>NW_020450853.1:76919-254792 GCF_003343035.1 Apteryx rowi
ACCGCTGATCACAACTCTCTGAGCTCTGCCATTCAGCCAGTTCTCAATCCACCTCACTGTCCAATCATCTAACCCACACTTCCTGAGCTTACCTAWGAGGATGTTATGGGAGACAGTGTCAAAAGCCTTGCTTAAGTCGAGGTAGACAACATCCACTGCTCTCCCCTCATCTACCCAGCCAGGGTACACTGCTTTCTTCCTACATTCATGGTTTTCTAGAACTCTATTAAACAATATGTATTTTTTCTATCTTTAAAAATAAAAAGAGAAATTTTATGAAGTGATGTTGTTCATGCCGGTAAACGCAGGAGAGTTTCACTGAAAGACTTCTACTCTGCTTAACATTAAATACTTCAGGTACAATGCATTTGCCACTGGTTCCCTTTTGTAAGCTTGCCTAACATCATTGCTGTGTCATTTTTTGTCTGCATACTCAGGGCATAATTTCTTTGATCAGCAATATTTCTTCATGGCAGCTTCCACTTTCAGGGTCACTATTAATCTTGCTCTATTTTTTCTGTTACCCCCATTTTCTAGCAAATGGACATCTGTAGTGTAATCTGTTTATGGCTGCAGGTATCAGGAGGCAGTGCTGTGCAGTAGGTATCCTTGCTGGAGGATCATTCTCTGCTGCTGCTGTGCTCTAAGACTTTGAGTAGCTCACTTTATCTTTGTTTTCCAGTCCCACTTTTTTCTGTTTTCTCAATTGTATGTGCTTTGGGAAAGGTATTTGTCTCTTATAGTCTGTTATGTGTCCTGATGTAGGGACACTAATGTCATGTGGATTGTCTGATGTTGCCATAATTCCACTAGCAAATGGATAACATGATTCAAAATGATATGCCAACATGCCCAGTTCATTAAATGAGAGATGTACTGAACTGTAATCATCTTACTCTGTACTCCTGAAGCCAACAGAAGATTCGCCATTGACTTCAGTGAGAGCAGGACCAAGATTTAAATGAGTATCAATCCATTATTAACTCAGTTCAAAAGAAAAAAGTATCATATTAAGAAGGGAAGAGTTGCCTTAACTGTGCATTTTTTATATGCATAATGTTCCTGTGACCTGGTTTTCTCATTTATATGGTAACTAGGTTTAGTCCCATGCAGTTTATTAAGTTTCATAATTAAAAAGGAAGCAAATCTATACAAGTATGAAAATCAGATCTTTTACTATAAGAAACGTGCTCATAATGCAGACTGCTATGGTATTTCAAGATATGAATCAAATCTTTTTTGACAAAGTATCTTATTCACTGTAAAAACAATTCCTATTTTTTTTCCTTGGCTTTAAAAATTTCCRCTCCCTCACCCTCCCCATCTTGTCTTTTTGATTGTTATGGTTAAAGGATTTAAAATGGCTGGGAGAGTAGTCCTCATTAGCATTTTGAAACTTTCCTATAGGATTAATACAGCTCCATTATTTTGATGTTTCACACTGAATTTACATCTTTAAAGAAGAGCAACCTCATATACGTTTGTAAGTCAGCTCCTTTTGTTTTATTTATTTATTTTACCTCTGAGGACCTTAATCCTTTGCTAGAGCTTCCGAAACTTCTCTGCAGTCACAGCAACATATTTCATATGATTGAAAATAATATGAAGGAGGTTTTAAGGGTGCCTAGCAACACTGGCCAATTGACAGCTGACAGACTACCTTGAAGTCCTCTGTGCCAGGCGGTATTGGCCTGCTCTTATTAGTGAATTTCAAATTGCAACATATAATGAGAAAAAATACTTTTTGAACAGCTCCATTGTCAATGATTTCTTCACAAACAAAAAGTCAAAGGGTTTTTCTGCTTTGCAGTACACAGGTCAGTTGTTAGACTTTAAAAGCTATTGCTGTTATCAGGACCATACTTCAAGTTATTTCATTTTCAGTATTTATGTAAAATTAAGTACCTGTGTGTTTGCAAAATGAGGTTATAAGTCAAGGAGCTGGACCCCTAGGAATGATCTAAGTAATGCTGTTTTGAAATCCTGATTAACTGAGGAGACAGCAACTCCATTTCTTTTTACAGGTTCATTTGGGGAGTGATGGATTTTGTTTGCTCTAATAACTCATGGGGTGATTTCTAATCAGACTCCTGTGGTGTCTTTATCCAGTGTGAGGTAACCTAGTAACACAGGATGTTGAACTCGAGTGTATGATACAAACCATTCCTGATATAGAATAATAGGGAAGAATATGACAGCTATAAGATTTGAAAAAATATCAGAGCTTCAGTAGTTACCTTACACACAMAAAAAACTCAGCCATTTGTGGCTGCCGGATAGAATAGAGATTCAAAATAAAACAGATGTTAAAATGGGAATATGGTACCTCATCAGTATAAATTTATTTTCTTACTCTTTCTTTTCCCCTTTCTCTTCCCTTTACTTGTGAATCAACAGATGTGTATCTGAAGGGAAATAAGAACATGACTACTTAATAACTGCTCTGAAATTCAGRTGGGACCTGAAGGTTTTTTACTAAGACAGAAGAAGAAAATATTTCAGGTATACTGCATGTGCGATCTCCATTGAAATGGACCTGTAAAGGATCCTAAGTATAAACTTTGAATATGCTTAATGGAGGCAATAGTTTGAATTCTAAATAATAAAACAGGAGTTCTTCTCCTCTCTTTAATCCCCTCTGGAAAGCTCAGTTAATTAAAGCTGTTTATTACAACTTGATCAAAAAGTCTAAATTCTGTATGTCCTACATCTAGCTACTACAATATTCTCTGTCATTGAACCCTSTTGAGGCCCTGAAGACTTTGACTTGGTAATGCAGCCATCAAAGAGATAGACTAACTCACTCTTTAGTCAAAGCTGTTTGTTTCAAGGTGCAGTGCAAAACATGCTCTAGGCTTTCCAAGGCTTCAGTCTAGTTCCTCCTTAACTTTAATCCAAAACCTGCTTGCCATACTTAATTTAACATTTGAATCAAATTAATTATTTTGTAACAAGATTGGTGTGGAGGGTGTAAATTTCTTCTTTAGCATGGAACGTTAATTGATGCAGCGGACTGATGTCTTTGGGCAGCTGCTGTCATCATTTATATGTTCCAAATAAGTAAATAAATGTGGTTTACACAGACACACACAGGCACACACATTCATGAAACATTAAGATGAAGCAGGGTGTTGAGGAGGGGAATTCATGAGTCAAATAGGAAAGGAAAAATGAATATTTGCAAAGGCCAATGATATTTTAATAGCTGCATTTCTGTCTTTGTTATGAGAAAAAAATCACACTAAGACAGCTTTATTATCTCTAGCTTGTTCAAAGAGAAGTGTAACTACTGATGAATATTTTCTTACCTATACTTGTTAAGTATGAACCAAAAGCATGATTATTATCAGCTTAAGCTTATTTACACGTGAAAAAAAATCTCATTGCCTAGATTTTCATTGGCTCAGTTGACAGTTCACACAGGAAACTATATAGATTTGAATCTGAGGATTTAAAAGAAAAGCAAATTATTAATCTGTGAACACTTTAGAAACTTTTGTTACAAGTTCTCTAGACTGTAAGMAAAATCCTATATTGAATAATAAACTGGGACAGGCAGCACCCAGAAATATTTATCTAGAGAGAGAGRGAATTAATCAATTCCCTTTTATCTCCCCCCAAAACAAACAAATAATATAAAATACCTAACCTCTGAGCAACTCCTCTCTTGAAGTTCATGAGAAGAGAATGCAGTCACTTCTTAAGCCAGACCCTGTTTTGGTTATGGACAGATGAAAGAAATAAGTAAGCTTTCATTCAACATAAGATTCTTCTGGCTTCTGCCTGTATCACACAATGTATTGTGCCAGACAGTTTTAAATGTCAATTGCTGCCATTTTACATTAAAGAGAAGGCTTGCAAATGAAGTCTTAATGCCTTTGTTGTTGACAGCCACTGAAAAAGCCTGAAGATTTAAGCGACCTTAAATATCTCCCATAGTAGCTTCCCTTTGCAAAAGGTAAGTGGATTCAATTTTTCCATTTTCACAATAGTCAAAGCTACCCTTGTGACACAGCAAGGCACGTAGACATCTTGATGCCTCTGTTACTTTTTTTTTTTTTTTAACTGAATTCCTCCCAAAACACAGACAAGTAACTGCTCCTGGAAATATGGAATAATTGCATATAAACATCCTGACTTAAAAAATATATATAACCCCTGAATTCATAAAGGACTGATACCAGAGTAGTTGGTCTGTTTTCTTCCTAACAACAGCATGATGCTATACCTTCATAAAAACTTTAACATATTGTAGATGGGCTGTAAAAGTCAGCAGCCCTGACTCACACCTTACTTTAGTGAAATTCAAGCTTTCTTCCACCTAACCAAAAGTCTGTCATCATCAGGGATAAAGTCCTGTTTTTCTCCATTTTCTTGCTGTACTGCCTTGAAACTTTCATTATGTAATTAAACAATGCATATTCACACTGGTCACTTGGAGAACCCCACACAAAGGGCTGTATAATATTCCAGTACTTCCCATGAGAATCCCATACTCTTCTGCCTCACTAGAATTAATATTATCCCTCCAAGGCTTTTTATGTAATCCTGGCCATGTCCGCATTTTGCCCACTTCAGACATGCACACCTGAGGCTCTCTCAGTGCAGCTGTCTTGCTTTCCTTGGAAATATGGTGGAGGTCAATTTCTTTGCGGCTTGATATTATCACTCTGTAATGGTTAGTGGCATGCTGAGAAGAACAAGAGGCACTCAATTCTTCGCTAAGATTTAGCTTCATGTTTCAATAAACAGTTCACAGACCAAAAACAACAGATCAGCATCTTAGGGAGAACAGATGGAAAGTATGGTCTTATATGTCGCTTTCACTTTAATTTCACTCTTCAAATGCACGTTTTCTGCATTAGCAGTAGATTTTTCCTTGGTATGTATTTGTAATAGGATCAGTTAAGACAAATCCCATAACACTACTGTGGTTGCAGTGAGTTTCTGTGTGTTTAAAGTTCTTTCTTTGTCCCCTCATTTTAGCCATATTTAAATACATAGCAATAGACTATTCAATGAAATAGAAGAACATAAATGTCCTGTTCTGTCTCTGAAGGGGACAGAACATCTAGTAAAGGTACTGATACACATCTAGTAGATACACACGCTTACTAATATCTCCCCAGACAAAAGGGCAACTCAGTTTCAGATCTATCTTTGTTACTGAATACTTCTCTTTCAGTTGCATTCCCTTGCTTCTATGCTACAGTAAAACAACTAACCTTTAATCTTTATAAAAGTATTTTATCAGAGGATAAAAGCATGAACATCACATTAAATTATGGYAAATACAATGAAGGCTGTTACAGTGCACCTTTACGAAAATACACTTTGGGCTAAGTCAATCAGCAAATGTTTTCAGAATTGCTATTTGAATATATAGCAACCCTTCTGGAATGATGGAAGAAGGATAAGAAATTGAGAATCATAACCAAATTTAAGAAAGAAATAAAGTTTTTTAAAGTAAATATTGATGGAAAGTCCACTGTGTATGATCTATGAATTCATATTCTGCCTGATTCAGAAAAACTGTGGTAATTTGTTAGGAAGTAGAAACTTGTCTTTTTAATTCAAGGTAATAAGCTACTCATTCTCAAGGAAGAATCTGTTATTTTGTTAAGAGCTGGAGAAGCAGACAGAAGCTAAAAAAAAGATGTTTGATAGAATCAAAYTGAAGTTCAGGAAAAAAATACTCAGGATGGAAGTTCTGATTTTCTTCTACTTTTGATTTCAAACATGCTCTCTCRGAATTAATAATGTAATCAAAGGTAGGGGATCAAATGTAGTCTGAAGTCTGCCAATGACTGGAACACTTCAGAGAAACTTGCCAAAATAGATTATTTCTGATCCTCTCTCTCTCTCTCTTTCTTTCTCTCCCCACTCCTCCTTTTCTTTTTCCCTATCTACTTCTTCATTTTATTTTTATTCACCTTCTGTTTTTTTTCAGAGAGGAGCTTATGTAAAGTACACCTATTTCTTTTCTATTCTCTGACATGATAAAAAAGTGTATGCTCTAATCTCTTCTAAAACAAAGCCACAATATAAAAATCTGCTCTGAAAATGATTTGTTTCCAGGTCTGTAAAGTTTTACCATAGATCCTAATAGTCTCATTAATAGTAATAGCAATAGCAAAACTTATTACAAAAACGTCAAAGAAACTCAGCTGTGCTAAGCAGTGTGCAGACATTTATCAAAACTACTCTCAGGAGTGGAGGGGAGGACTTATAATTCCAGTATGAAGTGAGAGGCAACTATTGGCTAYAGCAAAAAAAATTTTTAAATGGCAAAAATATAATTAACAAAATTGGTCAGATTAGGATCTTATCATACCATCTGTTCATGACTGTAAATATTACGCAGTCTCTGTAGACATCACAGCAAGAGAGAGCTTTGAGAATATAAGAGAAATCAGAGAACTGGGTCTCTGAGTATTTAAAAGGAAAATCTCACTGGTAGGGAGACACACTGAGAAGACACTAATATACTTATTTGAACAGTTGAAGGCAGAAAACAAAGGCTGGACACTGACTGACTAACTGGTAATTGTTTTAGATGCAATTAAATTTTCTCAGGCCACAACAGAAAGAGTAGTAATTGAAATGTGAGATAATAAAGACCTTAAAGGGCAAGAGAGACAGCAATGAAAAGACACATCTTATTAAAGATATGCAGAAAAATAACAGTCTCTAAAGATTTCAGAAATCATATATAGCATCTAAGTGGTAAGCTTGTGGTCACAGGACATTTTAGTGTATGTGATTTTTCTCCTGATATGAGAGAGAAAAGTCAGAGCTTAAGAGAAGTTTCAAATTTACCAGTTGGCAACAAGAAAGTCAAAGAAAGATGGAAACATGATAAGAAAAAAATAATGGCATTACATATAATTTAATTCCACTGGAGTAAAATTGTTTCTACACATTGTCCCTCTGTTCCTAACCTTATCTTGCTATAAATGCCATTCCACAGACTTTCTCCATGCTCTACTGTTCTCCAAAGACTTTACTGTCTCCTGCAGAAGGATCTTTTTATAAAGCAGCTAGACAAGCTTATCAATACTGAATTTCAAAAATTGTATATTTTGGAGGAAAAGACATTTTATTTCAACCAATCTGAAGTTTAACCTTTTTTTGTGTTAAAAATGCTCTTGAAAGCTGAGCTGCTTTTCTTCACCTCTAAAGAGGAAAGTTATGAGCCTTTATTTGCAGAACAGGATGGCATGTCTGGATGGCTGTATCTTCCAGGCTTGCCACTGTCTTAAAACCTGAATGGCAGGAAGAAACTGTATTGGCATTTCTGAATGGCTGGCTTGCCAAAACTCCTACCATGATTATGACTGTTGAACATCTGGTCATGTAATATTACTGCGCATAAGAAAATTTCTCTATTCCCTGTTTCTTTTTGGTCAGTTATCAATATGTAAATGACCTGCAACAACAAAAAAATAAAATAAAAGTCTCCAAGTAAATAGGTCTACAAGCAAGCCTCTCAATGTTGAATATAAATGACAGTAGGAAAAAGTAGCAGGTTCTTGAAGCCAGATAAAATTGAAAGGATATTGATAAAAAGAATCAGTGTTTGGCATCTGTTTTTTGTTTCATATTTCATTTTAGGAGTATGTTGGGAGGAAAGAGAAAAGATTGGCTATTATGCAGTTATCATTAATTTAGGCAAATAACTGTCAGAGTTGCAGTCTCTCAGCTTTAGCATTGACCTGGCAAAGTTTTAACACCCCTGCATCAACCATTAAAACATTGGTGGGTTTTTTTTAGATCATAACCTCAGTAAACCTTTAGATCAGACCACTTTAGGAGTTTCATTAAGGCTCCAGAGCCTTGGCACCTGTAGTGTGGTAGATAGAAGCCASTCATCCTGCATCTTCAGTGATGAATTCCTAATGTTTATGGCCATCAGAGAGAATATGGAAGGATTTTTTGTACAATATAAAATCTTAAATGTCACTATCACTTCTACCCAGCCCAGTTTGATTCAATCCAGCATCCAGTCTTGATTTGAAGCCATCCTGGCACAGTTTTTTGTTTTATTTAACAGGATCATAGAATTGGAAGGGACCTCAGAAGGTCTCTAGTCCAGCCTGCTCAAAACAAGGTCTGTTCTGGATCAGATCAGGATGTTCATTTACTGGCTTTACCCAGTAAAATCTCCAAGGATAGAGATGGCTTTCTGGGCAGCCTTTTCCAGTTCTTGATTGTCCCCATGATGAAGAAGTGTTTCCTTACATCCAGTCCAAACCTCTCATGTTTCAACTTATGCATGACACATTTTCTGTAAAGAGAAACCAATGTATTTTTAAGGAACTTTACTTTGAAGCCTAAGAGTGTTTTTTCAGTGCATTTGAAGAAGAGAAATTGCAGCACTAGCAACAGCTCATAAGAATCACAACAGGCAGTAATGCTAGGCTGGTTAGAGCTCTGTCTTGTTGCTAGGTAAAGACTGACCATCTCTGTAAAATTTTAAGGAACACTGCCTTTAGTTTATATTATTCTAGATTGCATTTTCATTTATTAAAAGGGGAAAGTGTCTAAATAGTAGTCAGCTACAAAATTGATATAGTAAAATTATTTACATAAAATTCAGTGTTATATCCAACAGGAAAAGGATGGTATATTGAAAAACTACTGATACTTCAACTACTCCAAGTGTTTAGTTAGAAAATGTAGGTTCATTTAAAGTGTGTAGAGCACACAAAATGTACATATTTGTAGATTTTAAAAATATTATTTCTATCATCAACCTTGCATACAGTGTAAATGGAGATTGGGAAGCTAGCTAGTTTTAAAACAGTAACATGAAAGTCTTAAAACATGACTAATTGCATAGTGACAATGTACAGTCTATTAGTAGTATATTCAGCTCTTATTCCTTAAGATCTTTTTGTTTGAAAAGGTAACCAAGCAAATCAATGCATTTTCCTTTATAAGTCATTGAGAGCTCAATACGATTTGGACAGCACTATGTTTGTGTGGAAAACATAGAGCGCACATATGAGAAGACAGTGCATTAGGTTGCTTTTTCGGTAATTACTTTTATTTAGGGAAAAAGCTTTTTTATCAGAAATGCATATATGGGGCTGTAGGTGGCACAGCAGTATAATTCACTGAATTACCTCATATTACATGCTTTGACATGCATTGTCTTCTGTTTAAAGAGAATGGGTACCACACTTAAAAATGCAAGAGAAATAGGTTTCCTGAGTCACCTCCCATAAGCCCTGGCACAGCTAGCAGAGAACTTTTTCTGTTCCTAAGGAGGGCAGTAGAGGCAGCATATTACGGCATGATCATTCCCTCATTAGGTATGATCAATTTCTACATATTTACATGTGAAAATTAGAATCAATGAAAGAAGCAACAATTTAATAAGCTGCATTAAAGGAATAATTTATACATATACATATATATATGGCAATCTATTTATTTCTATTTTTATATCTATTTCTATTATATATTAAACTAATACATAATCTAATAATGTTTATGAATTTATATATTACTACAAATAAATCTAATTCATCTAGAATTTTTACAAATGAGCTAAACAAAGGGAGAACTAATATCAATGAAGTATTTATCTGAGAGGATGTTCACAAATACTTCTACAGGCACACAGTTACATTTGTGACATGCACATTGTTCAGCTCTTGTTGTTGATTCTACCAGATTCCCAAGGCTCTCAGAAGTAGGTGTAAAAAGTTAGGTTATGAGTACCTGATCTAAACACTTCAATAAGGGACATGTTTTTCAAAGCTGTATGTATATTCCACAGTTTCAACTGGAACTGAACCTTCATATCGCCAACAATGCCACTTTTTGTGAGAGCACTTGAGTCAAACAATTGGATTCTCCATTCAGAGAGGGGAAGAGACACTCAGTAATTTCAACAGAAGAATAAGAGAATGATTATAACCATGATATTGATATGCAGATAAAAGTCAATGACAGCATGATCACTGTGCCAGTCCTCTTCTTCATGCTATGGGTGTAGGGAACAAAAAAGGAGTTGGAGAGGAAGGCATGCTGATGCAGAGCCTGAGGAGGTGGGAACTCCAGTGCCATCCACAAATGCTTGGGAAAATGTCAGCTTCCTGTAGTTCTTGATAAAGGACTTCATAGCTGTCAGACAATTCTTGGCACACTGCACAATGTAGGTAGTGGCAAGTTTTCATTGCAGATATGCTTTTTTCCTTATATAGTTAGGAGAGGATATAGCCCTTGGCACTTAGGCCTCTCCCATAACTAGCCTTCAGTAACCTATCAGCATACTTAGGGTTAAATAACTTTGGTTCCAGTTGACAATTTTCTTTTGGGTATCCTTTGAGCTATGACACTGTACTTTTCAGCACCTGGACAGAGGCATATCAAAACCACACTTTGGAATTATATATTTTTGCAGCAATAACTATGAAAATGTATAAAACACATAAAGAAGCCTTGCCAATGGTCATGTTTTCATCAGACAGCTCTGATACTCTGCACATACATTCCTGGTACTAGAATCTGACTAACGTGTCAGTTACAAGGGGGGGAATTATATCCTTTATGCATTGGTGGATTTCATGCACAGTTGTTTATCAGAACTATTTTGAGCCAGTAGAAGAGGGATATATTCATTTTAGAAAGAAAWTTTTTAACTAGAAGTGATTTTCATCTACATTTATTTTCAAATAGCTTTCTAAACTAAGGTTATACACACACAGAGAAAAAAGATACCAACAAATAGTACTAGCCAAATGATATTAGTGACAATACTTTGTCAATTCAAGAAAAAATTGGAAGCAAATGAAAAATACTACTAGAAAACCAATTGATGACAACCAGCATGAATACTGACACAGAAAATGGTAAGATAATCATAGGTGAGGGAGGGGATGGAAACCAGCTGTCTGCTGCTGGTATTCTAGGATAGCTGCAGAAAACACCGTATTTGAATATGTGATAGCAAAATATATAGAGAAAAATGTGAAAATGTGTTCTGAAAATGATATAAACTCTCAGCAAACCATAACCGTTTGTATCTGTCATAACAGCTGAAAGCAGAAACAGCCAGAAAGGCAGCACAAGACCCAGATGCCACTGCTAGAAAAGAATTCAAAGCACATCATCTGCGTCTTGTGTCTGCCAAGCTCAACACTTTAATGGTGACCAGCTCATTTTTGGAACAGAAAGAGGACTATAGAGATTAGTGAGCCTTACAACATTCATCCTTATAGATAGCTATATAAAGAGAGAGTCCAAGCATTTAATGCTGTGTTCTTATTTTGTAAAGGGACACTGTATTCAAAAAAAATCTTTCCTTTTTGTTTACTGATGTGTGTGCATGCCAGGTAGGATTTAGATATAGATTTAAAATGTTACCTGTTACGTAGTATCATTCTTACTGAAGAAGGCTTCAATTCCTTTATGTTCTCTGCCCCAAGAACCTTTCTACTGTGAAATTGGAGTAAAACTAATGAGAAATGCAAAATTCATATTACGCAACCTGTTTTTATGGATAAGGAGTATTTTTTTTTTCTCTCTGAATCATCTGTTCTGTATGGTTTGCTATGGGATCATTAGCAACTTCTATAGTTAAGGCTGGAGTTAAGGCTGTTCTTATTCTAATAATCTATTTTCAGAGGCTTATAACTTTATGTAACATTTACTTTTTCTTTTAAAATATGCCAAACTTACTCTCCGTTTGAAAGTGTATTACCTCATGGAAGTTTAAGAAATATTTCAGCCATTTCTGAGAAAGAGGAATCTGTTTATCATACATTAAAAAAAAAATCTCTTTAAAATTCTGCAGCAGATATTTGAGATTTGAAAAAATATTTACTTTTAATAATACACCTTCATAAGGTTACATGATGTTGATCAGCTTAGTGAAAAATGAGTGTATGTTGACTGAGGTAAGAGACTATGAAAATAACATTTAATTAATGAACAGTGAGTTTAAATGAACAAAACTCATGAGTTTTTCTATTGTGTCCATCTTGGCTACATTGTGGAAAATATACTGAAGATACTAATAGATGAGGGTAAAGGTCTTATTTTTAAACCTGTGGACTTTTCAGTTTTCAGTAAATTGGTCAAGGTCTGAATAGATGTTGCAATTTACTCACATTCCACCAAAGTTGTCATCCCTATGAAGAATTCTGCAGTTAGGAAGACATAAATAGTATTGGCTTCTGTAACACCAGAGATACCCCCACACACTAAAAGATCTAGGCTGAGGAAGATGGAAATAGTTATCAAGCCAAAAAAAACCCCCTCAAAACAAAAATAGCGCCCCTCCCCAGCAGTACAGCGTAATTATCTCAAGGATTACAGGTAAACCTAAGATTATCGAAGAGTATTATTCCACGATGTAATTTAATATATGTGCCAACATTTCTTGTAATACTACTTTAACATTGGCATTTTATTTATTCTGAATAGTCAACCATAATCAGAACAGTTTTTTAATGCTTTCTAGGCTTTCGAAGTCCCAAAAACTTCCAAAGAGATTTAGAACCCTTATTTAAGCATGATATTACTTTTATTAGAAAGACATTCATTTCAGGGTGATATTAGTCTCTGCAGCTCAGCAAGTGTGAGAATGAGAAAGCAGACAATATTCAAAAGAGCCCTTAAGAAGAAAAATGCCAGTTATGGGCATCCTTGTTCTTTAATCACCATTTTTATTCACAGATGATGCAAGAGCTGCCTGCTTCATATAGGAATGTGTGTTAAGAGATTTCATTTGACTTAAAGTCAGCTACAGCTGGCTGAGCAGATCAAGGAACTGGAATGCATTTGCCTAACCCAAAGTCAACTAAAAACACTTGCTGAAGAAGCAACGGTGGCCCCAAGGCTGCCCTGAGGACCTGCCTCACCTGCTCTGAGGTGGAGGTACTGTCCCAGGTGTGAGACGGATGTGTCTGCCAAAACATAAGGGGCCCCATATGCCTGGCATGCTGACAGGCGCTCTTCCACTGGTTACTAACACCAGACACCAATTTTCACATCAGTTTGAGACTCATGGTCAGTTAAGTGCTCCTGTAACAAATAACAAGAATAACAGCAACTACCTCTCTTGGCTTTTTCAAGCACAATTTTCTATGTTTTGGCCACTGTACCTATGAAGAAGTGTAAATATGAAGAAGATTTTCAGATTCATGGAACCAGAAATCCAAGAAATAGATTATTGATAATGAAGGCCATCGTATACAAAGCATTTTGCAAACACCATTTGATTACATTAGCTCTATTTAAAGTGTGGATTGTGGTTCTTTAAATAAGACTTGAGTATTTGCTTGAAATATATCTCCGTAATGGCCATTTCCTAAACCACTTACCTGTATGCCTGTGCATTTTTAAAATACGATTTTCTTCTAAATATTTTAATATTGAAATAAGTGTTTAATTTATCCTGCCATATATCCCTATATATGGAATATATTTATCATTATGGAAATAGAGTCAAAGTACTTAAATAAGTTGTCTAGGGCCTCAGAGAGATACTATGCCTGCCATGATGACAGAAACATTACTTTTGCTTTTTACCTAGTCTGTGCATAAACAAATAGTATGTGAAGACAATGCACTCAGGGACCCACTGGGAGTGGTAGAAAATGCATATATTCTTCTTCCAATAATTGTGGGAGAGGTTTTATTTTTAACTGCTACAGTGGTGACAGCTCTGCTTGCTTATTTCTGCAAAATGAAGCAACACTCATGGAAGACGAAGACTAGCCCCATTTTCAGGCTGTGTATCAGAGCAGTACTCCACACAAACTGCAATGACTCTTCCTTCTTCCGGTGGTCCATTTGTCACCGGACCCCAGAARAGCGGTTTGCAGTACCCTTTCAGGTCTCAAGGGGGGTCTCAGGTTCTGTAATGGAAACGTTGCATACACTTTGTGGAAAAAACAGATCAACAGCATATATGAAATGCACTACTACTTTCCTCAGTCATTTGGACCCTAATTCTTCCTTTTGTTCTTGGATTCTAGAATACAAAGTTCAACGCCCAAACTTTTGCCATGGTGTCATGAAATTATTTATTTTTAAATGATGTCTTTTAAATGACTTCAGTAGAAAATCAGGAATGCAGACAGTGCAACAGTTCATGTGTTATTTATTTTCTCATGAAGTTCAACTTCTTTTTCACTGTTCATATATTTTCAGCTATTATGGCAAAATATTTCTGCAGAGGAAGCTGACCCGAGTGATTCTTTTTTCCAGTGAATAGTATATTCTTTAAAAAGAAAAGGTAGGCTCATCACCAAATCTTTGTGAATTTGAAATACTGGTGTATGAAGGCCTGTGGCATTTTATTTGTGGTCTTTCTCAGTACAAGTAGCCTTGCTCTGGAGGTTAGATACAAGGTTTTTTGTGTCTCTCTGCCCTGAGGGAATTGCACAAGAGCTGGTGCTATAGCACAAGAATGTTTTTGGAGAAAGGTGCTTCCATTTGGCCTGCGCATTCCAAACCATAGGGGATGATTCAGAGGCCCTTGTGATGCTGCTTTCTCATGGCTGGTCTGTAATCCGAAGCAATATAACCATATCAGCTATGCCACTCATTTTTAAATGTTCCAGAAAATGTGTAAGCATTCAAATCATTTCCTCTCACAGACCACCATAATAACAGTGTCCTTATAAATTCTAACTGCAAAGTAAATATACAGCTGTCTGGAAAAACAAATAACAGTGAGAATAAATGTACATGGAGTATGGATCAGGAAAACTTATTACATATTTGCAGCAGAAGTGTTATGTGTCTGCTTTCTAGAACATGCTGTTTATTCACCATCTGAACATCAGGCATCTTACAACCAGAGTCACTTATCACTTCTAAGAACCATGTCTGTATTTTTCTTTTGTTAAAAAGAGATTCCTTTTCCTTTTCTTCTTTTTCCATATGGAAATGTAACTTTGACAATGGAAATTCCTGTTGTTGAGTATGGCTAGACTAGACTGAAATCAACAATTTCAAGAGAGGTTTGAGACTCCAGCATTCATCTTAGGGACCTGGTAAAGTCATAGTTTAATCAAGAACCATGACCTTCTGCTTGCTCACAAATGCAACCATCTGGCCTATTGTTACTCCAGTGTTTTCCTATGATGACATCTGAACTCACATTAGGCCTTGCAAGAACTRAAAAATAAAGTAAAATAAAATAAAATAAAATCCCAGAGTTCTTGATGCTTCTTTCTTTTTTCATCTCTCTGTTCTTCACGTTCTCTGTTCTTTGGGCTGATTTATCCTATATTAAATATGCCTGATTGTCATACTGATGCAATACCTACCTGAATTTACTCAGCTCTCCCTGAAGAACTGACATTCACGCTCTACTTCCCCTATATAAGTTCTTTACTTGGAAGTTAAAGATTCCATTTTAAGTATCAGTATCTATTACTGTTCTGCCTTTGCTGTTTTAAGTCCCTAAGTCTTACTTAAGTTCTGTGAAAAATTACATGAATTTCTACACTCCGTGCTTCTGAGTACATAAAACTATTGTAGAACAGGCAACCTAGCTTTCACAGAATTAGCCTAGTTAACATCGCCTAAACCCCTGACCAGGTTTGGGAAGAGGGGATCTATCTAGTGTCTTGACTTCAAGTAAGGACCTAATATAAGTTTTCCTCAAAGGAGTGCTACAGTGGTGACACAGTCGAACTGGAGTCCTAGGGGAGGGCAGCTCTTTGAACAAAAAGAGGGGACATAACTTCAGCCTTTCAGGATACCCAGTCACCTAGCATTAGTGTCAGACAAAGGATTCAGGCGGGTATGATCACACTCATTCTCTCATTTTTCTTGGCAATTACACCCAAATCAAAGAACACCATTGTTTTTTCTTCTTTGATTTCCTGTTTCATTTTGTGTTTACATCTCACTGTTTTTAAGATAGCTCTTAGATAATACTGAAGAAGTGGTTAATTTGTCTGTCTTTAATTTTGCTGACTTTTAGCAAGCAGTTTTTTTGTGGAGGATGAGGAGGAACTTTGTTTGTTTGTTTGTTTGTTTGAAAATCTTTGCAAAGCTTTTCCAGAGCTGAACACAACAGCTGAGTTTGCCTCTTCTTACAGAAAAATGTGATGGCTGTGCCTTTCACTTTGCCTTGTAATTATAGCACTAGGTTTTTGAGGGAAAGAACGAGGTTCATGGATCAGGTTTACAGACTGGATTTGAGCTCAGCTTTCCACCTTTGTGGCCTGCCCCCAGTGGTATGTAAAGTCTGGTGTGGGTTTTCCTCAGACCTTCCTGTGGGAACTATTTAATTTACATAGGTAACTAACATCCAGTAAGACAGAGGAAGAAAAAAAAAGGTGTGTGTTAGGGGGAGGGCAGAAAGGGGCAAGTCTACTGTCTGGTGTTTAGAGCATTTATTTGCAATAGATTAGAGAGAATTTCCAGTGTTTTCTGTGAAGATATATGATTTACTTTGTGCAAAATAAAATTGCTCGAACAGGAAAGATGGAGGATGCAACTTCATGATTAACTCTATTAAGGAACTGTGGAGTGAAAGGGATCTGCAAGTCAGAAGACCAGTAATTTAGTGGTTAAAGTATTCTCTAGGTGACCTAGAATTAAACCTTGCTCTGAAAGAACTAAAGGATGTTCTCTGACATTCCTCTTCTGTTTCTGACTGGKTTTTTTTGTCCTGATCAGATGTGCCCTGAGCTTGTCTATTGAGCTATGCAGGAAAACATCTAATTTACAAGTCTGCTTAAGAATAATTATGAGACAGCTGCTAAAGGATTGGATGCTAAGCATACACTTTATGTAAGTTTGGTCGTCCTTTTTTCATAACTACACTCCTTCACTGAAGGCACCTATGTAGCATTTAAATTAGATGAGTGAAATCACTGAACACAATGTCAAGTATTCCTGTACTACAAGGAAATATTTATAAAGGTGAGATGTTATTATGATATGCCACCTTTCATCCTAAATACTTCACTAACTGCATACAAAACAACCACTGAAGGGAATAAACTGTTCTCTACTTCTGCTGTGGATAGGACACAAAATAGTAAGCTTAAACAGTAGCAAGGGAAATGTAGGCTTGGTGTTAGAGAAAAAACATTAGAGTTGTAAAGGAGTTATGTGCTAGAATGGATTGCTGGGAAGGTTGTGGCATCTTCATCCCAGGAAATTTTTAAGTTTGACAGACATTTGTCAGGACCTGTTTCAGTGGAGTAGATCCTGTCTGGGGAAAGGAAAATAGACTAAATGACCTCTTCAAGTTCTTTTCAGTTCTATTTTTCTATGACTCTATGAAAATCAGTGAAGGCTGAGGTGGATAGTAACAGTTTGATGGATGACCAGTGCAGAGCTTCTTGTTCAGTAGAGAAAAGAAAGGCAATTTTCTCTAGGATGGCATGGGATGGGGGAAAAAACCCAAACCCTATCTCAAATAGAAAGTGCAGGGAATCTTTAATGTCAATACTGGGAGATAAATTGGGGGTGGAGGAAGGGTTAAAGTTATGTATGAAATATATCCTTTCTAGTGAAGTTCATAGAACTACTGGTTCTAACTACATCAGAATGAAAAGCTAAAATAACATTTCAAAGAACTTGTAATTTCAGAGAAATTTATAAGTTCAACTGGTTCAAACCATTCAGACAAAACAGTAATCACTCAGTGCGCATTAAGCTTATTGAAAAAAGAGACAATACGTTTATAAATAATTCCATGTATAGTAATCTGCTTTATTTATTTCTCAACCAAGGTAACATTCTTTTTATTCATGCTATTTCACAAGGAATGCAGAGGAAATATGTTCTCCAGCAAAGAGTAAAATGCCACAAGAAAATCAAATTTTCTTGTTTACCTGAGTTGACTAAATAAGGTGAAAAAGGAAGGCACACATAGATTTTTCTCATCTCCTAACTATAATGAGAGGAATAAGCAAAAATATCGAAGCTAAATTTGAAGCAGTGAAAAAGATAGCTGGGACTGATCATTAGATATATTCAATGCCTAATGTTTAGGTGCAGGTCCAGGTTTTGAGTTTCGTGCAGAGTTTATTAAGATAAAGTATTTTCTTCTCCTATGCTGGTGAAATCTGCCTGGAACTGCTGCAGAGCTTCCTCATCTGAGTAGGCATGTCTGAAAGCAACAGTATGTTACTCTTAGATCTTTTTTTGTTCATCAGTGATAAAATAGAGTGGTTGAGACAGTAAAGCCCTAGAACAACAAGCTCCAGGGAGATGTTTACTCCCAGTGACTACTGGAAGACACTCAGTATGACAGTGAAGAGGATGACTGTTCGTGGACTTGCACAAATGAATGAATTCAGTAAGCTGTGATAGAATTATACTCCAGGCAATTCTGCATGTTCATACTGATGTTGCACAGACACTCACAGACAGTGGTTGTTAAAAATAAAAACAAATTTATTGGGATTTTGGGACAGGGTAATACCTTCGGTAAGGAGAATCAAATTTCTTGAACAGGACAGTTGGTTACTGTCCAGATCATGATGGGAGTCTCCATTGCAAGGGTCCTTCCAGTGGCATCTTCAGCTGATTCAGGTAAGACTCCCCAAGCTGCTGTTCTGCTCAGTTCTCATAATCCAGCTGACCTATGGTCCTACATGACCACCCTAGCACATGCATTGTTATTGATTATCTTAATTACATACAAAACATATCTTAAATATCTTAACTATGTATAAAAGACTATCCTACAAAAACATTTTTGCATCTTCAGGAACAGTTTCTATTGACTAATTATAATGGCCTTATTTATGTACAATTGGATCAGTTTTGCAGGGGGAAATGCCTAGGGGAGTACCTGGAAAGAGGAGCTAGATTCTCCACCCAGGATGCTAATCAGCACAGTTTCACATACAGACTGGCCCAGGCACAGCAGGAAGCTGTCTTGAGAAATTCAGTAGGACTGTCCAAAATTCCCACCTAGAGGGCTTCTTGTAACAGACATTCCATGACTTTATTGTGTATGTAAAGTCTGGAGTTCAGTCAATCACCCGGTTTCAAGTCTCTGTGGTGTTTCAAACCAGTCCATTGTCACATCTATGCAGAGACTAGCTGGGGCATTCCTGGACTACCTGGGGAATTAATGACTTGATACTCTGGGTGTGGATACAGGCCCTGATACCTAGCTACACCACAATTAAAATCATAGAACAAGCTTTTTGTATTTATATCTCACAACGGAAGTCCCGTAGCTCCTGCCACACTAAACTTGGTGGCTTTGGACATGAAGCAATAACCCTCTGTCAGGGAGCAGATTTAAGGCAGAAAGGCAGCCAGTTACTTTCCCAAACATCTTTACTTGTCCTTCAAAAGATCTCTTGGAGGCATTTGACTCGGTATTACTTATAAATACAATCAGCACTAGCTGTGATTTTAGTTACCTTTGAAACTGGTTACTGAAAATGTCACTGAGGTTTTCTTACATCGTTGGCAGGACTCAATGACATTCTTTTTATGGTAGATCTGTCAACAAATCAACTACCTTTTTATCACCATGACACAGTCTTTTGGATGTTGCTTATTGATAGTTCTGCACCCGTCTTCTTAGACACTTCTGAATGGAATAATTATGTGCGCCTTTTTCTCAATAACATACACATCTTTGGAGATTTCCTTTCACAGTTCTTTGCACTACAAGAGATGACGGGACCTCAGAAAGTATGCTTGTCTCTGTCTTTCTCATTCTTGTTTTGTTCTTGCTCAGTGACATGAACAAATACTTCTATGAGTGCCCTAAGGGAATGACACGATATGCAGTATTCAAATGACAGAGTAAAATCAGTACAAGAACACCACAACTCAATTAAGAATGCTGCTAAAAAAGAGCTACATGCTGTATCTAAAGAATTTAGTAGATAATGTTTAAAATTCCTAATCTTATCCACTACATATATACATTAATAGTTCATATAGCTGGCTACCTTTGTAGTGCAGTCTGAACATTGCTTCTGAATTCTGAATTGAGTAACACTAAATAAATGAAACCTGTACTTTTCTCTTCTTACATATCACAGTGTACCATTAAAAAAAATTGAACTTCTGATGGGTTAATAGCTTTGCTAACAGCCCTTATTTTTGCAATGTCTCTCTATCTTCAGAATTGATTCTTATATAGCAGACAAAAAACTTACTGTTCTCCACTGCTTTGAACTTTCTTTTCTTTTTTCTTCCTCCTTTTCTCTGACTTCTTTTTGGTTATTATTTATTCTGCTCTTCTTTCCATTTCTTCCTCCCTTTTAGTACTGTGTTGAGCTTTATAGTCCATCCTGCTTCACTTTTCATGCCTACCTTTTTGCTTCTCTTATCTCTAGTTGCTTCCTTTCAACTACCACGGCTRTTTTTGCAGTATTGCTATTTGACCATAGGAGCCTGGCCTGCCCTTAGAGATACGATGGAAACTATTTAAAAAATTTTTAGACAGTTCAGCATATTGAGGCTATACTTCCTATGTTGTTAATCCTTTTCTAATATATTTGCTGCAGTGACTTTACTAACTTTATTAACCCCCAAATAAATATGTAATTAAAAAAAATGTAAGAAAACTTGACTGAAAGAGACATCTTAAAATGCAAAGCCTCTTAGCACAGACAACCAGAAAGCTGTATCATGCAGTCTTTGCCATAAGCTTATGTTCTCCCTTTCTCATATAGCCGTTTTCAATTTGTTGATATTCAGCTTCATTGGCTGTCTCTACACTACTGCCTGTTAGGAGAAGACATGAAACAACCCAGAGGTTGTTTCAACCTATTCTTTATTTTTATCAAGTTTCCTCAAGCAACACAAAATGTCCCAAAGCCTTAAGATGTATTTCTTGGCTACAAAAAAACCTTGCTCTCTAGTATGTTTTCACTTTTCAGTGAGTATTGTTTGCCTGTTTAATTGACATTTCCAGAAGAAATATTCATTTCTACAAAATGCCATATCTGCTGGGTTTTGCCCAGTACTAATTTCATGTGTGCTTTTTTCTCCACTTACTGTTGTTGACTGTTTCACTATATAAATATTAGCTTTAACTCCTTATGATTTTCTCTTCCTTACCATCTAAATTTCAGTTTGTTAGTCCCTATCAACAGAGCAATTTCTACTGATAAGACATTCATCACTATATACCACAAAAGTATGCAAAATATTAAATTATTGCAGTTACAAAGCTGTTTCTCATATCAGGCATCAGTGTTTTAAAGAAAGCCATTTTACTACCTCAGTTACTTTTCTGAATGCATTCTGACTTTTCTTAATGTTTACGTTAGTGATTGTTTCAGAATATTATTTTCCTATGCTTATTGAACATTTTACTATGAAACATTTTTAAGTAAGCCTCTTCATTTCATTCCTTAGTTTAGTTGAATGATATATAACAGTTTATCACTAAAAATATTCTCACTGCAACTCATTTAATAGCCTTTTTTCTTTCCAAAGCCCAAGGGATTTACTTTTAAACATTTGCATCAAAACATTTCAATAGAAATCTAATAATTCCTTCATTATGAAAAAGATATATCTATATCCTATCTCTCTGAATCATGTCTCCTTTTGCACACTGAAAATTACAGACCCTGTGGACTGGTGGAGTCACAGAATCACAGAATCACAGAATGGTTGAGGTTGGAAGGGACCTCTGGAGATCATCTAGTCCAACTCCCCTGCTCAAGCAGGGTCACCTAGAGCACATTGCACAGGATTGCATCCAGGCGCGTTTTGAATATCTCCAGAGAAGGAGACTCCACCACCTCTCGGGGCAACCTGTTCCAGTGCTCTGTCACCCTCACGGTGAAGAAGTTTTTCCTCATGTTCAGATGGAACTGTCTGTGTTTCAGTTTGTGCCCGTTGCCTCGCGTCCTGTCGCTCGGCACCACTGAAAAGAGTCTGGCTCCATCCTCTCGACACCCTCCCTTCAGATACTTGTACACATGGATAAGATCTCCTCTCAGCCTTCTCTTCTCCAAGCTAAACAGGCCCAGCTCTCTCAGCCTTTCCTCATAAGAGAGATGCTCCAGTCCCCTAAGTCAAAGAATCAGATTTATTGGAGATGACACAAATGAACATTTGGACTGCAGAGTCACATTTTCAAAAGCATAATTCACTTAAGAAAGATGAAAGGGCATTTTGGCATTTAAGAATTGAAATTACAAGGAGTTCTGTTACTTATTGAGAGATAGCAGTCAATTTTTAGTGATGTGTTTGAAAATATGGTAAAATATTCACACTTACATTAAATAATTCATACTGGAAAATTTGCTACTGCAAGAGATAGACAAGAAAATATGTTTCATGAACATGTTGTTTACAATTTGTTTTATTGACTTGTTCAGGGAGTAACTTGGAAACTTCTCTGAGATTTAAAAAATAAAAGGGAAAGTTTTTCCTCTGTAAATCTATCTAGGTGCTTCCTCTAGTTCAAGGCTATAAAACTTCCAAATCACATTATTCAAAGAGCCTTTTTTGTCTTCTGTGCTATCCTACCGTAGTAGTTAAAAAAGCTGAGTTCCCTATTTAGTTACAACATAAACTTGCATAATGTCTCATGTAAACTGTTGTCTTTGAAGCTCCATTTTTCACTGCTCTTCTTAAGAAGGGATGTATTTTCTTCAAGACAGATGGGGAACAAAGAGGAAAAATAGAACATGGGAATGAAGGTGGAAACTTAGCTAAGTTCCCCTGTAAATCTATTGTTTAAATGACTTAAGAAAACCAGGTTGAAAGCTATAATAGGCAGAGGACTGGTATAAGCAGAAGTATCTCCGTAGAACAGGAGCCTGGAGGAATATTAAAACTCAAAATAGGGGAAGCACCACAAGAGAGAAAAAGAACATCAGATCAAGTTTGTATTATTCTTTCTGAAGTACAGTTACATGATGTGAAACAAATTAATGGCAAGTTTAACTCTGCAGGATGAAATACAGATTTCTGTCAATGGAGTGAAATGAACTGAATGCAACCTTATTTTTTCTTGAGTTACTACACAGAAATGTGAGACACTGCAAGACAGATTTAAAACTTCAGAGGCTAATTAGAACTTCAGTAGAACATCTGACATTGTGTTTATTTTTACAACATTGGTATTTTACATCTAAGGAAGCAATCTCTTTTTCTTCAGCCAGGTAGACCAATAACTTTACATTATATGGGAGGCAGGAGCATCTGGAGCTGAGGTTTCACCGATTCCGTGATTAATCCAACCTAACCATTTTCTAATTTTGCTGCCAGGATGAACCTTAAGATTGCAATGTCAAACACTCATGCTTAGGAAATGCCTGAATTAAGGTTGCCCATGCAAGCTTTATTTGCCACCCCCTGTAAGCACGCGTTCTTTAATACAGTCTCTAATTACATGACGGTATAGTAGTTTTTCCGCAGGACACCTGCCTCACTCAGGACAAATTAAGTGAATGTGTTTACATTGTGTCTGGCCCTGGGGCCCTGGCAGCCCTTGCTGTCCCTCCCCCTACCCAGCCCCAGCCCAGGGCCGTCAGTTGCTGCCCCGTGATGCCTTGGCAGTGCTGGCTCCAGCCCCGGTACGGACCTGCCCCTGCCTGGCCAGTCAGTATTTCTCTTTTCCCTCATCATTCAATGTGTGTCCCTAGGGTTTATTTACCACATACTATCTGAACTCTGCACTGAAAGCATAATTATTAATGTCTTTCCGGATTTCCTGTGGGTTTCATTACCAGAATATCTGGTGCTTAACAAACATTAATCAATTTGTCTTCAGAACAGCCCACTTTTTATAAACTGTCCAGAATGTATCCACCTCATTTTCCTGTGCTTCCCAACCTTTCTCTTTTCTCTGCTTTTTTGCTCTTTTTCCCTGCAATACTTGCTCCCTTCTGCTCTGGCTTTCTCCTCTCCCTGCTCCACCTACTTCTTCCTACTTCTCCTCCAGTCCTTATTCCCTGAGTGACAGGCTGCTTTCTTCTCCCTTTTCAGGCCATACAGCTCTCCCCTTCTCCCCGTGTCCCACAGACACTGATCAATGGACAAGCACCTACTAGATGTAGGTGCCATGTCACAGGAATCACAGAATATTTGAGGTTGGAAGGCACCTCAGGAGATCACCTGGTCCAACCCATCTGCTCAAGCAGGGTCACCTAGACCAGGACCATCTCCAGTTGGACTTTGAATAACTCCAAGGATGGAGATCCCACAACCTCTCTGGGCAACCTGGTCCAGTGCTCAGCCAGCCTCACCGTGAAGTGTTTTTTCACATTCAAGTGGAATTTTCTGTGTTTCAGTTTCTGTCCATTGTTTCTTGTCCTGCCACTGGGTACCACTGAGAAGAGTCTGGCTCCAGCTCCTTTCACCCTCCCATCAGACATTTATAAACATTGATAACATCCCCCTGAGCCTTCTCTTCTCCAGGCTGAACAGTCCCAGCTCTCACTTCATACGGGAGACGCTCCAATCCCTTAATCATCTCCATGTCCCTTCACTAGACTTGCTCTAGTACATCCATGCCTTTCTTGCACTGGGGAGCCCAGAATTGGAGGGGCTGCAACACAAGACGCAGTTGTAGCTGGGTGCCTCACACAGCTCTACTCCTTTCAGACTGGGACTGTCTCCAGACACGTCTCTGATCTCTGCCAAATTTAAAGTTATTGCCACAACGCATGAAAACTAGAATGTCAGCTGAGCAGCACTACTTCGTAAACAGTGTATCAGTCCTTCAAGTCTCTTTTGTAGACAGAACACACATTTTTGGTGGACAAATAATTTTGACAGACAATTGTTCAATATAGAATATTCCAGTCAGGGTGGTTAAAATTTGGTGAATTTATGGCAAAAATAAAAAAAATGCTTAATATTGAAAGTGTTACAAAACCTTGAACACAGATGTTCTTTCCAACTCTGTTTTACCTCTGCAAGGTAAAATATGATTTCATGTATAGAATTATATTATATATATAAAATCTGTATAGTATATTCCTGTCAACCATGAATTCTAAGCATTTTATGTAGTGGTTTTCTATAGTAAGAACTATGGCAGAAACCAAATATAATTGAGAGCCCAGGATTAAAGAGAATGATAGGGGACAGGGAGAAAAGAAAATGGGAGGAAGAGAGAATGCAAAATAAATATTTAGAAATACAAGTGTAATGTACTGGTTTCTTGGAACATCACAGAAAATCTGCATCTGAAGAAAGTGTAATTTAAAGAATAGTCATAGGATGTGACTTCTATTAGCTCTGTTAGGTACTTTTTAGTTTGCATTTTTTGAAGCCATATTTATTTTACAAAACTATTAGATTTTAGATGTTTGGTGCTGAAGTCCAAAAGTTATTTCATTCATTCTGGGCTGTTTGCAGGCTTAATTTTGCCTACAGACTTTGATTCAAAAAAGCAATCTTTGGTGAACCTGAGTAATGATATGCTGTTCCCCATTCTGCATAAGAACAAAAGACCTGAGACTGACTGGGTCAGACTGAAGATTGATCTTGATCAGTACACTGCCCCTGACTGGCCAAAAGTAGTTGCTTAGGGAACAGCAGAAAAACCTAGCAAGAATATACACTGCTGGAAGCAGTGTAGTCTTCTCCCAGCTCTAATTATTAAGATTTAAGATCTTCTGTCTTACTCAAAGCCGGGRAAAAGAGCAAGTGCTCATTACTGGTTGATGGATTATTTTATGTTTAGAAATACAGTGAACTGTAGACTAGATAGCCCCCTTTCATTCTCCTTTGTCTTCTGGCTGATGCTTTCTTTTTTTTCCCCCTGCTTTTCTATTCTTATCCTTATGATTTCAAAAATCATTTCTCATGTTGACAATAATTTACACTATGTGACCTAGGAATACTATAAAACAAAATTATGGGTTGTATAATTATAAGAATGTATAACACAACCTTGCTATAATAGAAAGATAATCAGAGAACAGGAACACAAGAAGAGAAAAGGGGAAGCAGGAGAAGGGCATTATTAGCTACAATAATCAACCTGAAAACACAGTCACCTTGGAAGTTTCATTCTTTGCAATTCCTAGAGCAATATGAAGAGCATCTATAGAAGTTTTCAATCTGTTAGCTAATTTATGAATACTGAAGCAGTAAGAGACGCCTAAGAAATATACGCTAAATAGAATGAAACCTTTAGAAGTGTTTTATTGGCTAATAAAAGAAACARATGCAACAAGTATAAATGGCTATTTAGCTTCACTTACTCTATGGGGCAGAACACTAGCTGAAAGGGCTCACTCGGAAAGTTTGTCTCACTCAACTAGTAACCTTCTACCTAGGACATTCTCCTGGGACAGGAAAGACTTATTTGTTTTATTTTGTGGTTTTGGCCAGTGTGCACACAGGAAACCTTACCAAAACAATTACTGGAAACTGCCTCCAAACAAAATTTCTGTTTTGATCAATCATTATTTTAGAACTGTTTGTATAATCTTTCAGTGCTAGTCATAAGCTGACAGACTAATCCCTTGACACACACACCAGAAATCATCCAATCACAGGATTCAATTTCCTTTTTCCTTAGGACTTTTGCTCTCTTTTTCAGAATAATAAAATTCTGGAATTTGACTTTTTTAGATTTCTTTCTAGAGTTTTTTCTTTTAAGCACAAGCATCATACCTTTTCCTCTGCTCCTGGTAATAGTGTATTTTACTGGCCAATTGTCTGGAAGCCATACATAAGCAGGACATTTCTCTTGAGACAGAATCCTTTTCCATAGCTCTTTCCAGTCTTAAACATAGTGGGACAGATGTTTTCAATTGCTACCTGATACCTCAAAAAGGCAATATTGCAGCTTTTTACTATGGTTCATTCCGGGTACTGACTGATGAAGATCTAGGAGATGGTGAAGAGGTGGYGCTCATGTCTGAGGTATACAGCCAACTTCCTGTAAAAGGCTGGCTCCCTGGTGTTCAGTTAGTGTTTTCCCATTTCTCCATTCCCACAACTTCTGCTTTAGTCTTGTTTTTAGTGCATCAGCAGCCACAAAATCACATATTTTGTCATTAGCATTCTTTAAAGTTCTCTTAAATCAACAGAAAGTAGAAAGAAAATTGGGCTCTAAATGGGTAAGACCAACTTTAAATAATACAATTAAATGTATCTGCTCTCTTTCAATTGAATATATAGAGTTAATCAATGCTCTACTTAATGAAACTCTTAATTTGAAAACCTGACAGAGAGGTAGATCCACGATACACACGGGATGTTCAATTTAAGACGTCTCTATCATGTTTACCAGCTCTTCAGGATAATTAAAATGTCCTTTAAGTCAACAGGGTTTGAAAAGAGAATTTGGCCCCAAATGGTGAAGATCTATAAACCAGTATTGAATACATGTATTTTAAATTGTCAGATACTCTCTACTGTCTGATAAGATTTGAATCTAAAGAGGTAGGCGACAGTAAAAACCTCAGAAAATGATAAAGAATAAGAAGCTGTTCTTTTAACAAGCTCTTTTAACAAGTCTTTGTGGAGTATACTTCTCTGCAGTAGAAACGCTAACTCCTGTATCCATGCTGATGAGGTTTAAATAGTAAGAAAAGAAAAGAAAGATTCTGAAATTTGAAATCTGAATAAAAGACTCTCTCATTTGAATTTTGTAAATTTAATACACAACATATTAAGGATTAAGAGCCTTAAAAAGTTTATTACAAAACCACTTCAGATCACCTTTAAGTAATATACTTAAACAAATCTACTCTGTACCAGTTGAACATATAGTTAATCAATGCTCTACTTAATGAAACCCTTTAATTTGAAAACCTGATGAAGAAATAGATTTACTGTACCCTAAGACTGTGCAATTTAAGAGGTTTCCGCTGTATTTGCTAACCCTTCAGGATCATTCTAATAAGAACTTCCATGCTTTACCCCATTCCAAGCTTTTATTAATTAACTCTGAACAGAGCAACTGACACAGAGATCAGAAGAGAATATTAAATTACAAAGTAATCAACTCTCCTAAGTCTGTAATGTTTTATGGAACATGAACACCATTTCAACCAATTCAGATCTTTCAAAATCACCTTTCACAGGCTGAGCAGGGGGTAAAACATATGAACTTCCAACTTTTCAAAAATAAAGTGTCATTTTAAAAACCACCTTCCGCATATGTGTTGATATTCATATGCTTTGGATATAGGTAGGAAGATGCCCTTTCAAGGCAGCCTTTAAAATTACAGAGGGATGTACATAGATACCTCTCAAACTTTTTGAATTTCCTTGCCTTTACCAATTGTGTCTTCATAAAAATCAAACTTAGTTTCTTCCCATGGTCTTATGCTAGAAAGAGGCCATACTGACCAGGGCAATCCATTCTCAATGCCTTTGTTGGCCCAAAGTTAGACTCGCCTGGAGACTCTAAAATCTTAAGGCGACAAGGTTGGGGAAATTCATTTTCATTTTCTGTGGTAAACGTTAACAGTCTATTTAACTATGCAATTTTTTTTAGAAATGCTGGCATTGTTCTCTTCTTATTTGTTATCAAGTTTACTGTAGTGTTCATTAAATTGGACTAGTGAAATAAAAACAGATGACAATTCGATAAGTAACACTTTATTGCAAACCAGGAATTAAACATTTCTCTACTTCACTCATGATGTAGATATTCCTTATCTTAGTGCCCTTTCTCATTATTGTTACAAGATTTTTGTCATTCTATTTTGAGAATGTTTCAATAATTCCAATGAGTGATTTTTTTTTCTTTCTCTTCCTTCTTGAACCACCACCACACTCTCATAGAAGGCAGTATAAAAATAGCAACGTTGTCACCATCCAAGGCTTATAATAAATAAACTTAATTTATGAGTATAAAAATGCAGACTTTCTTTTTTCATTTGTTTACATATTTCTTCCCAGCTGTAAGCCTTACAAACGCAAGAGTGAAATAGTATTTTATTTCCGTTCCTCCAGTCCTTCATTCTCTGGCTTTAACACTATTAAGAAAGATTCTCTTCAAGCTAAGTTAGATCCCAAATTACACTTATATTTTTGAAGAAATCCACAAATTGCTTTCAATAAGATTGAATTTTTGTTTTTTGTTTGTTTTTAGTGCATAAGCAAATAGGGTATAAATTCACTTTTTTTTAAAGTAGATTGGATTTTAGGACGTATAACACATTGAATTCATTATGCATTTGGCCAACCTTGCAAGCTATTAAACTCTCCTCTAGCCTAGTCATTTCTTATCAGGACTACCAATTATAGTAGAACTTTGAAAGCATTTATACAAACATTTTACTCAAATTCTTTGCTTCTCTAACTTCTGCTCATTTTAGAATTGGTATTAAAATTTTAATTCCTATGCAATTAATATTCTGATCTTAAGGTATATGGTGTTTCAACTTTTAGTTTCTTTTATTCCTCTTTCCTTTCCTAAAGAAGTTCCTCTCAGTTGCTTCCAAATTGAAGAATATTTCTTGCTCTCGGATTATTTACACTTTTAGTTATCAGCTAGGAATCTTAGAGGAAGTATCAAAAAAAAAAATCACTAGAAGCTATCACCACAATACAAAACTGTGAGAGAAAAATAAAATGAAGCATGAAAGGTCATTTTACTGTGAAATAAGAGAGCCGATATTTTTTCCTTTTGTCTGTTGCATCCCATATATGTC
Source organism: Apteryx rowi (assembly GCF_003343035.1). Taxonomy (NCBI): domain Eukaryota; kingdom Metazoa; phylum Chordata; class Aves; order Apterygiformes; family Apterygidae; genus Apteryx; species Apteryx rowi. Next base: position 106,475 of record NW_020450853.1, read on the forward strand.
CAAACAAAATGATGTGAAAGGCTCAGTTTATGAAGTCCATTGTATCAGTATGGTAGACTAGTAATGTCTGTGCAACCGTACAAGGCAGAAGTATCCTGTCTTTGGACAACTGGAAGAGAAGCTGGTCACAGTACCCGCAGTGAAAACAATAAGCCATTTGTTACCATTGGGTGCTTATATACAGGCAGAATATAAGAAGATCCTGTTCTGTGAAGAAAGCACTAATGAGGCTTATGATGTGTTCCATGAATGATTTAATGCATAGGGCAAACAGAATAATGAGACTAGATCCCGTTACTGTTCTCTAGTTGTCATCTACTACAGATGAAAATCAAAGCACATCCCCAAGAGGAGACCGTGAGAGATGATTAAACGCTCCTCTGCACTTGGAGGACAGTGAAAAGTAGATGATGTGGTCAACCAAGCAAACAGCATGCGCGCGCGCACACACACACACACACACACACACTTGCACACACCAAAATAGGAGAAAATACAAAGGGGCTGGGTCACAGTTCCTGCTTTCTGTCTTATTTATAACTTTACTTTATGCTGGCTAGATGAATGTGATATATAGCCAGTGACTTCTATAAGAAGGTGAATAGCAAAGGTGGTTGCCAGTCTTTCCGCTGTGGTATTTTATCAAGATGCAGCCACAGAATCTATATATCACTTTGGCTTCTGCTGTGACTCATCAGGTGCATCAAAATGAGCCTGTACACAGCCATCTTCTGTCATGGTCATACATTCCCACAAATCCTCCACTGGTACATACCAGTTTGCAGTCAGTGATAGGTTCATAACAGTATCCAGGTGGGTCAGTGTAGAAGGGAGTTGATGTTATGGAACATATCAGATGAAGCTTGTGGCTGCCCTTATGTTAATGAAGAGGAAAAGGAAGGACTGGACTTCTAAAGCTTGTCTGCTTGGCAAAAGTGACTATGAAAACTAAAGGGAGAAGAGAGTTGTTAGGGAATGCATATGACAAACAAACAAACAAAAAAATAGAGTCCTGAGGATGCCTACATCACAAACAGGCAAATAAAGAAAAGGTCTCTTGGCAGGCATTGATGTCAAACAATGTCTTCTTTTTAAAAATTGACACACTGCTTGGAGGCACTGAATTAAAACAAAGGAAAATCTTGTGGTTACATTAATGAGCTTTCACCAAACCCTCATTTTATCTGAATTCCAGCAGGTAAGAAAAATAAAATAGCCACCATGCTAACCTCATAATAACTTTTGTTCTGTTACTGTACTAACCTTTCATTCTCAAAAGAAGCAGCATGTTTCAGATCCTAACTTCTGTTATCTTGCAAAATGACAAATAATAGTTTAGCTCTGCAGGCAGAAGAGAATTGGCTAAATGAGAACATGGTACTTAGCAGTCAAAACTCACCTAGAAATTATGTTAAAATTCATTAAAGACTGATGCTAAGGTTCTTCCATGCTCATCCCAAAACTTTACGTAGATACAGGAAATTGCAGATAATTTCTCACACATACAGTCAGCTGCAAGTGTATCTTATCAAGAAGTAGGTTTGATAAACTGGCCATAAACAGTATACCACATAACTCATGAAAGGTGTTCTACCAGTGCAGCATGTCTCCATTCAACACATGAGCCTTGCCCTGCATTATTTTTTCTTTTCTTTAATCAGAGTTGGTCTGAAGAACAAGTATAACTTTTTGTCATCATCATGATCATAAAGATGACAACTACTAGTTGCTGTTGACCTAGACAGTGTGCCAAGCACAATACCAACACAAAAAGAAAAGGCAGTCCTTTCYACAAAAGTATACAGTTTGTTTATAAAACAGGAGATAATCTGGGGGATACTGCTACAAAATACTTTCTCTAGAATTGCAAAATACTTTTTTCTCTCCCACTAAATAATGAAATAAAAGGTTAATAATTGACCATCAAATGCTACATTATTATTTTTACTATTTACGCCTACAGCAATTCACTAAACATTTTAAAATTTGCAGGCAGGCAAGTAAAACAATGTTAGACATTCACAGTAGCAGAAAAGCAATAGTTTGTGTCCATCTTGTCTATAAAGGTAAAWGGATTTCTTATCTTTGGTAGTCTACTCTACTGTTGATAGGAGAAGCCAGGAGTCTGTCTTTTTCAGAAGCAGCAGTATGTTGTGTGTTGGCCAAGGTTTAAATGCTTTAAAGATTTAAGCTCTTGTTAATGCTTGTAATAGGACAGTTTTGGTAGGCTAATCAAGGACATTGCATATTTGTATTTATAACAGACATATTGGCATATATAGAGATATCTCAAACTAATACTGCAATAGAGAGTTGCATATGCATTGCAACAATTTCTGTGACCAGTTATATTTTAAGTGCAGTCCACTCCCTCTGCATCAGGCAGATCATTTAATTATTCAGGTATTTTCTTTCCTAACAGACACAAAGGAACTTAAAAGTACACAAAAATCACAGGGACATTGTTAGTCAGTCTGACAGTGTCTGTCCAGATGCATGGTGATGATTGTTTTGTTTTCTTGCTCTGTTCTTTTGAACTTGGATCATGAACTGAGACTCACTAAAAAGGTTCCCAGAAGCAGAAAGACTTGTCCTTATGCCATTATCTAACAAAAGCATCAATCTAAACTGCGTGCTATTCCTTCTTTCAGCTAGTTTGAATTAGCATGATAACCAGTAGTCTGACTGCACTGTATGATTTGTTCATTCTTTTTGTCTGATCTTCACTATAGTAAGCTACAGGGAACATTAATTCCTGCAAAATAAAAAATAGCTTTTGCTTTCACTCATCCTTCAAACTTTCATCCTCTTGAAACTGCAGAGAATTTGTGCAGCTCTGTCTACTGAATTCAACTGCTGATAACAGAGTTATTTCTGCATTTGTTATAAAAAAATACCTAATTGCCTATGTATCATCATCTGAGGAAAACCTAAGGAACACCACTTAAAGATGTCACCAGAGAGCCTGGTGCTGCCATTATTATTTCTGGTCTGATCCTGTGCAAGCTTCCCTTCTCCCAAAGTGACAGGTTGGAGAAAGAGTTTAGGATTTCAAAGGGGAGATTGCTGCAGTCAGGGGAAAGATTATGGATTAATTTCCTCTCTGACAGGAAAGCTGTTGAACTTCTCCCAGAGACGTTTTAAAGGATAAACTGAAGCACAGGGAACAGTAATGTTTAAAGGAATAATTCTGAAAATAGTGGAGAAAATGCTGCAAGCTTCCTCCAGATCACACCAAAGGGCAAAAAGAGAGATAAATTTAGATCTTTTAAATGCTGCAACTGGAACAAAAGGGGCAGCTTCTCTATCATAAATAGGGAATGATTAAAAGGTAGACAAACCCACAGGATCTTATCAGATCTTAGGCTGGGTTACATATGTTGTCCTTCAGGGGAGCCAGGAGGATAGCAGGAGCAGATGTACTTTCAGGGCAAACAACTGAGCTCACAGGTTTGGGCTTGACACACGCGCTGAGACAGCAAATGGGAGGTGGTCGCTGTGGTAGTGTGACTGTCTTTGAGAAAGAAGCATGGTGAGGTGAAATGTGAGAGGAGAAGCATATATGAAGGATAAAAGTCTGTGAGCACATTAATTATTGCATGACAGACATTGATTTGAATGACAAGCACAGTTTCCAGCTTTGCTAACATCTGAATAGTGCTTTCAGAAATTAATTCCTTTGTTAGCTAGAAAAACAACTGCTTATATTAGGGGAGGGCAGTATAGCATGAGAAAAAATACTTGATTTTGTATTCCAAGTGTTTGAGAAAAACAGCAACAAGGAACAAAGAGTATAAAAATGACTGAAAACAGTTTGAATTACTGAAAGTATTAGGACATGCAACAGCTATATGCAAATATCATCAAAAGGTTAGTTTACTTTGTTCATACATCATGGAAGTTGATGATCTTGTTTAGGATTTCTTAGTAATTACTATGGGACCAGTTCTGACTCCCTTATTTACAGTGAACAGTATTTCATTTTCTGAAGAGTCCCACTAAGGCAGGTACTTCACAGTTCTATTTTATCATAATTTTATTTTATCCAACAAAAAATTGCTTACTGCAGCAAAAGCATTGGTGAAATACTTCTGAAATTTTGAATAAATAYAAAAATAAATCTGTATTCAAATGATTAAAGGGCAGTAAAACGATTCTTTATCCTGCAATAAACAGCTTTATATAATTATTCTCTCTGAAACATAGAAGGAGTAGTCCTATATAGGCGCAATTCACACACTTGAGTAAAACTAAAAGAAAGTTGCCTGATAAATTATCTGTGTGCTGAGGAGGCAACAAGTCCAGCTGAGGTAATGTATCTGTACTTCAAAAAAAATTGCATACAATATTCCTTTGAGCTTGGTTTTAAAATGAGTTGGGATTTGCATACGTACAGGCAGTCTTGCATGGACTGAAAATTGAAGGAAAGTCTATGTATTAAAGAATAGCTTAAGTCAACTGAAAGAATTTGTACATGTAGGCTAAATAAAGTACATGCTAGAACATCAGGYATATAATAGAAAAACACAGCCTTGTTTCCTTAAAATAGAAAGGTTTGGAGCTGGTAGTGCTGCTATAATAAGTACCTCTTCTCTCTTGACTCTGGAGTTGATTTGCTGTGAAGTCTGAGAGCACAAATGGGGCAAGGAGGTCTGGAGGGAACAATCAGGCCATGAATGAAGGCTGCAGAATTTGAGCCTTCTCTCCCTCCGCAAAGGCATCTACTTTTATTTCTCGTTTAGTTGTCTACTGTCTCACAGAAAGTGCAGACAGCTTGTTTAGTATATCAAAGCACAATCTGTCTGTGTTTTAATAATTACACTGTCTCTTGTAAAATAACTTTACAGACAATTCTCTAACACAATTGGTACCAAAGTCTGCCTTCAGATGTGCATGTAACAACTTCGTACATGCCACTAAGCTGAGCTCCTCCGCACAGAGCTTGGACAGGTAAATGTGAATGGCTCAGTACTGCAGCGACGACCATCAGTTAGTGCCACGGGGAATGTTAATGGCTTTATTCTTCTGAGGGCAAACCCTGCAATATTTTCCTCAGTCTGTATTAAATCTGGACTCCCGAATAAGTCACTGATCTTGACTTCAAAGAGGATTTTGCAGGACTGAAGGCCGGATCTCCTCCGCTCTTCTGGAAGTACAGTGTTCCCTGACAGCGGCAGAGCTCAGAAGACATGAAATACAGTGAGCAGTGCGAGGGATCCTGACAGTCAAACATAAAGGACAGATGCTCTTATGTGCTGGCACAGAGCATGCTTTTAGGAACAAACTCCACAGATCCAAACTTATGGAGAGAGTTTGTCAATGACTCTGGACTTGTCTTCGGGACATTGTTTCATTACTTCTTAGGTATTTACGTGTCTACACAATCTTTATTATCTAGATAAGGAAAGTCAATGAATTTAGCCACAGAATGATGTCAGCAAGGATCATCTCCTCAAACACTTCTCTATAAATGCTGAACAAATTCATTCTGCAATAAAAAAACTTTCACCTGAAAGTATTATCTTTGAAGTTTCAGTATTTCAGGAATATAGTTAGTCTTGTATGAAGAGCATTTTCATATTGCTTTTTTTGTCCATTTGAGATCTAAGTATTTACGGAAAAGCAGGATTTATGCATCATATGCTTGTATATGTGAAATTCCTAATGCATTTACAGTCTTCGAATTAAAAAAAATGTAGACAATATTTCTGCAGGGCTAGATCAATTTCATCGACATATGCAAGAAGCAGTGTACATTGCTCACAGAACTGAACATCACTATAAGTACTGTATAGATTTAAACAACATCAGAAACATCAATCAGTATCATTTGTTTTAAATCTGTCCAAATGAAAAAAGAACTAAAATATGTTGCTTTAGCACTAACAGCAGATGTTATGAGGCACATTAAAAACACTTCAGGAAAGAAAGAAATCACAAAAAAAAAAAAAGAACAGTTATCTGCTTAACTATTTTCCCACCTGCCAGGGAATGAAAAGATATTTTTACAAGTAAAACATGAAAGAAAGATGAGAACATTATCTTTATATCCTTAGTCAGGATGAAACTGATCTCAGCTTCTCAGCAGCATATAAAGCCATTTTATTTTCTCTTATATACTGTGCAAAAGGATTGGGATAATATCACCTATACCCCCACAATCAGAAAGAAGTGGGCTGCCCATGAAACTATCATTAAGTATATAGCATATTGCATTTTCCCATGAGAAAGTGTGACACGCTACACTCCCCACTTTTAGCTCCTGGAGGAGTGACACAGCTTCCTTGTCTTCTTAATGAAGCTTTAAAAAACTTGACCTTAAAAAGTTAACTGCTAATAAAAGATCTTTTTGTCTTTTTTAACTGATTACAATGGATCTAGGCAGGTTTCCCTCAGATCTGTGGTCAACTCAGTATCACACAAGAGGTGAGCACAGCGGTCTATTTGAATTCAGTATAAAGATATGGAAGTATACATATTTGGATACCAAGGCAACGGACTTGCACCCATTGCACTTCCAGAAGCAGCTGGATGGAGGAAGTATTTGTGTCTGAAACAGTGCAGGCTTGACAGCTCCATGAGTTGGCTCAATGGCCTGCCTCAGTCCCTCTGTATCAGAGAATCCTGTAACCATCCCTATCTAAGTTAGGACACACAATACACTCAGGAGACCTTAATCTTCTCTCCAGTTTTAATTCAAGCTCCAGTTCTGTGTTACCCTTAGTTACTTTACCACAACTTGTACTAACTTACTTCCTACCATTTATATATCTTGTTAATTTAGACTATAACCTCTTTAGAACAAGGACTATGTGTCTATTGTACATTTCTACCCATAGAAATATGACCTTTATTAAGTGAGTTAGATCTGTAATACAAATAAGTAACTATAAATATAAAATCTGGCTACCCTAACCTACTCATTCCTGAGACAACTCTATCTTGAGTTAAGCTTAGTTGTTTCCAGGCTTCTGACAAACTAACAGCTATGTGTACCTCTCCATCATATTTACCTTTAAAGCAGATGTTGGAGACTGTAGCCCAAGTTTTATGAGTTTAAGGGAGAAAAAAAATTACTATAACATAAAACAACAACAGATTAATAATAATAACTAATAGCAACCTTTTGAACTCATGTCTGTCATACTAGTTGCATAGCTGTTTCTTTGAGTTTTCCATAAGGGCTGCAATTCACCAACTTATTTGAGCTTTTTATTCTCCTTAAAATATTTTGAGATTACTTACATCCCTGTTTTTGGGTTATATTTTTATACACACAAGGAAAGTATACATATAAATACTAAATGAGGAAATAGATTGACGTGGATAGAGAGAGGGGGTAATATTATTGGGAACACGGATCCTCAAAAATATCTGTTCTTTTAAGAAAATGACACCTAAAGGATTCTTGCTGCTCATTAGATCTTTATAGATTTTTATTCACCAAGTATCTTACCAGGACCCTTTAGCTTGTGTTTCTCACATCCAGGATGCCCAGCCACTTTCCTAGTCCAGTACTAGTCAGGATGGTGGGTGCTTGGACTCCAGAGTATATGAGAGCTAGTGCATGCAGCCCAGCATGGCTTTGGGCAATCACATATAATACTGGCAAATATAATCTAAAGATATAATTTCTGTATCAGTGGAAGATACTAGTTCTTGCATCGATCCTATAATTTTTCACTATTCCTTTAAAATTCATTGTCTTATATTTACTATATATATATATTTATTTATTTTTTGAAACAGGAGGTTTATCCTGGACAAAATCACTATTAACTTACACAGACAATTTCCTGGAATAAGAACTTCACTTTTTCTATTTGAGAAAGGTCAGTAGAATACAACGCTGTTGGCAGTCAGCTACTCGCTTTTACTGTTTTCAGATTTTCTTCTATTACTTCATGAGCAATTTGACAGACTGAAAGAATTTCTTTCAGTTTAAAAAAATCGGATTATAATGTTAATTAACTTAAGTAAAAGTAATTATATACACATTTTCCCGTATGTTAAAAAGACCATTAAAATACTTTGTGCATGAAACAGATTTAGAAAGCCCAAAAGCAACTGCAAAAGGAAGCAAAATCTGGTCTTTACATTAGCCATACGTGAAACTGCTGCAAATGTTCCATCCCAGAGAGACATATGAGCACATAAAAAAATAAACTAGAAACACGTCCATTTCCCCTAGTAATGCTGCAGGCTTACAGCATGCCTTAAACAAGACTTAAGTAGGTTTCATATGTCTAAATCTGACATAGTTATTCAAAAACAATGCTAAATACAAATGACATCTAAATGCATCCAGCACAGTCTGAAAAATATTGGGCCACAGACCATGTTCTGCACACACCTAACTGGTCTCCAACCAAGGCATATAGAACAGAAGGTTAGTAGCACTAGGCTCCATCACAATGGTGAGGGACTTTTCCAGGACAATTCAGATCAGAGGGAGGTTGTAGATTTCTGATCTATACTGTTTAAATCAGGGTCTTATGGTCCTATCAGAGCCTATATATACACCTACGCAAGTAGTTAAATAGGGAAAAATGTAAGCTTTAGTCTATTCCAGAGAAGAGCTTTGATTTCACCTGTTAGGCCTTACCAGGCAGGGGGATGTGGGTGCCTCCGCCACTTGCTGCTTTTTATTCTGGTCTCCAACACAATTGCTTAGCAATGCTGTTTTGAGAGTCCACCCTACAGTGGAGTTAGGAACTTGCATAAATATTCCTATACTAAGTGCTTCCTACTGACTAGCTTTGGTGGTTTTTTCCTTTCACCTTTCTGAGGCACCCAACACTTCCCACAACCTGGTGAGCTTATGTGCCAATCTTTGAATATTCCCTGGAGCCCTGGCCCCTGGAAGTGAGATATTCCAGCATCTATATGTTGGTGTGGAAAATCTAAGCACCACGATAAAACAATGATTTTTATTATTACTGACGAGATGTGTGGAAGAATGGTTAAGCGAGAAAGGGCATGATCTCTTAGAAGTGAGCAATCCTGCCTTCATGATGAAGGGAGGGCCCCACGTCTATGCGAGCTGTCCTTGAACATTCCTAGACCGTTACAAAAGGGGGAAGACAAGTAGTGGTAAACAAGTCAAGGAGGGGCTAGATCCAGTACATGTCGACAGACTTCTCCGCGCGAACAGCAAGCCTGCACCAATCATATATCCGCTCTAGGCGCGTGAACAAAGATTGTGAGCCAATCATATAGCTATCGCTATCACATGCTCTTATTTCCTGTCTATATATACTCTGTAAAAGCTTGAATAAAGGGAAAAYGATCATACTCACATTGAGACTCATCGTTACTCCGGGTCCGTCTCCCACTCCGACAGAGATGAATACGCTTTAGAGAGAGAATGTAAAACAAGTATGATTATTTAAGGGAATAGTTTTGTGTTCAGTATGAAGCATACCAGGCAGTCAGTCAGTCTTCTTTTGCTGGAGGGAAAGATTCTGATAGTCTGGGGTTTTCTTTTTTTCAAAATATAAATTTAATAAGTGCTTTCTAACGTTTTACATAATCAGACTTTTCACCAGTGATAGTCTTACCAGGCACATACTATTTTCTGGGTAGAGGGAGAGGCAGATAAAGCAAAGTAAGGCCCCTCCATTTCAGTGAAATTTAGACTACTTAAGAGCTAAGTCAAGGTATTTTTTGAGCAATATGACTCCCCCTTATGATATGGCACATACCCTTGTGTGTGTAGAGCAAGGCCCATAGAAATGGAGCTTCTTTAAAATGCAATATCACAGCATTTGTTTCTAAGTACTATAGTCCCACTACCACGAGCTAAGTATCAATACTTACTTAATCAACTCTGATATTTTTAAAGTATTTTGAGTGTTAGATAGAATTTCCCAGCACAAACAGTTACAAATTGCCAGTTAAAAAGTTCACTTTTGAAGGGTCTGGTCACAATGTGAAGAAATGCAAATGTAGGCAAAAATGTGTAGAGTCGTCTGTACACTGGTTGACTGAACCTGACTATGTGTGGTTTGTTTTTTTTCAAATGAATTGCTGTATTTAAAACTAATTAAGAACCCTTCAAGTACACAAAAATTCTGATTTCCTGCTGGAGAAGTACTCCAGAGAACCTGAAATGACATTATTTCTAATGCATGTAAACTAATGGGTATCAAGACATTGTCTGATTCATCCATATTAACAGGGATGCAATATTCTCCTCTGTCTGTCTTCCAYTTATAACAACTATTATTAACTCCTCCACTTTTTTCCTTTTCCCCAAAGTTATAAAAGAAAAAGGTTAGAAGAGTTGTTTTCCCCCCTCTTTTTTTTTTTAAGAAGCAGCTGTCCATGAACAAACCAGTCTTCTTGGAGGTTCTGCTACAGTCAGGTAGATCTCTCATGTAAAATACAAGCTTGTCTCAATGTGCTGACACACAGCTAAGCTGGTTTTAAAACCTAGCGTCAGGTGTTATGTCCAGCACTTAACCGGTTTAAAAGAAAGTCATATAGGTTTTAAATCCCGGGTGCTAGCTACCGCTGAATGCGAGCTTACCTTCAGGCACTGTCATCATATCCAAGTTCTAGCAGGTAGCTCGGCATGAAGCATACCGATCGGACTGCTGTGTGGGTTGCTCCTCTCCAACCTGTTGAAGAAGGTTGATGCGACTTCTGTGCTAGGCATCCATAGCAAACAGACAAGCTACACCTTCTCCCAGGACATTTTACTCTTTAAGCTTTGCTACAGTCACACAAACCACACTGGCAGGTCACCCTTTCTAGCTTTTCCCYGTCTCATCCCATCTCTGATTCAAGATCTCCTAGAGCCCAGGAACACTGCTGGCTGTAGCCAGAAAGACTTTTACGGTCTTTTCTTCATGAGCAGTCAGAAGGCCTCACCAGGTGAGGGCAATAACCAGGGTGACTACATACTTATGCCCTTAGCTGGCCTTAGCATAACAAAAATTCATCAGAGAACTGAGAGGGACAAATATGGTCAGGAAGCTGTTTCAAATATCTAAAAATAAGGCTGCAAGCAAGATCCTCAAAAACAGGAGAGAGAGGTAGGTAAAGAAAAAAGCAAAGTGCCCCCTTTTGTTCTTTTGGCAACACTCCATCACCATTCCATTTTAAATTACTTTTGCTTTATTGAATGAGTGACTCCTTATCCCTGGCTTGCACACCTTAGCTCTGAACTGATATTTATTTCACAGTGATACTACAGAGGGTGGCTGTTTTGTATTGCCCTTATGCCAAAAAGCCAAAGTGCAAAATTGTTCTTCTAAAAATCAAACCTAGTATCTGTAAAAAACATAACGTCTCACAAACCAAAAGCATCTTCCTTCAAACACTGATAACTCATCGGTGTTTAACTGATTTGAGAAGTAAAGGAAGTTTATTTGCTCATATTTTTTCAAGAAAACTTTGCATCACAGTCTTTTTGCTAGGTCTAGAGCAAGTAGTCAAGTAAGTTCAAATTGTTTTCACTCTTTGAACCCATTCTCGAATTTTGCAGAGTTTTTGTACAAATTTTCCTTTTCTTTTGCAAATAGAGTAACATTAGGCCGTCATTAGGAGAAATGATATTGGTGAGGTGGACTTTTGATACAAAAGTTGATATACTTCATGTCCTGCTTGCTTGCAGCTATCAGTGTTTTTGATAGATAGTTTGAGAACTAAATTAAAATGGTTAAATTAAATCAATAAATCCCAAAGCAAGATATAATATACCAGAGTTGTTAGGCAGCAGCTTTAAACAGACTTAACCATGTTATAAATTATATCATTAATTATAATAACTATGTCATTAGTTATAATTGCCTGACCCTAATATCGACATTTAGAACAGCCTAGAACCTTCTTGACAATGAGTAGTTATTTATCATCAGTTTCTCCTTTCTTGATAAATATTCTTTCCAAATCAACAATAGAGCCTAGAAAARGACCCTGAAAAACTCTGATTTTCTAAGCCACAGAATTCCTCTTTGGTAAGCATTAAAGGACAATATTACTGCTATAATTAAAGGAAAAAAAGAGGAAACGATTTATTCTGGGTCGGATGCTGCAACTTTTACTTGATTTTGGTGGGTTTACTTGAATGCATGAAGAAAATTGGTTTCACTATGAATTTTAAGGATTGTTTATAAAAACACACTTCTGTTTTAGCCAGAAGGGCATAAATGATTAAAAAGAAGAGTGTGAGAATAATAACATGTCAAATACTTCAATGAATAGGTGGTTCTTAAATATGTTAGCTAATAATAAGCTGAGAAACAAAAATAATATGACATACTAACCTGTAAATCAATCAGTGTTATTGGGAAAAAAATGAACAAGAGGTTTTGTTTTCAGAAATCTGACTGAAATCAACCTTTTGGTGTGTTGTGAGGAAAAATTATTAAACCACTTTATTTCTTCCATGATGGAATCCATCTATATGCATGTTATCAGAAGCTGATTGGCTTCAATTATTCCTTCAAACATATAAGAAAGACAAACCATAGACATAAAAAGCTCCTGATATTTTGCATATTCATAATACCTCAGTGAATCACCAGGAATGGCAGTACTACTATCTGAATGCTAATATAGAGCCAACAGCCAAGTTGAAGGGCAAAGCAATGTAGAAATAAGCCAGATATTCCCAGTAGAATCCACCACTTAACTTAATTGTGGATATTCTCTGTATTTTTTTTCCTTTTCCACTGTAACCACTTCCTCTTTTACCCCTCTTTTATTTTAAAACTGATTTTCTACTGGCTTACTTTACAACAGAAATATATAATAACATATACCTAATTTTTATATGGGTTTTACATTAGTAACAGGCAGTGTGATAGATGTGAGTTTTAAGAGAAAACCAAAGAGATTTGATAAGTATAGGCTGATACTTGTGTCTTGAGGGCTAGTAGGTACACGGAATAACATAATGCAACATTCCGTTTTACTCAGTGTAGCAAAGAATATGTTTACAGCAGGAAATCTTAATTGTCACTTATCAGTGTGGGAAGAATATGTCTTTTTTTCAAAAATGCTACCTTTGAAGGACATCTACCGAAAACACATCTCAGAATCAATTGCTACTCTCCCATAAAATTAATAGGCCTTTCTGTTTTGCTTAATATATCTTATTATTTAATATGATTAAGATAAAAAAATTTCTTAGAATTGTTATAGATCAACATTTTACACATAGATTAAAAAAAAAAAAACCTCTCTAAAAAGTCTGACATCCATTTCTCTGTATGTCCCATTGCAATTTCAGTGGTGTCAGTGAGAAAGGCACATGTAAATTCAGGGTCAAATGGTTTGTGAGGTCAATTCATTCCCTTAGGTGACTTTGCAAATTACTAAAACATATTTGGAAGATTTCTCTAGCAAGGTACTCAGGATCTCAGAAAAGCATGTGTGCTGAGCGATGTGAATGCTATGTTGGGCACTAATTGTTCTATAACAACGCAGAAAGTAACTGTCTCAACCCCTTTGTAAACATGAGGACTCCAGGCAGCATCTGTCTTAAATGCAAAATGCACTTTGGATAAAAGTTAGATATTTTAGAAAGCTGTTAACTGAAAATAGTTGTGCTCATGAGCAATCACTCAGAGCCAAGTAGTTTGATGGAGAAGAGCTTCAGTGCGGGTGTGATGTCCCCTTCGCTGCCCATGGAACATAAAACACTCTTCAAAACACAACAGAAAGTTCCATGGGGCTCRTGGCAAAGCCCTTGCAAGTCCAGATCCTCACATCTTCCTTTCCCCGGTGACATTATAAAAATTAATAATAGCACTCTCATTGCACAGAATTGCGGAATGCTTTACCCAAGCTAGTTACTAAGGTGATTAACATGATTCAGTCAGTCGCTGAGGTGCTGAGTGTCCCTGGAAATTCCATCAGCACTGTTGTCAGGCAGAACTAAATTAATTTGTTCTGGTGTATTGTGTCCTGAGGCTCAGTCATCACAGGCTGCTCCTTTTGCCCATCTTAGAGCTACTCGGAAATGGACTCATCTGTACCTTGAATTACTCTTCTTTCCGGGATTTAAAAGAATTTTTGTGCCTTCCTTCTGAGCATCTGCCCACCAGGTGCGAAATAATCAGAGAAGTTTGTATGAATAAGATTTTATGTCCGTAAGAACACAAGAAATGCCCTACTGGGTCTGACTGGTGGGTGATTGTGCCTCTGACAAAGGCAAAAGCAGAAGATGGGCAGGAAGAAGAGTACACAAGCCTGGTCATGCCTGCAGGCCATTTCTCATTGCATTGTCAAGCATCTAGAGTAGTTTTACGGGTGCTAGAGGGTAGATCTCTGCCTGTTCTCTTTAGCATCTGCCTATGGCCCTGTTTTCCATGAATTTTTCTAAACCCTTCTTCCTCTGGTGATACTTTCTGACTTTGCAGCCACCTGCAGTAACAAATTGCAGAGGTTCAATTTATACTGTGTAAATGAATGCTTTCTTTTATCTGCCCTAAGCTGAACTTTTACCAGTTTCAGTCTGTGCCTCTAGTTCATGTACTGTGGGATTTGGTGAATGATAGTCCCAGACGAGTCTGTAAACCTCTGTCAAATTTGACTTCAGCTGTCTCCTCTACAGGGATAAGATTTCCATCCCTTATTGGCTCACTTTGCAAGGCAGCTCCTCCATCCATGTGACATTTCAGTTGCCATTCTCTGTACCTACTCTGTTTAGTTTAGATTTAGTTGCTTCTTCATTGCAAGCTCTCACACTGTTGCTTCTAGGAAACTAAGACATTTCCTGGGAATCCCCAGTTGTACTATGAGTTTTGTTTAGCCTCGTATATTTGCAAATTCCCAAGTAGGTTTACAGTTTCTGCTACTCAAAGAATCCTTATTTAAGTTTCCCRTTGGAGAAAATGTCAGCTTGGGACACCTCAAGCTTCATCTATGACACTGTAATATAACTGTGCTAACTATGAAGAAACTCATTTCCCAGCCTTTTCAGGATGCTGKGAAAGTACAGCCCATACAGTGTGGGATTCATTTCAGCTAACTTTAGACATCTATAGTTTAGTCGTCTAGATCAGAATTAGTCACCTTGGATTCCCTTTATAGTAACCAGAGAGAAAAAGGCCCTTTTAGAGCATGATTCATCTGACCTATTTAGATATCTACTTGAGAATAAGATGAATCATATCCTATATATTTTTTTCTCTCTCCTTGACTACCAAGGGAACTCAGATGTTGATTTCTACAAGTAGATATCTACATTTCATTGAACAGACTCCACTCCCTGTTATTTTGACACCATTTTCCAGCAAAAAGTTAGATTGGATATCATGGGATGACTCAATTTTCACAGCAAACTTTTAAAATTAATTCTGATTAAACTGCAAGCCACTGTTAGACATTACTGTGGCAAGTATACTATGTCTAGTGAAAATAGACCTGATAGGCACCATTAACTGTGTAGCTGTTGATAGTCAAAGACCAAACAGAATATATTCTTCCAGCCAGTGTTAATAACACTATCTTTTTGCTCCAGAAGAACCTCAATTTCTCATGCTGTTAACAGAGTTCTTTCACTCAACTTGYTYTCTACTTCTGGCCACAACAAGCCACAAGTCTTAGCAGCTTTGACAGTGAAGCTTGTCTTTAGAGAAACATATGAGATATTCTTTGTCTTTGCCTTAGATTTTTCACTCCCTATGTGATCTTTTAAAACATATTTTTCAGCAGCATCCTAAAATGTGCACTCCGAATACTACCACAAGCCCTGTCTTCCTCCAGTTTGTTCTGTACTCATTCATCTATTTAGTTTGCATACATGCGTAGGGAAGGCGAACTCACTACTTAACTACTGAACTTAAACTTACATATATATTATTTCCTGGCTTTCCTTTCAGTGCTAATATCTCTGTTTCTAGTATTGCATTGGTCTGTATAGCTATGTCCAACTTGGAACTAAGTATAAACAGAAATAAAAATTTTGTCTTCCTTCACACTAAGAATCCGATAATTTCCAACTGTGATATTTTCAATGTGTTTTATGAAGAATCTTCTGAGCTAGTGGCGCTATTGCAATCCTTTGCTCCTGGTGCCTACAAAGTGATACAAGCCAATGTAATTCTTGTGGCTTTTTTCCAGACACAACACTTTCTCTTGACCCTTGTTTGCTATTAACGTGTGCAATACATTATGCTCTTCTTTGTGTACTCCAGGACAGGCCCTCATATACTTTTCTGTTCAAGATATCTTTTCTTTATATTTTTTAGATTCTTCACTATGTCAAGAACATCAGAGTGCTGTCCATCTTGAGCACATTCTAGTATGTTGTTCATTTCCTATTCAAACTCTGTTGTTTGTTAAATGTTAATTCTAGATTTCCTGATAATTCACGAGATTTATTTTGGTCATTATCTCAGTCGCAATAGATCTCTTATCTCCAAAACTGGAAGATCCTAGAGCAATCATAAACCTTTCTGGTGGTTTCACCTTTCGTAATAATTGTTTTTTCTAAAACATGTCCTTCATACTTTCACACTGAGTGCAGCATTTCTCRTTTCTGTAAAAGTAGTTTCATGGTTAGCCTCCTCTGCTTGAGTTAACTGAAAACTGTTAAAAAACATCAAGGGCTTCAGAGCCAGCTATTGTCAGGAATAAAGCAATCTTCTGACTATCTTCACTTTTACTTTCAGATATTGCTTGCAGCTATAGTATGAAGAACTGTTTAAATCTTCACTTTTACTTTCATGCATTGTTTGCTGTTACAGGATGAAGAACTGTTTAAATCTTCTGTACTTGTCTTCACATTTCCAGAATTACAGAACACGTGAGTCTTCCATTCCTGTTTTCAGAGTATTTTAGCAGTTTGTTTTATTCCTGGTTATTATTGTTAAGAAATTCAGTTCTATTTCTAATTGTCATTCGCATAATTTCTGCCCCAAAACTCCCACCTGTAGGATAACCTTTGTTTCTGCACTTTCACCCATAGACTCCCYGCAGGCCTATTGCCCCTTCCTTTTTGTGTTACCTTTAAAAATCTGTTACATCTTCTCTGCTTTCTCTGCTAGTGCTTGACTTTTCCATTTCTCTCTTAACTTTTTAGGAACAAAGGCTGCAGAATCTGGCCCTAAATCTCTACTGAGGATTCCTYTCCCTTTCTTTTTCATTCAAGTTAGTAATCTTAACTGAGTCTCTCTTTATTAAATATTCTCAAAATATACTTTTTCCTTTATCTCTCTTGCTTCAGTATTTCTCCTTTCCTTCCTTTCCATTTAATCTTTAACATAGGATTTTACATTACTTTAAGATTTAATTTCTTCTTATTTAGTAATGAATAGAAAGACATTCCATTATTCTGTCAGATTCTCCATAAAAATCTTTTAAATTTATTTGTACAGCATGTAGCAAAATGAGTTCCTGCTTCATGTTGAAATTTAAATGCAAAACAACAATATAAACAGTTATTTTGCTGATCAGCTTGGAAATCCATAAGAAAGACTAGCTACTAATGTACAGCAAGATTTATTACTTATCAAACTAAAGAGAAGTCTTTTCTTTCTCTTCATGGGAGCTGGACCCTAGGTTGATGGATGAGGGGAGAGCAGTGTCTCAGTCTTGACTGTGGAAAAATGGTTAAGTGAAAAGGGGCATGATCTCTCAGAAGTGAGCAATCCTGTCTTCACGATGGAGGGAGGATCCCACAGCTATGCGAGCTGTCCTTGAACAGCACAAAAGAAAGAAGCTACAAGGAGGTAAACAAGTCGACAGACTTCTCCGCGTGGACAGCAATCCTGCACCAATTAGATATCCACTTTAGGCGCGTGAACGAAGGCTGTAAACCAATCATATAGCTATCGCTAGCACATGCTTATTGCCTGTCTATATATACTCTGTAAAAGCTTGAATAAAGAGAGAACGATCATACTCACATTGAGACTCATCATTACTCCGGGTCCGTCTCCCACTCCGACATTGACTACAGTAAGCCTCAAGACATTGTCTCCCATAACGTTGTCATAGACAGGCTAGATAACGGAGAGTGAGGTGGACTGAAAACTGGCTGAACTGCTGGGCTCAGAGGGTTGTGATCAGCAGCACAAAGTCCAGCTGGAGGCCACTCACCACTGGTGTCCGCCAGGGGTCAATGCTGGGACCAGTCCTGTTTAACATCTTCATTAATGACTTGGATGATGGGACCGAATGCACTCTCAGCAAGTTTGCAGATGACACAAAATTGGGAAGAATGGCTGATACRCCAGATGGTTGTGCTGCCATTCAGAGGGACCTTGACAGGCTGGAGAAATGGGCAGAGAGGATCCTCATGAAATTCAACAAAGGGAAGTGCAAAGTCCTGCCCCTGGGGAGGAACAACCCTGGGCACCAGCACAGGCTGGGGGCCAACCAACTGGAAAACAGCCTTGCAGAGGGGATTCTGGTGCACACCCAGCTGAACATGAGCCAGCGGTGTGACCTTGTCGCAAAGAAGGCCAACAGTATCTTGGGCTGTTTTAGACAGAGTGGTGCCAACAGGTTGAGGGATGTAATCCTTCCTCTCTACTCAGTACTGCTGAGGCCACATCTGGAGTCCTGGGTCCAGGTCCAGGCTCCCCAGTACAAGAAAGACATGGATTTGCTAGAGCGAGTCCAGCAAAGGGCCATGAAGATGATTAAGGTACTGGAGTATCTCTCTTATGGAGAGAGGATGAAAGAGCTGGGACAGCTCAGCCTGGAGAAGAGAAGGTTCAGGGTGGATCTCATCAATGTTTATAAATATCTGATGGGAGGGTGGAAAGAGGATGGAGCCAGACTCTTCTCAGTGGTGCCTAGTGGCAGGATGAGAGGCAATGGGCACAAAATGAAACACAGCAAATTCTKCCTGAACACAAGAAAATACTTCTTCATTGTGAAAGTGGTTGAACACTGAACAGGTTTCCCAGAGAAGCTATGGAGTCTCCATCCTTGGAGGTATTCAAAACCCAACTGAGCATGGTCCTGGGCAGCCTGYTCTAGGTGACCCTGCTTTGAGCACAGGGGTTTGAACCAGGCGATCTCCAGAGGTCTCTTCCAACCCCAAATATTCTGTGATTCTGTGTGTCAGTTATTAGGTAGAATTAGTGAACACTAATTGTTTCACATTTCCTATGGAATCACTGTACAAATGAAGTGTAAAAAAAGATAGACTGGATTTTCCTTCCCCCAAATAGTTATTTGACACATCTAGGGTGCTAACACTGTTCATATACAAGAATACGAGAGTTCAAAATTGTGAAATATTGTTCTGCAATAAGTGATACTGTATTTGGCTGAATTGTCACTACCAGGCATATTCAAGTCACTACTAACATTTCTTCTTCATTTTCTATCATTGTTTAATGAAATATGGCACTTATGTCTCTGTGCCTCCTTCAGTAATTTTTGCAAGTTTACTCTTATGCCAGTATTTAGACTTTACAATTCTAGCATGGATAAGTTTAAGGTAATGCAATGAAACACAATGAGGTCAGGCAGAAATTACATTTTTATTTAAGTATTTCTTAATGCATAATAAGATTTGGATTAAGAACTTGGATTAGACTGAAGTGTCATCTTTTAGGRACAAAATTGGCCTCCTTCAATTCCATTATGAGGCTGCAGAACTCAAGATCTCATTAAGGACTGAACACTGTTTTAGTCAGCTTCTCCATCTTTGCCAATCACGCAGGGAACTTATATATAAAAAAATTGAAAGAATTCTGGTGGGGAACACCTGTGCCCAGTGATTGGAAGATATCAGGAAAGTACGAGCTGAATAGCATCTTCGTTCACTTCACCAGGTTGTCTAGCACTTCAGCAGCTTTCAGTGTTTGAAATCCGTTAGCAGTCAAGGGAATCTCGGCAAAGACAGCAGATATCTACCAACAGAAGTGCTCTCTCTACTGTTTTCTTGCTGTAATCTTATTGGAAACCTGCCTTATTAAGACCAGATTCTGACAAACTGTTTTAATTTGTAGAAAGACCACATTTTAGTAACCTCGCACAAAAAGATGACATTATAAAATGATACAAATTTGGTTAGGAGTTTGGTTACCTGTGCAGGTTCCTTGCTTTGACAAATGTCCCTTCTTCTAGGAGCTTGTGACTATAACACTTTTCATAATTAGGTTTACAATGAAGATGAATTTCTCTGAAAAAATAGCTCAGGGTAGTCTTCTACTTGGGTAAAAGACACTTTAACGCTAGTACCAGAAAAGGCAGAATATTTTAATAACCTTTGCTTAACAGTCACAAAGATATTACCTGTTCATGTGTGCAGTCTAAATATTTAAAAATAAGCATTACAAGTAGATTTTTGGATGTCTCAAACCTCTGTTTCAAGGATGTACCCCTGTGGACAATCATGTCTATGTTTCTTCAGCCATCTGAAAAAGAATCCCAGGGACAGATCTTCCTTACCTGGATCCCAGTAATTAGCATTACCCTATGTAACTTCATTAATCAAATGGTACTGTCCTTTTTAAGTGAAAATTAACTTATTCCTTCACCAAGAGGGCTGGGTTCTGCTCTCAAAGGAGTCGTGCAATACCCTGTGAGAACTTACTCAACTGTCAATGAGATCTGTGGAAGTTTCATGGGCTAGTTTGATTTCTCATCATCCTGCCAGTTGCAAACATGTTCAGAACAGCATTACAGAGAACTGCAATGTAATGACAGTATCTGTTTAATCCTGTGTGTCACTCTTGTATGCCAATGGCACTTTCTGATGTTTATGTTGACAAGATTTTCAGGTTCAGTGGCATGTCTAACTGAAAAGAACTCTTTTCCAGCCATCATCAATGTGAAATTACTGTAATGTTTCACTTACAAATTAGCTGATGTTCTGGGGCTTTATCTTCAGAATTTTTTTTTTCTTTCCTCTATAACCATGGCATAACACGTAATCCCAGGAATAGGAAGCCTAGGGTATAGGACAAGAACAACAGCTGCAGTAAGCATACACCACCAGTAAGAAGATATGAGCTGCTGCTAACCTGCATGAGCTTGCCACCTAGCACAGGTGCTGGATGTGGGCACTTTCTCTGATTTGGGATTTCTGGGAAAATATGGAAGAAGCAGAGCCTGACACTAAAAGCCTTAGATAGGATCCTCATGTTCCAAGTCCTTGCCCTGAAATGGGTGCCTGTTTGTCCAAGTCTTTTCTGAATTTATTTTTTTCATGCTCTCATAGTTTTACTCAGGATGTGGGCCCTCCTTCTTCATGCCTCTTTCCTTTCATGTTTTCTCATGACAGTGGAGCTAAAAGATTCACAGATTTCACTGGTGGCTTTCAAGACCATCACTTTCTACTAACAGGCAGAAAACAAAACATCAGTATGTCCCTGAGGACAAGAGACTCTCAGGATTTTATCAGGCCTTTCAGAGCTCTTCTGCTTCTCCTACAGCCTTAGGCACTGGTGAGTGCTCTGTACTCTTCCATATGTTAACTCCATATAAGAGAGGGCTTATTTTAAAAAGTTCTAGTCCTGAAAGTTTCCTCTACTATGGCACTTTCAAGTGAATTTCTGTACTGATTTCAAGCCCCTTAAGAAGTCCCACTGCTTGGGTAAAAGGTCATTTGGGAGAATGGATTGCTGAAATTTTTAGCTCCTACCTCATTGTGACAGGATACTTCTGTTTGAATTAAACATCCTCCAGGTTAATAAATTTTGATCACTCTGCATTGTTAGCCATCTGCTCCCATCCCTTGGGATCTCAGTCCAAAATGGAGGTTAAAAACAACAAACAGAAAACCTCAACAGATACAGTGTAAAATAGTATGCAGTGGATAAGCTGGTGCATGGTATTCGATCTGGGCATACATGGACATGCACTGGCTTGTCACAAGATCCACTGATACATTTTGAGTGACAAAGTAGCTATAATTAAAGTTTTTCAGCACTTCTCATTAATAATAAGCTGTTTTCTATTGTTTATATATTTGCCAAACTTTAACCAGCAGAAAAATGAACAGAATCTTAAAAATTGGAAGAAAGAGAGATGGAGTAACCTGAACCATTACAACAAAATTTTTTACAACTCTGATATATACCCTGGTGTCCTTAAGATCTATATTTCTCTGCTCTCAGCAAATAAATTGCACTGAGTAGCAAAATAAATACATTACTCTGTAAAGGTTCATTAGCATCATCCACATTTATGGCTGCTAGTCAGTCTTTTAACAGAAGTAAAAGAGACTGCCATGTGGTGGACCTACCCATCTGAACTTTATTAATGACTTCTGTAGATAACATATGATTAGCTAATGTATTTCTTTTCCCAATAAAGTCACATGTTCAAAATTTTCTGAGCATTCAGCATAGGACATTTATGCTGGGTGAGATTTGTACTGTTTATTGCTGTTTAGAAAAGTCAGGTATAACTCTGTTTTTAACATTTTGGAAATGTTGAACTTTTTATTTTTTCCTGCAGGTCCCAATTCTTCAGAAAGTATAATGGAGATAATAATATCATCATATCTTCAGAAGACTTCTGTGATGATAAATTTATTAGTGTTTGTGAAACCCTGAGATCCTCTTTCGAGATTATCATAAAAAGGTGAACGAGGAAATTAATATATATTTTTTTAACTCAGTGTATATTTTAAATGGTAGGTGGTAAATAAGACCTGAGACTAATACGCTGATAAAAACAAATAAATAATAACTGTTCATTTGCCAAATGAGACATAGTTCTTTGGAAAATGTAGGAAATTTCATGATGTATGCAAAAAAAAGATGTATTAAAGCTCCAGAAGCAACCACAAAGTTGGCCTTTCCTCAACTGAGTAAGAGAATTTTTAAACTTAACRTTCACATGATACAGAATTGTGGTTGTAATTTAATACAAGTTTGACATAAACACCTATTTTAACATAACAGTTTAGCAACATAATTTTGTAGTGCTACTTTCAAGATAAAGTAATCTCTTTCTTTTATATCACCTGGTAAGAAGTAATATGCTATGTTTGGTGCTATTTCTTACTTGAATTGGAGACAGATGCAGTCTTACAACTGGCTGAACTTGCTCCTTATGGGTCGAATTCTTCATTTCCATGTAATGCTTGTGGAACACATCTTGTGGGGAACTGTGCCTTCCTGATGTTCGTAGTTTGACAATTATCCATAAAATGAATGCCTCTAACCTTTAGATAGSACAACCCCTCAGTAAATTATTCCAGTCTCTCACATGGAACTGGAACTGCTAAGTTCTAAGCGGAGCAGGTCTTAATAGCTCTAACAGGAGCAAGTCTCGTCTCTAAATTTAGCATTTATAAACTGGAGCACTCCCATAAATTGTAGTAATGAGTGTGACTCAGTTGTGCTATGATAAGCTTACATGCATTCTGAATTTGGTCCACATTTTCTCCAAATCTGGAGATTTTGACTCTTTTCTTAGCTGAACTCATCAAAAATGTTTTTCAGGAAAATAAATGAGTTAACTATATGATGATAAAATGGATGTTATCATGGAAAAGAAACACTTTTTCAAAAATTCAGTTTTCATTTTAAAACAACCTCTAGAAAATAGCAAATAACTATTGCTTTTTTTTCATTATGTTAATAACAAAACCTTTTCCACTTCTGTCCCATCACTCCCTCAAAATATGAGTGGGAAAAAAGGAGAAAAATATCCAGAGAAAGCAAAAACTAACCCAAATCTTATTTAAGTGAAAATCTTTTTTTGAGGGAAATGTTCCCTATCTACTCTATTTTCTTGAATCTGCTTTCCTTTCCAGTGACCTTTGGTTGCAGCTATTTGTTTATGTTCATCATTCAGATCAGGAGTTATTCATCTTATCTGTTAAATATTTGGTCATGAATGAGACAGTTGTCTGAGCTTTGGCAGAATTTTCTTCCTGATTTTAAAAGAGTTTGGTGTCCCCTGAAGGCTCCAGGTCTTTCATAAATAGCACTTATAAGTACTATGTTTTGATGTATTCTTTTATTTAAATGAAGAAAGTTATATTTCCAAACAATTATCAGGTCATTATATCAGTTTTATGTCTAATGTATGCCCTAATTTTTGCTCAGACTATCCTGGGAAAAATCAAATGTATTGGATAAGGGACCTGCCAAGTTTTTGTTTGCATCAGYATTTTCTGTTATTAGCATGTGCTGTTTTATAGCAAATTGCAAGAATTTGATGTCAGATAATACACTGTTAGCTAAATAAACACAAAAATAAAAACAGCAATGATCTAATCTGTTTTTAAGTTAGAAATCCCCAAAATAGAGCAATTAAACACTGATATATGAATTGATCATCTTCATGTTTAAAGAGTGTATAGCTTCCAAAAACGTGTTCTGTTGCTGCATATTCTGACATACAGATGTTTTTAAAGCAAAGGTGTTGACATCAGCAAGAAAACCTGTGCCATATATCACTGTAGTAGGAGTCAGGATTTCAGGAAGGATTTTTTGCTTTCAACAAGGCACCATGTCTGGAATTTGGGAAGATTTCCTTTATGATAGTCATTTGGTGACCTAGGTCAACAACTGCTATCTCTGGAATAAATAAAACAAATTATCTGTAAGAAAATAGGGAGATCTTGCTTCACAGGTTTCATATCACTAGAAAATCAGTGCTTAAAATCTGCTTTCTCTTTTGGGGGCAACACTACCAATTGTAAGAGGAGTTCAGATATGAGCTCTGACTAGGGAAAAAAATGGTAGTCAAAGACTGAATAAGAACAAAACAAAACAAAGAGGAGTTATTTTGAAGAAAGGATCAATTAGAAAGATATAATCTACTTTGGCTATTTTGCTAGGCTATCACATATGGCAATGTACAAGGAGAAAGAGAGCTTGCAAATACCACTTCTGTCCTGCATTGTGTGTTCAAAAAACCCCATGTATATTCTTTGTTCTTTCATTTCCAGTGTGTAAGAGATAAAGTAGTTTACAAATTGTTCTCAAATTCTCTTCTTCAGGAGAAAACTGCAGATCAACTTTTGTGCCTCCAACTAAAAGAAGTCAAGAAGACGAGGATCATCTRCTGCAGAGAGTGAAGAGGTAACATGCTATCTGTATTACTGTGTGATTGACCACATTTCCTAAGATTTCCTTCTTGTTTGCATCTCAAATTCTCTAATATCTAATATCTCTGATCTTTTATTATGAACCACTGAAAAGTTAAATCAACAGGGAGAGGATGAAACATTTTCAAATTCACATGTAGGAAGTTCCAAATTTCTATTGTCTCATAGTGGAAATCAGATACTTGGTTGCTGTTCATGGTTTTAATCAGTCCAACTTTTTCATTATGGTGTTTTAACTGCCTTGTAGGAAGATGGAGAAGGAAAGAGAAGGAAAGAAAGAAGAAAATGAAAGAAGAAGGGAGTGAAAGGCTCATTAAATGGCTGCCAAAGATACTATTTTATTGCTATTTTATTGCTTTACATATGATTTTCAAGGGTGAAGTGAGCTAATCCAAAACATAAGGTAAGAGGGTAATGTCCCAATTTAAATCTGTACGGATTTAACTACATTACGTCATAGCAGATYTTACTCAGCTCCTATGTTGTACTGCCAGAGAACAGGAGGGAGATGATCTTTTCCTGGGATTCACATTGAACTCTGATCTTTGACCCTAATTGAAAGCATTTAATTAACACTTCTGAAGTGGTTTTTACTCACCTCAAACATCCAGAAAATCTTCCACACACCTTAAGTATGGCAAGATAGATAAAGGGAATGACAATATTTCCCCTCAGGTCAAAATTCTGTATGGATGTGAGATGAAGTAGGGTCAGAAGATGATAGATATTAAAAAATAAATAAATAAAAAATAAAAAAGAAGAAAAGAAGATGAAACTCTGAAATTGTCTCCCACTCTGAGAA
Source organism: Apteryx rowi (assembly GCF_003343035.1). Taxonomy (NCBI): domain Eukaryota; kingdom Metazoa; phylum Chordata; class Aves; order Apterygiformes; family Apterygidae; genus Apteryx; species Apteryx rowi. Next base: position 132,265 of record NW_020450853.1, read on the forward strand.
ATGTGCAATTTCATGTCCTAGCAAATTATTCATAAAAAATGGTTATTTATTTTAAAGCTACTTTAGAACATTGAATATCCTTATAGAGGATTTTTAGCACACTAGGCTTTATAGTAAGTGTCTCTCCCAGGCACGCAATGATTTTGAATAAAGTGTTATGCTGTGGACACAAATATGCATACACACTATGAAAAGATGTCATGTATTTTTGTACACTTGCAGGCAAACCTTCCAGCAGATGCTGAAAAAGAATGTAGTAGATGGCTTCAGTTATAGAGCGAGACTGAGCTACACTTTAAACTCTGGACTTCCTCAGAATTTAATACAAAGACTAAATTTCATTTGAACCCAGGGAGACCCCATATGTGGGCATGGACAGCCCAAGGATATGTGAACCTTCTTTATATTCTGCTGCTGAAGTGGAAGATCCCCAGGCCCAGAACAGATGGTTACACTGATCACATCCTGTGAAGAGATCAGTGCCCTCATGTCCATCTGAAGAGCAGTTTAGGCAATCAGACCTCTGCTGGCATGAAACCCCTGGGTTCAAAATGATTGTTTCCACTCAGTGTTTCAGATAAAATAATGAGATGGGGTCATGAGCATATTCCCTTCCTGTGCTGACCTGTGGAGCTGAAATGGCAGTCAATGGAGTTTTGGAAAGAAGAAATTGTATCCTCTTTCTTCTCCCACTTTTTYAGAAAGTCGCATTAAAAGACTCAGCGTTAGAGTCTTCATAAAGTCTTCAAGGAAAATTTGTTGTTGCCATTTATTTCATGATGAAAGTTTTCACATATATTGGTTGTAGATGGCAACAGAAAAGCTCAAGACAGAATGACTGATAGATAGCTGCTCTAAAACCTCTGACTGAGTCAGCAAGAATACTTCAGTGATGCTTGGAGATGTGGATTTTTTCCCATCACATTTCTGTGGATGCTACCCAAAGAATAATATGATTGTAAAGAATTGGGGAATTTTCATTATGTATTTTACTCCTACTATTTAAGAAACAACAGAGATATTAGCTGTACTGTAAGGAAAAGAATATAGTAATTTTGATATGCTATTTTTCTAACAGTAACTTTTTTTATGTTGTAGATTATATATATTTCTAAAATGTCTTCTTAAGTTTGAGAAACATGTTATAGTTGCAATTCATCTCCTGTGTCACTGTATGTGATATTCTGCTCATTCTGCTTTGATAACTTAACGTACTGTCAAACCTAGTTAGACTGCTCTTTGCTCCCCTGATGCCTAAATAACCTATAACATAATATTTGTAAGCTCTATGTCATTTTAATTTGATACTGTATTCAATTTGAGCAAATATTCACTTTACTGAATTAAAGCTTCCAATAATGTTTACAGTTTCAAAGAATTAGGTAACTGCAATGGTTCCAATGGTTCCACAGATTTATCTTAAAACTTTTCAGTGAAGAGCTCTACTGTGTTTTAACATTATCCTGGCCATATTCAGAAATGCTGTGTCAAAGTGAGATCTGCTGATATAAATTAATCTGCATAGACATGATGCTTTTAAATAACAGTAAACGCAAGTTCAGGAGTGGTTTATACATTGGCCAAACAATTCATTTGGGGTAAGTAAATGGACTAATAGATGTATAATTATCAGAGAGACCTTTCATAACCAAGAATCCAAGTAATGCAAAATGTTGGTCACAGTACTCAGGTTTAAAGGAACACAGGATGCCAAAAAAAGTTGAGAACATGCTTGTAGGAACGTGCTGAGCAGTTACTAGCTGCAGGTAAACATTTGAGTCCCATCACACCTTGTCCAAAATAAACAGACATACAAAGAATTTGAAAAGCTTGAAAAAAAGTCTTGAAAAGCATGATGTGTTACAGTAATTCTATATACATTAGAAACTTATTTCCAGTTTAGTGCATCTTTAACATGATCATGCTAACTTCCATAGATGCTGACAAGAGGAAAATTGTGCCTAGTTTTATAACAAAGATATTTCACACCCAGGATTAAACAAGGGTGTGTTAAGCCATTTTTAAATAGAGCTTCAGTCATATTGCTTACATCAGTAGTCTTTTGGAAGGTCACCTCCTTTTGGGCCAGGAAAAATTAATTACCATATTCCAAAAAGATAATTAAAATCTACTGAATATTGTCACATCATTTAAATAAAACATTTTTCATATTTTTCAAGTCCCATCCATAGACCATAACTGACAGGCTCAGAATTCTCAATTCTGGAATTAGCATTTACTAACAACGTGCTGGGCTCTTCAATTTCTTGCCTACATTTCTTTTTCAATTTTTTTCTATAAAAATATACATATATGTGTATATATGTGTATATTTTTATATAAATAAAATACAAATAAAAATATATAAATAAAATATATAAATAAAAATTATACACAAATGTATGTATATATACATAACCCTTGCAATTATATGTTGTTGGGTTTTGCTTTCATTTGTTTAGGCTTTTAAATAGTTCTAGTGTCAAAACAATTAGGAATAGAAATTTGAAGTTTTGCCAGTGGCTTTGAATGCTCCTGAGAAAATTGATTTTGWGGGAGTTAAGAGAGTTTGCAAACTGCAATTCTTTGTGCGCAGTTCTCTGTGTAGAATTTTAACATTTTTATCCAGCATCCGTTATAAAAAAAATCCATGACAATTATGACACAGGACTATCTATGCTAAAACAGTGAATGCATTTCCCTGCACCCTTCCCCTTTCCAACCTCCAGCGACATTGCCATTTATTATTTTACAGTTCTACTACAGGGTGGTCATTTTTGGTCCTGTATGACAGAAAAATAAAAACAAAATTTTTGATGTACAGATTTCTAGTCATGCAAGGAAGGTGGAACTTTAGAACTGAGATCCACCACACACAGTTCCAAAGAGATTTTGAATTTCACAGAAATTTTCAAAGAGGTGCAGAGCCATTTATATATAACTATCACTTACATAGGAATTCAGTGGTATTGTGTACAAATATGTAAAATAAAAATATTATTTTATGTAAATTACATGACTAAAAAATGCTAATATATTTTCTACATCAATCCAACTCTCCTTCTGTCCTGTCTGTTGTTTTAATGGATACCTCTCTTAATAAGAAAAAAATGCCTTCTGGCCTGTATTCTTTTTTTGTCTCATGTGTGCATAATTCTCATAATTACTTGGACGGTAATGAGTGGAAAAGAGAATACAGCCCTCTCCAGGTCTAATGTGATAAATATACTTGCATTTTCATTGGTGAATTTGATACTGAGCATCGATATAGGGAAGGTTCTTATAGGAAATAAATATTATGTTTTTATGAGAAAAAGCACAACACARACTGCAGAAATACAGACTTCCATACACTGTCCTCCCAACCCCGATCATCACTAGGAGATGGGAACTGGACTACTGGAATAGGCTGTATGTTAGAAAGACTAATTTATCTTTTATGTTACTTGAAGAAGAAAAAAAAAAGGAGGAAATTAGCTGAACAGTATATTTCAGTGAGCTTCACTAAGCATAATACAGCCAAACTTCACCTTTCTGTTCAGGCCCTCCTCATTCAAAGATTAGTTTTGATTTTGTGAAAAACTGTCTATTTTAATTTGCTAGCAGCAACTCAGCTTCGAGATTCCAAGCACTTCAGCATGGCAAGTTTTGATCAGCAGTGATTTGAACAGATAATCTAAAAGCGGAAGTAGCAATACTGCCATTCAGCTGTCTCATTCACACAGTTCAAGATGAACTCTAAGCAAGAGGTCTATAATTCCAGGATGTGTGAGCTGTATTCATGTTTCTGTTTCCCTGCTTTTTAATTTCAGTGTTCTTAGTTCATTTGCATGTGTTTTCTAAAAGCAAATAGTGCTTCCTGAGAATCTGACTTGAAAGTTTATTTAAGCAAGTGATATTCTATTTTACTCAACTCATGAACAGAAAAAGCAACTCCCAAAAGAGGCTGATTCATTCTTAACGAGGTATGAAGTGAAAGCAAAATTCAGTAATAGTGTTTGCATGTGACTAATACTTCTCTAAGTGATATTATTTTAGGCTGTTATTCCAAAATACTTTGAATAACACTATTGATTCTACTACTCAGCACTGAGAGCTCAATCATTGTTGGCTGAAAAGCTGAATATTGCATAAACATCCCACATCCATGAGTAGTATCTGTAAAKAAGAATTTTTCCCGTTTGGTACAGGGACCTCACTGAGAGAACGCAAGAAACAATGAATTGACTAACCCTGCTAGAAAATAAAGTTTTAAAGCCTTCTGCAAACCTGAAAGAAAGAAAAATTGGAGTGCTGTTTGCTTTTTATGATAGAATTACTTTACAAATTGTGAAATCAAAATGTTATGGAAAGACTGGTTAAATGAATACATAAATTAATTAATTAGATGTCACAGCTACATTGACATACATATATATATATGTGCTGGCTAACRCACCACCACTCCAGGAAAATGAGGCATCACTAGAATTTATGGCAATGATTAACTAAGATAGTTGACAAGTTGAATGATGAAGACTTGAGCAACAAATCYGATGCAGACAGGAAAATCTGAAAGCACTACAAAAGACGGAATGGTATTTATTTTAAATGAAATTATCACAAAACAACATTATTCTTACCAAAACAAATACAAATTATTAATATGCAGGCTTTATCCAAAAAACAGTTTGACATTGCTGGCAGGAATTAAGGGCTCAGATAAACAGAGCCCAAAATGTAAATTGTTAAAACTAAGAAATATGAGCTGGGGAAGCAAGATGAATGATTCTAATCACAAAAACCCTGAGTTTTAGAAAAGCACAGGACAAGTAAAAGAAATTTAAAAAGAAATCTTAAACTTTCTCTTTATACTGAAATTTTAAGAACCCCTGTAAGGTTGGTATTGGAAGACATGCTGTTTTTTAACTAATCCTGGCATAAAGCAGTGGGTTTCTCAAGTTTCAGAATCCATCTTCCTCCTAGAATTTCTGCAAGATACATTTGCTTTCTCAATAGAGAAGCAGTTAGTGGGAAATGAACGCTAAAGAGGAAACAATAACAAATATCTAGCATTCATGTCAACATGGTCACCACTTTATACATATAATAATCAAGGAACTGTTAACAAAAAAAACCCTTTAGATATATTTGGAATCTGACAAGGTTTTAATGGTTCTTGAACCCATTGCCAGTAACCCTAAATCAGCAAGTTACCCTCCCAAATAATCATAAAAAAGGAATCTTGTTGATTAATAATTTACATTAGCAATCACAAAATAAAAAAAGGTTTATAGACTAAGATGCATTCAATACAATCATTTCTAAAAAGTATTGAAGATATTCCCAAAAGCAAAAATTTCTCGCATATTCAAGACATCATGTTCTGTTATCTTAAAACTTGGAAATAATATTTCCTCAGGATAGAAAACATCTGCAGAGAACAACAAGCATTAGAAAGCAGGAATCAGGATTTGAGCTAAAAAGTAGTTAGAGTATTATCTGTGGAGTTTTTTCCATAACCTTTCCTAGCTTTAGTGCTTCAGGGGCTACAAAGCTTTATATAAACTTCTTTTAGTTAAGTAAGGCTATTATTGACAGTGAAAATAAATTTAAAAAAATTAACACAAGAATTATTTATTTATTTTTAGCTGTTATACAGATTTTTCCCTTGGCGTGTTAAGGCATTTATCTGTCTAAAAATCAATTTGCAAACACTGCAGCAGCTCCAATGAGATTTTACTGCGCCTCATCTTTCTGATTTGTTGGAAGCTGGCTAACTTTTAATTGGAAAGCTCCCACTCACAGGTATCTCCCAGTGCAAACTGCTTCATCGAGTAACCTGGTAGATTTTGATTTGAGCAATGCAAATTCACATTGCAAATTAGCTCTTTAATATTTGCAAGAGGAAAGGATGCTGGTGATGCACTGTGATTTTATTGCAGTCCATATGGAAGGTTGGACCATATCACACAAGATTATTTATCCCAAGCAATAACTTCAAAATATCAAGAATACAAAATGCCTTTGGGTAGTTCAGACTCAGTCCACATATAACTCTGTGGAGGGCTGTCACAGCAAATCATTATGATAAGGTTAGGAGACCTAGCATTTTGCAATTTACAATAAATTATTGCTCCTGTGCACTGACTGTTGGACTGCTTCCATAAAATTGGATTTTCAGCATCCTGACATCTAAACTTCACTGTCCAGAAGACCATCTGAATTATTTTAGAAATGCTGTTGTACCTGAGAACACCAGCTGTACCTTGGGAAGCTGCTTAATAGCAGAGCAGAGATTTTGACCGTTTCAGAACTAATTTAAGACAGTCCATATGAGCATCCCCACACTGATAGCTTGTGTCCCACTGTTGCTCTGTCACCTTTCCCATTCTTCTCTCAGGTATGTGTATCCCAGTTAAAAATATTTGATCCAGTCATCACACTTTCAGGACCTTCCTTCTTGAGCTTATTTTTTTGAGCTATGGGATGAATGACTGATAAAAATAAGCTGTGCTTTTAGTCTCTTGGGTATACTAATATAAACCATATTGAAGTGATTCCACATTTACACCAATGCAATGGACAGTAGCAGTTTGCCTAAGAGTTACTTTTTTTTTTTACAAAATCCATTTTGGTATTTCTAGCCTTGAAAACAACCAAGCATCAAAATAACCGAGCTCTTTCTCTCTGGCTCTTTTACTTTATTAAAGCATCAGCACTTTTAATGAGCTTTCTGCAGATTTAACTACCTCTCCCTCCAGGAAATAATAATTCCTGTTCTTATGCTCTAATGATATATTCTTGTCTTTCCACAGAATAATTTTTCAGACATTCATTCACGGCCAGTGGAGTCAAAAATATGTCTTTAAGTTCTGCATCCACCCCCATATCAGTGCCTAAAACTATTATCATCTGTATTTCTAGTTATGTACATATTTCCCCCACATCAGTTCCATTGCATTGCTCCCTTTGGATCAATGTAATAAAAGTAGTGTTTTTYGTAAGTGTTTACAAATTCTAAGAAGTTTTTCTCACATGAATTTCCTAGTGATAAACTAAATAACAAATGAGTGTGACCTTCATACATCTGAGATGGCTGCATACCCTGAAGGATTCCACCCACCCCGTGTATCCTCCAGTCTGAGCTCCAGCAAACCAGGCAAAGGCACGCCAGCTACAACAGCAGCACCAGATATTGCCTCTCTAACAAATGCCAGGCCAGTGAAGATGAGTGAGGCTGGCACCTAAAACTATGGATTTGGACGAAGTCTTTTACACTAGAGTTTGAAAGTGTGATGAACAGCTTGCTGGGATTAGCTCTTTTTTCACTTGAAAGAAATTTTGAGGAAAATGAGAAGGGAGACTAGAAATTTCTGCTTTGCAATTTTTCACACTAGAGATTTCATAAAAAATAATTTACAAACCATTGGCTCAGTTCATATCTTCGCTACAAGATCAGCTCACAGTCCCTTATTCACCATATAGTTTTGTACGTCTGGTGAATCAATATACGCAATCTGACCAGGGATACAGATCTATATCTAGCTTGCCAAAAATCATGAACCATTTTTAACCTGCATCTATGTATAAATATGGGTTTTACTTATATAATTTCTGTCTACCATATGTTCCATTTTGGCAGTCTTGTCATTTAAATTTGGAACGTGCCATTTCATAGTTACTGACAAGAAATGATGCATGTAACTGTATTTGACTATTTGTTTTCCAAACATACATATATATGGTAGAAGAACAAAAAATTTCATAATCATTTGCATTGCTTACACATGATTTCTGACAGATAAAAATTTGAGTATCTATAGTTTAGACACAGCGTGTATAGTATTATCACAGTAGTAAATGTCAGCATTTTGTGAGGATTGGTGTGCCTCTCAATGAACTGACAAGCAGATTGTAAGACTTTTTTTAATTTGACATATCACACCTTAGAAGGCCCATCTAAGCTGAAAAAAGTTATTGTGAGAAGCCTTTCACTTTCTGATGGATCAGAAAACACCTCTGCCCACTCTTTTATTTCATTTAAGTCAAAATCCTTTATCCACAACAGTCCACGACACTTATTAATATCCTACAAATGTAATTAGTACTAGCATCCCTTAAAATAAAATTTGTTGAGAATGCTTTGATTGGGATAGGAAATAATAGTGATAGTTGAAAAACCATGAGAAAAATTCAAGTGGAATTTTTGTTTTAAGGCTTTTTCTCTTTTTTCTGTGATCAGATAGGCAGCTGCTAGGAACTAGTGAAAAATAACAAAATACAAAACATTTCCTTGTTTTCATATTTTTCTCCATGTTTTCACCTAACTTAGTTTTACGCCCTCTTCACAGATGCATATATTTCTAATTGCAACATAAAATGAAAGAGTTCTTAAACCACCTTATTGTCCGAGTTCGACAACATTGTAAGGAATACTGTGTCATTACCAATAAACTTGATTTAGAAAATCAGCTACAGGTTAGATCTGTTCAAACTTCCAATGAGCAATACTGCATAAAAAAAAAAACTTTCTAGGCCTTCAGAAGACTAATCCTTCAGCAGAAAACACATATAGAAATGAGTTCAATTAGTTCTTGCCAGGGAGATATTCAGAATTTGACTAATCACTGGTTTGAAGAATTTTAGATTTTTCCCTGGGGCGTGCTTGTTCTTGCATATACAGTACAATCTGAGGAAAAGAAAACATTCTCCTGCATTAACATTGAATGAATAGAGCTTCTAACTGCACTTATTCTTTTAAAATGGATTCTTACAATGGCTGGGCATTGAAAGTAACCGTTCACTGTGGGCACTTCTGAAATCTATACAAGATGGAAACAAGTGCAATCACCAACCAGAGAATGGTTTAAGAGATCTGTAATGGCATTGAGGCCTTCTAGTTTCTTTGGATCAGACTTTCATCCAGTATAAATCAAGGTAGGTCTACTGAGGGCAATGGATACATATAGATTTACAGCTGCTGAAAATCCATACTTTCTGAGATGAGAAAAGGCCATGCATTAAAAAAATCTTCAGAAAAACACAAGCCGTAGAAGTCATCACTGAGTAATTATCATAGTAATCTCAGCAATTTACTTTGGACTCATCTTTTAAAAAGTCATCAATTTTTTTTTTTTTTTAAAGACTGAAAGAGCTGAAAATACTATGTCTCGGAGTAAGGGCTGTAACTGTTAATTGGAATAGTTCTCTACTACATTGTGCTTCAGTCCTGATCTAGATCATTATTGTTCGATATGATAGGTTTTTTGTTTTTCTTCCATGTCTACTTATCTGTCAGTGTTAACCTCACTGATGAGTTTTCAGTCTAGTTCTAATTATGGAAACATCAAAATCATAGAAATTTAAAGCATCATTGATACCCCAGGAGGCTGTTTCTGTTTAAAGCTAGTTCTTTCACCACAGCCCTGAAAATCCAATCATGAAAAAATCATGCTTGCTAGTCATACCGCTGTACAGCAACACTGTGTGTAATGCAATGCAGCTAAACTAGCAAAAGATTGCTTATGTCAGAACTTTGTCTGTTTAAAACAGTTAATGTAGCTATATCATGTTAATTACTTTTATCAACATGCACATTAGAGCACGTCCTACTACCCTAAAATGGCAAAATGTCTATCTTGTAGACAAGCTTTACAATGACTTGAATAAAGAAGAAAACTCTCTTCACTCTAACATAAATCGGCAGAGAGGCTTTGCTCTGAGAACAATCCAGAATTCATTTCTATGCTAGAAATGTTTGGAAAAAATGTGAATATTAAAGCCAAAATAATTCTCATGGAAATAAAGAATTCACAGATACATTTCTACTAGAAAGCTGATTTTCAAACTAATTATAATGTAAAAATGGAGCAAAAACAATGCCAAGCCATTTTATGCATCATCTTAGCATTCATCAATTTAGTGAAAAGGATTGCAGATCACAAGAAAGGATTGCAGATTAGAAGATTAGAATTAGAAAGAAATGCATACATTTATTAGATAAATTATTAGATATTATTACATGAATTATTATATAAAAATTATTTTCTCATTTCTATTTTTTTTTTTTTTTACATTATATTTTTCCATCTAAGAATAAAAGAGTATATGCTTTGGGATGTGCTAGAGGCCAGTCAAATGAAATTACATGTAATCTGGAATACAAACAGTGGCAGCAGCCTGTTTATATTCATACAAACTACATCTAGTAGACACCAACAAATGTTAATTGTTTTTTTGTTTTTACTTGAATCAATAAATGACTGGAGGTCTATTTAAAATTCTAGGACACAGAATAAGTATTTTAGGCCTTTAAAAAGATGCCAGCAATTTTTAATGGAATGATATCTTTTAAAAGGACTGTTATTAAAAGCAAAAGCCTAAAAAACTGATAAGTTGTGTTGTCTAAATTTTCTTTCACATATCTTTAAATTTGTGCTAAGTTGGCTAGAATTAGTGTCATGAGTTCCAYATCAGGTCATCCCCACTGCCTTCCTCCTGCTGTCCTACAGAGAAATCCGGTTTAGGGAGGGATCACTAAGATTTGAACAGCGCATATAAAAGCTTAGAGAGTTTTCTCAGAATGAATATTCAACCTGATGACAATTTTTCCTTCCACAACACTTTCAATAGCAGCTCTAGAGCATAGATTTTAACACACAACTGATAAACTGGAAAGGTACTGATTGGACAACTGAAGCCCCTAAACAATGCTTTTTGTAAAAATGATCTGCAAATATACAAATAAAATGATGGAATCATTAGCCAGTGATTAAAAAAAAGTACAGACATCACTCAGAATAGTATTTTCTCTTTTGGACACTTCCTTACATCATCACACAGTAGGGTTATTATGCCATTTACTTGGATGACAGCTGGGCATATGCCTCGACTGTATTTAGCAGCAAGGAACCTGAGGTCAGAAGTCTGTTTTCACATCCTGCAAATATGCTGCTGAACTTGTGTTTAATTATTATATATGTGGCCAAACGTACAGCACAAGCAGCAGACACAAAACTGAAGCAAGTAGATTATGAACAGCCGCATTATCTGAAAAGTATCTATCCCAACTATTCAGCAAGTATCTATGAATAATTAACATGTTGTTGAAATCAAGTCTAATTTGCAGACAGTCTGGTAACCAGAAACAAAACAAAACAGCGCAAAACAGATTTCACTTTGGGAACATTTGGGGGTTTTATCCTTCGGGGTCCTAGCCTGCTCCAGAGCAGCGTGAACTCCATTCCTTCCCGCTCCTTCCCTCCGAAGACCGAGCTGACCCCTGACACCAGCAGCTGCTCAGACTTCACGAGCTCGTTATTTACCAGTTTAATCAGCAGTGGTGGTGCACCCTCAGGCCTAGCACAGTCCCAGATCCCCTGATCCTTTCTGTGCCCTGCTGCCAGCCTTTCTAAATGATGTTGCTGCATAATTTTATCACAGAGCTCAACAGGTACGGGGTCTTCGCACTGGCCTCTGTACCACAGGTGATTTCCAGCTCAAGGATTAAAGTATTCTTCACAGCACACTGCTAAACATTGTCATTCTTTAGCCTTCAGCCTCTTTTCATGCTTACTCATCAATTTTTTGAGCAGTAGGTCATAAAAAAAGCTTTAAGCTGAAAAGCTTCCTTAAGCTGTTTAATTGTGATTTTTAAYGGGTCATTATGTTTTCAAACATGCCATGTGCAAAGACTAAAAGAGAAAAAAGAAAAAAAATCTTTAAAATAAACTTATTCTTTGAGATTTAGTTACTGTTGAAATATCTAGCTAGAGAGTGGGGTGAAGTAAGCAGTTGAGGAGAAAGGACAGATGTCAAAATGCTTCAGTTGGCACAAAAGGATGCATCTACTAGAGACAACACAAGGGGCTCACTCCTGGATTCTTTCCCAGGTGATGAAGAGACTGTGCTCTTGTCCTAAGAAAAAGAGGACCTTGAGATAGTCCTATTGAGATGCCAACTTGTTTCCATTCTGCTAAATTGCTGCTATTTATCTTGAATAATTCATTCTCTAAAGCAAAGAGAGGTGTCCCTTGATACTACTAGGCACCTCGAGGATTTTTTTTTTTTTGGTTTCAAAGGAAGCCTTGTGAGTCACTTGCATGAAACCACATCTTTCCAGCTTATTAAGGCTTAAATACAAAGAAATTTTACTTCAGAACAAGTGACTTAAAATTATCATTCAAAGTTGAGTTACATGATAAAGATACATTTATTTGCCTTTAAGTAATGAGTTCTTCAAGCTTTATGCATTCATCCTAAGGAACAATATTTTTTCATTTGCATATTTCTTGAAAAAAATCAATTTAACTGGAACATTTAAAAGCCTTTTTTAAGATCTTAATTATTAAATATATTTGTTAAAATATATTTCTCTGCATACCAACCCTTTTTAATATCGTCCTCCATTCCCACTGAGGTACTCATGAAATGACAGTGTAACAAGGAAATGATAGGAAAGAAAGAAGGTTGAAGGTTGAAGAATTTTTTTTTCAGATCAATTTATCACCTGCTCCAAAGAACAGGTGTTTGGCAAACATCCTCGATTTCTGCAGAGCATCACTGATTTCCACATTTTGCTGTGCATACGGCAAAATATTTCATTATTTCAACAGAGTTTAAAAATCTTGTTCTCAGAAAAAGGAAGGTTTTCTTTTTAAAACAAAAAATGTTAACACTTTCTAAACATCATAAGAAGGCTGATATCTCCTGTTGTACATTACTAACRATTTATTTATATACTTCACACAGTTTATTTTTCCTCCTGCTGTAATATGATTTGACATAGACTGCAGTAAAAAATGTCAAGTTATACTAAGCATGTTGCGGTATTCCAAATTGAGGATGGGTATAGCTCCAAAGGAGAGTCTACATTACAATCAGGAATCAAAATTTGTCATTTTGGCATTCACAGCCAGCTGGATCTTGAAAAGTTTTGCACAGCTGACTGAATTTAAGGRCACCCTAACATATGCACACACACAAATACATCACTTTTTTAAAAAAGACATCCACTAACCAATTATGTAGGTTTAATTACAAGGAAAGATGTCACACAGCTGTGATAAATCTCCCTCCGCTGGACACTCAACACGTGGCTCTGTCTGGACACTCCATAGTGACCCTGGCGCTCTTTTGCCTTTATTGAACTAAAYAGGCTGCAGTTTTCAGGAGTAGTCACTCCTCTCTCTCTCCCTCCCTCCCTGCCTTTCTCTCATTCTCATCTGACCAAACTTAGGCTGAATGAGTCCCTCTAAAAACTCTCTAAGTTTTGTTTAATATTAAACTGCTTTGTTTTCTTCTCTGGGGATTTCCTGCACTCCAAATTATTTTTTATAGACAAAAGTGGTCAAAGTATTTTACAAAGATTTTTGCCAATATGCTGTCCCAGTTTGTATACCAAATGTAAAATAGATTTTCCTTTCTTCTATATGTTAGTTAAAAACCCTATTAAAAGATAAACATCCAGTTAACAGACTTTTTTTCCCAGAAAGAAAGAAATAGCAAATGTCAGCAATTTCTGTATAATTATACTTCTAGTCCTAGATTCTGTATGTATATTACTTTCCCCACACTTCAGCTAAACAAATATAAACACGTAAATCTGAGCAAGTCTCTGTACAAAGTAGAGTAAGTCTAGGTGCCAGAAGGACATCAGAGAAGATCCTGACAGACCTTCCTCTTTAAACATCTTCTACTCAGGAGAGATGGGGAAAAAAAGAGAAATTAGTTAGAATTAATGGTGAAACAGAATCTGGAAAGTAGAGGAAGGAGATTAGTGGCTGAAGAACTAAAAGGAACTGGCTTGTATATGGAGTCACTGTGCATATCAGGTCTGCCCAGGAATTTTAAATGCTTGAGGACCCATTGGGTGTTCCGAAAAATGAGAGATAAGCAGTAGAAATGTGTCTTTCTCCTGTGCTACAAGGTTCCTTGTTTCTGTCTTGCAGTCTCTCCTTCCTGTCTCTCTTCTCTCCACAACAGGGTTTCAGACTGTTGCTTCCAATCCGGTTTGCTTTCAATACCTACCAGTCCTCTTGTCTTCCTCTGCCCAGTCTCCTCTGTCTGAATGGTCACCAGCTTTCTCTTGTGTCTTTTTTTTTTTTTGCCTGCTGCTTTTTCTGCCATATTCAGCTGTGATTAAAGTGTTACCCTCGAGGTGATTCTAGTTGTTCACTATAGATCAGAATCATGAACTGGTGGGTGGAAAGATGTACCGGTGCTTTAATGCTAGCAGCCACAAGTTCATTAAGAATTAACATTAAGAAGACCTCAACAGCTAATAATTAGGGTGAGAGAGAAAGAAAGATATGAGTGTCTGGAGTGGGTGTATCGGTTTTAGCAGGAGTCGGTTCAGGAAAGTAAACAGAAAATATGATTGAAATATTGTTAATGCTCCATTTTATCTAAAAACCCCTTCATTATCCCTAGGTAGAGGGAAGTTCAGCTTCCAAATGGGAATAGTAGTTCATTTGCCAAGAGATCAACATATCCATGACACCAAGAAATTACCTAAATAATAATGGCTTGGTGCAGAAACTGTAAGAAAATGTCCAGCAGAAATATATATTAAAAAGAACTATAAGAAGAATATAAATAGTTGCATGAGTTCACCTTCCTTTCTCGGAACAGTGTGAAAATAGGTTGGTGTCAGGAACTGCATTTTCTGATGTGTCTGCATATAGCTCAATACATAGCGGACATGGCAAGAATACAAGTGTTAGTGAACAGCGAAAGATTTGAGACAGAGAAAACTGCAGAAAGTGGGTGCCTGGTAAAAGGAAAACTGTGATGATAGCTGTGATGCCAGTGTTTCTGCTTTTTCACCTGTTCATTAGAGGAACTATAAAGGGCCTCCAAGTCAACTTTGGTCAGTCTGTTCTCTAACCAGACTTTTCTCAGGTGAGAATCTATCATAACAACTTTTCCACTGAAACTCTCTGTCACCAGAGTTCAGTGGTGCTTACCATGTAACTGTGATAATTTCTACCACAGCAAAGTACTTGCAGTGCAGGGATAGTGGTATAACAATCTCATCGTGTGCTTACTAAGAAGCCATGTTATTCTGCACTGTATTTTGTTTGTCAGCAACCGTCTTTTGCATGAGTAAATGCAAAGTTTGCCTCTGGAGAGGAAGGCTTTCTTTATAGTTTGTGTGGGCCAAGGAGAGTCAGGAAGCTTGTAGTCCCTGCTTTGATGAGGGAGTACATCTTGTTATAACCTTCTGGAATTTCTTTAAATGAGGAAACTTGCATATGAGGTGTCAAAGGATACAGGGGAATGGAAGGAAATAAATTTTACTCTAATCTCCCACTGTTACCTGAAGGTTTCCCAGAACATCACTTTGTTTATTGTCTACTACAATTTGTCTCCATACCCCTGGCAGTACAACAGACCAAGTTAATACAGCCAGAGTGATGGGTTTTGCCAACATAATGTTTTTTATTTTCTATCTCATTACATAACACTATAAGAAGTTTTGGGAGAAGAATAGAATAACAAAACACAGGAAAAAAATCCAAGGAAGTTTATTTTGTGTTTTTTTCCTCTCTCTCTCTSTGTGTGTGTGTGTGTGTGTGTGTGTGYGTGTGTGTGTTGCAGCCTGCTATTGGTAAGAACATATAAGATTGATCGATAAGAATTGATAAGGAACACAGGTTTTAATTAGTATCTGATACATGTTAGTAGCTCTTTGATACCTACAGACATGTTATAGCTATGCCAGGAATGCAACTTGCCTATTCCTGCATAAACACTGTTATTTTTCTCATTGCCACTACCATGTTTCTTCTTGATAGCAGTAAGACTTCTTGACACTTATTTTCTAAACCTTCCCATTATCTTCATTTGCCACCATGAGGCTGCCTACCTTAATTTCAGGCACACTTTGCTGAATCATTGCAAATACTAAATACAGCTTTAGAATGCTTCAATTTCTTCTTTCAGAACAGTATTCTCCAAAACTTTT
The DNA here is from genome assembly GCF_003343035.1 of Apteryx rowi. NCBI lineage: Eukaryota > Metazoa > Chordata > Aves > Apterygiformes > Apterygidae > Apteryx > Apteryx rowi. The sequence goes on from NW_020450853.1 coordinate 148,214, forward strand.
GGAGGAGATTTGTAAATCTCTTAAAAATCTCTTCCTAATAATTCTTTTTCTTGGTAGGAAAGGCTTGGAAAAGAGTGTACTGCTGGATATCAAAAATAGCAGCAATCTAAAAAAAATTTTAAAAGCTTAGAGCAAAAGTATTTTTTCACTGTTCAGTCCTTTGAGCAATAAGTGCTACAAGATCAGATGGATATTTACATAAGTCCTAACTCTCTTGCTCCTTCTGAAACATCTGTTGGTCATGGAAAAATTAATCTGCTTGTTTAAAGAAATATTTCACCATTACACGTAAGTTAAATATGATCAAACTTTTTTTCATTAACATTTTTTGTAAATGGGACATAGGGAAAAAAATAAACCTCTTTCTACCTTAATATTTTCCTTACTAGATGTCGGTTTATGGCTACGTAGAGCCCAGTTACAAGCATCCAGTGTATTTGTACTTTAGCAAATTTATGAAAAACAGTAGAAATTTTTATTGCCTAAATTATAACATTCTGCTAAAATCTGCTGGGAAAATGTCAGTTCATACCCAATCTAAATTGTGACACTGTTTAATTTTCTGCTAGGGAGAACAGAAAAAAAGGCTTCTGTTTGCTCCACTAGTAATCACAGAATGAATTCAATGGGGACCTTGTTTACTGATGCTGCAAGCATACTACAGACTCACCACCCAACAGAAAGCAAGGTAATAAAAATGCATTTCACTAGGTCAAAACCTTTAGCACAGAACAGGTAAACACATTCAGTTTGTGTCTATCAGAAAACAGTTTCTAATGGATCTTTAAAACCTTGGCATATAACACCTTTGAATCCTTAAAATTGCTAAACATTTGGCAGCATGTTATTAGCCCTATATATACTAAAAATATTGCTTTCTTATTTCCTCCCTGCTCCCTGAGCATGAGCTCAGACATTTCAAACAACCAAAGCACACGAAATAGTGATGCAAATGGAACGAGTTTAACACATGATGTTATTGTTAGCATTCTAGCATCTATGCATTCCTATTAACATTTATAGCAGAAATGCTGCAAGAGATATATGAGCACATTTTGAAAGAATAATGGAAAATGATAAAGTTAAAACTAATTCATGTTTTGTATTTCYTTTTGACGACACTATGCTATATAGGTACCTAAAAGTTTGTGCTGAAAATCTGCATGCGTCTTTAATTTTTGTTATTTCTCTCTACATTTGTTTTTGTGGATCCAAATAGTGTCTATTTCCTCAAAACTTGGCAACGCAGTTCTCAGTCAAATTTTACTGACTGATCATTAATGTTGCTTTTCTATGATTAAGACCATGGGGAGTTATTGCAGTAGACTACCATCTGAAACAGTCATTGAAATACAGTAACCTTTATATGGCAGTCATTTATGGTACATCTTAAAGATAAAAGGACAGTAGATGTGCACAGTGTTTTGCTGTAAATTCTGAGATCATATCCTTATGAAAAACTTCTGCTAGGCTCTTTATTTTCCCATTTTGCAAGGTACGCTTGAGATTGCCTAATATGTTTTTCAGACGTTGAAAGGAAATGCTCAAGAAACTATTTGAGAATATTCGTTATCCACTGCATCAGTCTGAGATATTGTTTGGCTGTGCATAAATAATTATTTGGCAAGGACACAGATAGTAAATTGGCCTTCTTAGTATGGAAGTTGGTGGGAAAGCACCACTGCATCTTTTATATTTACTTTTTACTTTACTTTTATTTTATTTCTATTCCCTCTAATTCTGGCAAAGTGGTAACAGAGACATAAATTAATAATTAGTTGCTAAATCGAAGCTGTAGAAAATGGATTTTAAAGGACAATCTAAACACCATTTGAATGCTGAGTTTTCACTGTTAAGTGTGAGCAAAGTGTATTAGTTCATACTGGTTTAGAAATCATACAAAACACCACTCTCCCACATTCTTTAAGACATTGCACTTTAAGTGTAATCTGTCACTTGGTGATTTCTTCAGTGCAGAAGTATTTCCAGATGGGGCTGTAGTTCTGTTATTCCTTTCAATCTACATTTGTCGAAAGGGTTAAGCATGGTTGAAGCACTGTTGGTACTCAGAATATTTGCCCTGGGAGTGTTATAACCAGCTAAGCACAGTGCGAAGGGCCTTGAGGCTGTTCTAAACTTTGCCTTGATTTGAATCAGTCCTTTGCAGTTTGAGGGTAAGGCACAGAAAAGAAAGTGGGAACAGGGAAAAGGATGTGGGTTTACGGAAGAAATCTGGAATCAACAGCTATTAGAATATCTGCAGGACTGTTGGATCCTGGGAAATATAAGCAATGTGGAACCGCCATTTGAGACCCTCATTGAAATATCTGATTCTGCAGATTCTGGTAGGTCATTACTGTTTGATTGTAGCCTTTCTTTTTAACTTTTAAACTTTTAAAGTTTCGGACATATCCTGACTACAATTAAATTGCTGTTACTGTGCAACTGTAGACATTCTGGATTTACACCTGTGTGAGAAGAATCAATACCTTTCCCAAAAGCTTATGGGTACTTACCTTCTTGCCAGCTATTTTGGGGTAAAAGTAACCAGTGAGGGACTGTGAGACTTAAGGACTCTATTACTTGTGTTCCTTGTGTGACAAAAATTGTTTTGAAATACGCAGCAATTGCTTAACACGTTACTTAAAGAAAGTGCTTAATATCTTGAGCAGAACTTTGTAAAAGCACATTTCTAAGGATCTAAACAAAACAGAGTCCTGAATATTGTAGGTACTGATCTTCAATGTGCCAGATCATGCTATAGAAGTACTRCTGTGTAATAGATACTTTTGTTAGGTGGTGGAGGAGGGAGAAATTATGCCTTCGTGAGCTTTCCATAGTGTTGTAATTTGTATTTTTTAAATGTAGTCATTACTGTATGATGAAGTATGTTGTTTAGTTCATATTGAAAACAGACTTTGGGGGGAAAAATCAGAAGCTGTAGACTATTAATTCTTTAATAGCTACATTGCACTTAAAGGAAGAGGTCTGGCTTTCCCTGCACTTCCAATACTGAGTTGCTACATATTCTTTCTTCTTTATAACTGTAAAAGCAGTACCAATTTGCAATAGTGGCCTGAAAAATTAACTCTCTTCTTTATTGAACAAGGAATATTGAAAGCATTTCCCGTCATAAAGTATTCCTCTGGAAAAGCTGCTGGAATGATGACCTACCAAAACCACTTACTATACCTATTACAATCAGTGGAGTTTAGCATTTAAAAAAGAACTAGATTTTGTTTCTGTTGAAGTCAATGAGTAGAAAAGATTAATTAGGAATAAGAATTGCAGTACTATATTTGTAATTATCACATATTGGATGAAGGTCCAGACCAAGAAAATATAATTTTATTTAGAAACTTCCCAAACAGGCAATCCCATGAAGATGACAGATATATATTATGCAGGTGTCTTTTTTTTCTACACACAAGTTTCTGTCATTGATACCCAAAAGAAAATAAGCTGYTTTAATGCCACAAGCATCAGAGTTGAAATGGAAAAACCCACGTAGATCCTATCCTGATTGTCTTTACTGCGTTCTCCCCAATTTTAGTATCAAATTCACACTAACCTCAACCATCAACCTCATCAATAGAATTACTATATACCCAGTTACTTCAGTACATAGACAGAAGCAGGACACGATGAACAGAGAGCTTAAAGGAATACAGAATGCAACAGTAACTCTTAAATTTACTTCTAGATAGAAATAATAGCATGGTTCTGAAATTTGTTAGAAGTCTCTCCTTTTTAAAAGGAAGTCTGATAGCCATGAATTCTTTTGGTAATGGACATGATATACTTCTGCCTTTTAACCTCTGATCATTTACAGAGAAAAAATCTAGTTCCAGTCATGATCCCTTTTAAATTACTTCTCAGTTCACTGTTGAGTTACCCCCTGATGGTGCTTTCCTTTTCTAAGAATACTATGATGCTTTTTGAAAAGAAGTTTTAATCTACAGACAACTGATTTTCCAAGAGTTCAGTTGTCATTGACTATATGATCTGGAATACTGGGAAATATTACCTGTTTAATACAGAAAAAGAGGCAGCAATGAACCCTACTTTAATAATCTACTCTAGAAATTAGTGACACAATAGTAGTGTTACTTTGGATTGATAAATTATAAACAAGACCTTTTATTTTACCTTCACTGTTAGAATCATGAGAGGTTAGTTTGGCCTATAGACATTATGGAGCGATGTGATATCAAGAAAGAAGTTAATGGAAAAGGTTTTTCAATAAGCTTGATCAGTTATGACAGAACTAATCTCTGAAACTATTGTTTAATGACTGTGCAGGACATTCTCCTTCTTCATTGTGTGATAATCCTAATGATCCAAATAATTTTGAACTGAGCTACTTTGCAGACCTTTCTGTAGTCTCCACACAGAGTTAGCTGGYTCCTCATTGCAAGGCATCTGCTAGATATCTCACAAACAAGGTTGCTAAGAAATTGAACCAATTTTTCTGGCCTCTGTGTTAGCAGGTCCATAATCATTGTAGGGAATACACACTTCTCAGTTTGCTTTTAGATCTTTTTGTCATAAAAATACAGGAACCGCTTGAGGATCTTTGATAAATCATCAACATTTTTGACTCACATCAAAGGGGCTCAATATTAGAGGGAATTATCTGTCCATTTTCATAAGGACCAAGTACTTCTAYGGAATAGTCTGTGCAGGAGTAACATGAGATCTGTTATGCAGAGATGTCTCTGGACCATTGCAAAAATTGCAGAACATGTCATTTATTTTCTGGTGGACAAAAAACACAGATCAAGGGGCTTTCTAAACTTGTGGTTAATTTATGGTTCATCTTTGTGATAAATAGTTGTTTTGTTTGTCAAAAAAAATATTTAAATGGTTTGCATACTCTCTGAACACTAAATACACCAGCAAAAGCAAAGCTTTGTGCAATCTTTTTATTTATTTATTTATTTATTTATATACTGTGTGTAAGTCTTCTGATTTATACCAATGTTATTTTAAGCCATCTATCAAAAAATAGTGTGTTTTTATAACTAAAAACTGAGGCTAACTGTACTTTAATTCTGAGAACCCACAGACTTCAGCTTTAGGAAAAGGACATTCTCAGATAGTATTATGACCTCTAGATTTGAGTTCCCTGTTGGCTTGCTGAAGCTTGAAATTTTTTCATCCTTAGTCAATGATGTGAGGTCTGTCTGGCATCTTAAACTACTTCTGAAATGTGATTAAGAGCCAGTTGGGAATAGGTGTGCATGCTAATGCTGGACTTGGATGCTTTTTTGTTGCTCTAACTTTTTTTGTAAATGTATAGAAGACAGTCAATAAGTTCACTGAAAAATATCAGCTAATATAAAAGCAGAAGAATCAGTCCTTAATATCAAACATGAAATATGAATGTTTGGACTCAGATAGGTTACATAAATAAATTAGCTATACAAATACCCAAACTTAGGATAAATTTTAATATAAAATACCCCAAATGGGGGATTAAATAGATGCAGTTGCATTGCAGCATTGCAATTGCAGCATTGATAGGGAGGCTTTCTAGAGTAGAACCATGATTATACAATGTCAAATTCAGTCATTTATCTTAATAAAATTGATCTCCTCCTGGGARAAGAGGCATCTTTTAGAATTAAAAGTTGTGTCATATAAGGAGGGGAGGTGAGAAATGAGCAAAGAGAGAATAAGAGTTTGATAGATAATCTGCTATCTTAATTTTGGTGATTATATATACCTTAATAGCAAAGATATTTTCCATTAAGAGAATGAAAACTAAAAGAGACAGAGTAAAATATTGAGGTGTGCTCTCCTCCCAATTTACAGCCCTGAAATGTCCTTAATAACGCCACGTGACTTTCAGAAATGGAGAATTTTTAGAGAAGTAGTTGTTGAGAGGAATCATCTCTGAATGTTTCTTTCTAGACAGAAGTTACCTCTTCACAGTATAGAGACAGGATACAAACTGAAAAAATTTAAATGAAATCCAAATATAATAACGATTACTGAGGAGCTGTTGTTTACTCACCCTGCAGATGCTTCTATCTACAAAGTCAAAGTTATTCAGACCTCAGGAGAGGACTCAGAAGGAATTAATATTCCTATAACAGATTGGAAATTAAATTTAAAAATGGAATAGTACAGTGAAGAAAAATTGAAAAGCTAAAATGCCTAAGTGGAAAAAACAAGCCTGAACTAATGAAAGAAGGACTAAATTATTTGGAACTGCTCATTTCCATTGTTCCATAGATGCTGCATTTGTGAAACAAGAAAGCCAGACAACTTTCTTACTTTCTGACCTAATTGTGATTCAGTAATTTCCCAAATCAAGTGCCTTTTCCCACCACTATTTTATTTTCAAATTGGAGGTCAGAATKTGCTTTACCTTCATGTTGGAAAAGTAATAAAAGAACCTGAACAAAGCTTCAGTCAGTGAAGGTTAAAAGAGTTTCAAAAATATGAATTTTATTTTATCTTTACAGAACAAACTAGTATGCAAAATATATTATATAAGTGAAAATTCTTTTACTGCTCACAAATAATTCATAAATAGACTACAATTTTTTAAAGTTTTTTCTTTGTTATTTTTCCTTTTTTTTTATTGTTACTCACTTACATTCTGGAAAATAATTCTGGAAATAATTTCTGATTGTTGATAAGAATTTATCATTTGAATTGTTTTCCTTTCCTCTTTCCACTAATAAATTTCTGTTCTATGAGTGGATAATAATAAATGATAGGCAAAGATTTGCAAAGATGCACAAATACTTAAAACTCTGTATTGACAGCAGGCTCAACTACAAAATAAATCTTTTCAAGACCGTAACTATATCACTCAATTTCAAATGAAAATATTCAAATTATAATTTTGTATCTGCAGAAAATTTTGCAGTTATCTTAAAAAACATTGAATATTTTCTAAAAAAGAAATGAAGGGGATGAGCTCAAAAAGTGGCACACAGAGAATGGACTTAATCTTATGGGTACTCTGCTTACTCAGCTGCTGTTGAAGTCASTGTGGATATGAAGGATGTGCCAGATGTGAAGGATCAGGTGTAAAGTGAATATGTTTAATTTTAAAAGAAATATTTATGCTTGTTTTCTTTTCTAGTAATTACATTATTCCACAGAGATAAGCAAGACTATGCAGATGAAAGTGCCACAAAATGAATTTCATTTAAACTGCATAGATAAGAGACTGAGAAAGTGTGACTATTTATCTCTTTATCAAGAGCACTTTTCATCTGTGATAGAAATGATAATGGAACTCCAGAGRAGGAAAACAATGATGACAACAGATATTTCACTGATTCACTATTGACTGTAAATGCATAACCCAAATGAGTTTGGTTATGTATTTAAAAGTCAGGATGTTGATCACAGCAGAGAAAAGAATCCAAAGAAGTGTGATTTATTTTCTGAATGTAAATATTAATTCAGTTTTTACAGGAGCAGAATGAAYGGCTATTTGATTCAAAAGGGAACTTGAATCATTCATGCCTGCAGACACATTTATTCTATAAGAACAATTCAGCTTTGAAATGTTATGGCCCCTATTTATTTCCATTTTATAGGTAGACTGATATTTGTTATAGGGTCTTCCAAGCAAACTGAATTTTTAACTTGTGCCCATAACTGCATATGCATATTTACAAATGTAGGGTTTCTATATTTGCAAATATGTATTCTGGTTACTCAGAGTATCTAATGCAAACACATACCTTACTCATAGTCTTTCTTTAATGTATATTGAATGGTCTTCAAATATGGAACAATTTAAATATTAATTCCATAGATCCTTTTATCACTACCTCTTTATTACTGTCCTTGAGATTTTAAGGCATTCCACAGGTTGTGGAACTTGTAGGTAATGTTTTGTGGAAAAATCAGAATGAGAATAGGAAAAGTTACATGAAAAGTTGCATTATATGTGATAGGTGAAAATAGCTGTTCCATGGAACTTAGAGAAGTAGATGAGAAGCTTTGTTCAATTGTGAGCAATAATCGAAAACTAATGTTTAATATCTGTATATTTAGCTCTGACAAGAAGGTGCAGGCTTCATAGAAAATGTTTTCAGTCTCAGTTGTTTTTTACTCCGCTGTTTTTTATCCTAAAGGATACTTCTGTAAAGTTATTCTTTTATGTCTGATCTCTTCTGACTGGTTCCAGCCAACCCCTCCCCTTCTGGTTAAAATTTGAACATATTCCTTGTTGCATTCATCATTACTGCTTTTCTTGGTATTGTTACCACTTGGGGCTTTGGCTGTTTACTCAGAGGATGCCTTCGCTGGTGTGAGACTCTGAAGAGGCRTTTTTATCAAATGTTCAGAAGTTGCCAAGGTGCAAGTGGCCTCTTCTGTGACTCAGACTTCATTTAGTAAGTGTTAGACACGACACTGATTTCTAAAACTGATGTTCGGTCACACAGACACGTCTACTGAGCTAGGAGATGGAATTAATATGTGCCTGTCCATCTATATCACACTTCTAGTGTTTGATGCTAGTCTTGTTTATATGGATATACTGGCTGTATCAGAGCATGACTAAGCCAGGAGCACTAAGATACACCAATCACTGTAAGCCTCTACGATTATTTAAGCCATAGCTTGTCTGGATATCACACCTATTAAATTTGTATGTTCACCAAATGTAGCTGAATGAGGCAGAAGGAAAGGGACAAGAACAGATAGGTGGGTTAATGGAAGAAAACAAAACAAGTCACAAAGAAAACAAAAGCTGYTGTTGTTTGCTGCAAGTCTTGCTCCTCAAGTTTACTCCTCTTTTGATATGACAGGAAGGAAGACATTTAGAAGAGTCAGTGAACTTCAGGGAGAAGAAGGCAGAGGAGGGTTGCTGGAAGATGTCTCTGTAGAATTTTATGAAATGACTGGAGTCTGCAGGAAGAGCTGGCATCTGACRTTACATTTTTGTTGTTGAGAGTAGATGAGAAGAACAGAGGTTCGGGAGTGTCTGCCCTTATGCAGAAAACCAGGATTTTTACCCTCCTCACACTGTGACCCTCAAAGGAACTTCACCTCACAGAAGCACAGCTTTATTTTCTATACAGACTCACTGAAGATGCTATTTTGATTGTGTGTCATCTACTGCACGTGAGATACAGAGGGAGATATAGTGATCATGAACATGACTGCTGACCTTTTTGCTACTATTGTATTAGTACCTATAAGCAGATTCTTGGGCCAAAGAATCTGATCAGCTGCATCTATGCTACATGCATAATGTTACATAGATGTAATGTTAAATGCTACATGCATGTATCTATGATACATGCTTATCTATTACCCATGAGGATAGTGTAGAATCCACAGAGATAAAGSCACTGATGTATTTCTAACATATGCACATTGCCCTTACAGACACCAGAGAGAACTGTATAAGTTACTTCAGTTTCTCTCACTGAAATCTTCCTTTCTTTTTGACCACTCTACAATATCCTCTCAGAGGCTGGTCACAGTATGGTTATAGTCATATAATAATCCAAGAAGAGAAATTAACTGGAGGAGTCTCATTCCACTATATTACCGGGAAAAAACAGATGAAGATTTTACTGCAATATCAGCACCAGTTCAGGCCACTCTGCATTTTCCAGTATATTCAGCTAGTCAGCTGTGTGTGATATTTTTCATTATTATTCCTCCCATGCAATTTGCCAGCTAAGCCACATGGTACTGTTAGTACTTTCCAGTTATAGACCCTAAGTTCAATTGAGGAAAACTTTCAGCTTCTCAGAACGTAAGTGGCAAAAAATCCAGTGTGGGGGACAACCACATTCAGAAATTTGGGGGAACATTCCTGTTCTACTTTGAACATGATGGAAAAGTATATTGTGATTATTTATATAACAAGCCTATGTTAAAATTTATCACTGGTCCCTTCCACATGGACTGAGACATTCAAGGTATTTCTAGCCAGATCTGTTTGATTTTGACTGCACTCAGCAAAGACTCAGACTAAATGAGAGGCAGGTTCAAACATTTAGAGCTATATAGAGAAAAAGAAGCTAATGGTAATTCAGACAAAATTAAAGGAAAAGTTTATCAGAACATTTAATYTTCACTCAGCACAATTTAATTATGATCCTTATATCAAACATGATAATTTGTTTAAAGAAAAAGATGACATAGCAAGATAATATCGATAAATGAATATAAGATGATAACAAAGATTTTCTCATAAGTTAATGATAAACTATTTTCATTTAATCAGCAATAATTCAAGTATAGAAGATTTCTTTTTAAAGATGCAAGAGGGAAAAGACAAAGTAAAATTAAATAAATTTACATAGTTTAATTACCTGGAAAATATAGCCTAGAATAGACTATTGCCAGAATAGCATCAGCACACAAGAATCCCAATCACGTGATAATACTTTTTGTTCAAATATTCTACTTACTCCAAGAAAGTAAATTCTGCTTTCAGACATAACAGTGAGACTTCTGTAGCTTTCCCAAAACACAAAGTTTTTTTAACATAAATTTTGTTTCTTTCTTTATTATTGTTCTTTAGATCTGGCATATTCATCATTGCATGTTGATCATTTCTTTTAATATAGTCATGTATTATTTCTCAGTGTTTTTACTTTTTGCCTGGGGCTTTATATGTTTTCCCCAGGTAGAGCTAAACTTTGTTCCCTCATATTTATTTACATTAACTGTTTGTCTTGAATTTGTCTGGCCATACAGTTGTGGCAGGCCAGAAATTAATCAGATACATTCAAAAGAAGTTACTTAGCAGGGTCATGTTATAATGTAGATAACAAATGGGGTATGATTCAAAGGTATTTTTAATCCAACAGGTTTAACTCAAATTCAAGAATCTTCTCTATGAATTTATTTGGCTTTAGGCCCATTTAGCTTTGGGTTATGTATGTTGACTTCTGTCTTTTTATGAATATCTAGTCTTATTCCAAATAGGGCCTATGCAAAATCATTGAAACATATGCTTTGAAGACTGCTTTCAAATAAAAGCAGTCCCACGATTTAAAAGGTTTTATGCAATATTTTGATTTTATCACCAGCCACTTGAAGAAACCCACAAAGATCAGATTCCTATGCAGATCAACAGTTTTTCTAGACTTTCTGAAGTTTGAACTGGTTGGTTTTGTTCTCATTTTTCTTTGTGTTTTGTTTGGTTGTTTTCTTCAGGTGAATCTTTTAAAATTATGTTGTAGAGAGAATTAYCTGTGTACCATAGTGGAACTTCATTTGTGTTGGCTGTTTCCACAGAATCACAGAACTGCTGAGGTGGGAAGGCACCTCTGGAGATCATCCAGTTGAACCACCTTGCGCAGAGCAGAGTCACCTGGAASAGGTTGCCCAGTGCCATGTCTAGTCAGGTTTTGAATATCTCCAAGGATGGAAATTCGCCAACCTCTCTGGGCAAGCTGGTCTTGTGTTTGACCACGCTCGCAGTGAAAAATGTTTTCTTAAGTTCAAACAGAATTTGCTGTGTTTCAGTTTGTGCCCGTTGCCTCTCATCCTGCAACTACACACCATTGGCTCTATCCTCTTTCCACTCTCCCATCAGATATTTATATATATTGATAAGATCTCCCTGAGCCCTCCCTTCTCCAGACTGAACAGTCCCAGCTCTCTCAGTTTCCCCCTTATATTGCAGATGCTCCAAGCCCTTAGTCATCTCTGTGGCCAGGATACTGTTGGCCTTCTTTGCGACAAGGTCACACCGCTGGCTCATGTTCAGCTKGGTGTGCACCAGAATCCCCTCTGCAAGGCTGTTTTCCAGTTGGTTGGCCCCCAGCCTGTGCTGGTGCCCAGGGTTGTTCCTCCCCAGGGGCAGGACTTTGCACTTCCCTTTGTTGAATTTCATGAGGATCCTCTCTGCCCATTTCTCCAGCCTGTCAAGGTCCCTCTGAATGGCAGCACAACCATCTGGYGTATCAGCCATTCTTCCCAATTTTGTGTCATCTGCAAACTTGCTGAGAGTGCATTCGGTCCCATCATCCAAGTCATTAATGAAGATGTTAAACAGGACTGGTCCCAGCATTGACCCCTGGCGGACACCAGTGGTGAGTGGCCTCCAGCTGGACTTTGTGCTGCTGATCACAACCCTCTGAGCCCAGCAGTTCARMCAGTTTTCAGTTCACCTCACTCTCCATTTATCTARTCCACTTCATCAGTTTGTCTTTGAGGATGTTATGGGAGACACTGTCAGAAGACTTGCTGAAGTCAAGGTAAACAACATCCACTGTTCTCCCCTCACCCACCAAGCCAGTCATCTCATCACAGACAGCTATCAGGTGTGTTAAGCACAATTTCTTCTTCATAAATCTATGCTGATTATTCCCAGTCACCTTCTTATCCTTCATGTGTCTGGAAATGGTTTTATTCCTGTATTTGCTTCATCATCTTCCCAGGGATTGAGGTAAGATTGATGGGCCTGTAGTGCCCCTGATCCTCCTTCTTGAACCTCTGGAACATAGGAGTAACATTTGCTTTCTTCTAGTCCTCAGGAACCTCCCTCAATCTCCACGACCTTTCAAAGWTAACCAAGAGTGGCCTTGCAATGACATGGGCCAGCTCTCTCAGCACTTGYGGGTGCATCCTATTAGGTCCCACTAAATGTTTTCACTAAGTGTAGTCCATGTACAGATATCTAAAACACAGACATCTACCCTGAGATACTCTTCGTAGCCTTCCTTCATATTGAATGGAGAACAGCTAATATTTAGAGGACTTTATTAAATTAATCCTAAAGTAAATAGCATAAATAAATGGCATTATAAAACTGATTTTTTTCTCTCTCTTCACAGTATGACTAGCTCAGATGTTGATATCCACTCTTGTTATGCTAGTTAAATCTCATGCTAGATGTTCAAAAATACAGCTGACTTGTTTTGGAATACAGCTTAATGTCCTCTCCTCCCTGTTTGCTAATTTTCTGTTTCTTTTTTTGAAGTCAAACTGTAATCATAAAATCATAGCGAAATTAAGATTGAGAAAGACCTCTGAAGATCATATAGTCCAGCCTCCTACAGTCCAAGCAGTACTAACTTCAAAGTTTGTTTCTCAAGGCCTTGTTCAGTTGAGTTTTAAAAAACTCCAAGGATGGATATTCCAAAATGTCTGTGAATAACCATTGCCAGTACTTAACCACCRTGACTTTTTTTTCTTTATATCTAATTGGAGTTTTTCCATCCAGTGCAATCAATCTATGCTTCCGAGAAGAGTCTGGTTTCGTCTTCTGTATAATCCCACTTTAGGTAATAGAAAATCCCAGGAACTGCTGGGAACAACCTCCTTTTTCTGAAAAAGTATGTTCTTAAAATCCTTTTTATTATAGTTCTGTGGTTTCCAGCAGTTTGCTTCTAAAATCTTTCTACATCTACTTAGACTTTCTGCCTGAGAAAGATCTCCATATCAGTCACTGAAACCATCTCCATGACATTTGTACTTGGGGAAGCTTCAGAATTACCACTGCTGTGAAACTTTAGTAAAACCGAAATAAAAACAATTAAGAAAACAAACAGGTCTTACACAGAARAGAACCAAAAAAATAAGATTAAGAGCTGTCAGGTGATTCTTTAATAAATCAGTATTTACGTCAAGGATGAGAGATACATGCAAGAGTTCTCATTGTGTTTTAGCATGACAGTGTTATATGACTTTTTCTCTCCTCTGCTATTCATTGATTCTAAAACAGAAAACAGCAAGCTGGTACCTTTCTTCCTGCCCACCATTACTGTAAAGACTTCTGTTAGTACACCCTCATCTCAAGCTGCCTAACTATTTTGCTGTTCATTCTTTTGCATGGAGCACCATGCTAAAGATCTTAAGTTAGCATTATTTTACTGAGAACAGTAAAATAAATAAATACAAAGTTTGTTTTTTAGTCATCTACTGACTGTATGAGCAAAGATTTAATATCTATCATGATGCCAAGTAATTACATAAATATAGCTGCGTGGGTTTAGACCAAATGTTATATCAGCAACAATACTGAAAGGAATGAAAAGGAAATAATATTCTATTCTTGCTGTGCATCCTGCTGTACTAGGGACAAAAAAGAGTAATTAAAAGAGTACGGAAATCATTTTAAAGCATTTTTAGCTACTTAGTCGTGTAAGCATAATATTGCCAATCCACCCTCCTCAACCAGCACAAGACAAATGACTAATTATATTTTGTAGATTAATATGTAGAGTAATCATGGTAATCAACATAAGGTTGTGTTTGCTAGCTACCAGTACTGTCAGGATAATTCCTACATTTTTCACTCAGAAAGCAGGTTATTATCATTAACAATTTTCCATTGTATCAGATATCCTGATATGTAAATCACTATCAGATTCTTTAGCTTCCTTTTCAGCTGAATGGTAATTACTTAGTCTTAAAGTTGACACAATATGTTCTCTAAGAATCTTTTAAAAAATTACCTTTTCTATAACCACATAYAATATGTGAGATTCCATGTGAGGTTCTCTTTGATGGATCACATGAACAGCAAATACCACAGAAACATGTTTAAATTGCAAAGAGATTATTAGAATATACCCCTTTTACAGTGCCTGTCAGAATATTGCCTGTCTTGACAGGTAATCCTCATTACAGGAAATTTCATGTTGTCTTATTCAGTGTGTGYAAGAAATTTGTAAAGAACTGTATGGGAAGCATTGTATACATACAAGGTGGATGTTGTTATAAGGAAATACCCAACTTTAAAACAAATTGTATTTTGAAAACAAAAAAGAAGAAGGAGAAAAGAAAGAAAAAAATAGAATAGGTAGCTGTTATGCAACAATAGTAATCGCTTAAGTCTGCCAATGAATCGTACCATACAACTCAAAAAGCATTCATTTTGAGTAAGGGAAGAGGAACATGACTCTGTGCTTTTTCAGTTAGTTATCTGTAGCACTGTGGATTGCAGCTACCTCCAAATATGTCAAGGCAGACTAGAAGCTTGCCATATGCTACYATCTTTGTGTGGTACTAACATATCTGCTCTTCAAAGGTGTAACAAGCTAAATTGTCACCTTCACTGGTGATGTATGCTGCTACTTCTGCTTCCAACCACAAGTGGTTTATTGACTAGGTCACAAGCAAAATATTTTCTCACCTTTCTCCAAAATTTTAAAAAACAGATTTTTAATCTCCTCTGATTTAGAGTGTTCAAAGAAAAATGTATGTTCCAGAATCTCGTAACAAACTGTTGTCACATACAGATTGTTCAAATTTTCTCTAGAGGGATTAACATCCGCTCTTTAGATCCTGCAAAAACACCTGCAGAGGGTGTTTTCTATTATTTATAAAGCAAATCTCTGCCGTTCAAAGAAGAAGGAAGAAGAGACAGTAGTGCTCTATAGAGCTATTTTAGTAGTATTCTTGGCTTTCTAAATTTGGAAACCAGCAGGATACTTCAGAGAGTACACTATTAGCAAATGGTGCCTAAAAGTAGACAGGCAAAGATGATTAGGCAATTCAGGGTTGACAACTCTGATTTATATAAGTAAAAGTTAGAGGAGGCTGGATCTCTCTTTTGAAATTAGAAGGAAATACTAAAAGTAGACGACATTTCAGGATGTTATCTAAAGAAGCAATGTCATACTTCCTCTTCATTTCCTATTGTGATTATCTTTCCAAATCAGATACAGCTATACAAACTTCCTCATAGCCCATCTTTAAAAGTCATCAGTATAAGATACTTCAAAAATAGGAGACACAAATTGGAAAACTTATTTATGGGTCAAGCTTCTGCTTATCTGGAGAAAATTATTAATTTGTTCTCCTGATCATAAGATTTAATGACTCTTAGATATTTTCTCCTTGTAAAATGTTATGTTTTAATCATCCATGTTCATGTCCAAACTTATTTGAAATTATTCTAAGCTGCTGCCTTCAATATTACACTGAGTTATGTAGGCTGTTTAAGAATCATGCAAAGTTGCATTTCTTTTCATAACTTTTAAATTTCTTCTTTTTCTGTTTCCTTGGATACTTGTTTATTTTAGTACTATAGCACGTAGAAAGAGACCTTTTATAATCCATTTCAATAATTTATATACTTGTATTTTGAAGTGTGTAAATCAGTTTTAGGCTCCTCTGATACTTCCCATTATTCTAACATAAATCTCCAAACTTTTGATCCCAGGGTGAACGATAGCTGCAATATAATTGGATTCTTATAATCATCATTATAATACTCTGGATGTTATCTTGATTTTTGCTTATATAGTTTAACACAGGTTCTTTTTAATCACTGCTACTCACTGAACAGAAGTTTACACTGATGACAGCATGGCCTTGATATTTTTTTCCCAAGCTGATTCAGCTAATTCACTTTGATCAATGTGTATAATTGTTTGAATTCCTTTCTCCTGAAGTATGCTGCTGTGTTTTTGCCACTAGTGAATTTTGACTATTATCTCATTTCATGTTTGCTTACCATTAAATCCTCCAGAAGTCTTTATAGCCTTCTATCACTAACATATAATTTTATGATGTGCAGTTTTGTCAGATAGCTGCTCACGTTTCTTTTCTAGATCATTAATTGCAGCTTTGATAAGACCAATCCTAGCACAGTGTTTATAGAGAAGCCTATATAAGTCTACTCCTGATGTAAGACACGATCTGAAGTGTTCTTCTTAATAATGAAGGAAAAATTGTTCTCAGTGCTGCTAATTCCAAGTTCCCAGGCAAAACCTACAAGGTTTTGCCTGCAAACCTCTGGAGGTCCTTCACAAACTGGTAACTTGTTTGTCACTGGTCCACAGGTCTATATGAAACGTTACATATTCTGTGTAAAATATGAAGAATATTCCTTGACAGTAGCACAGTGGCAATTATCTTTCTTCACTTCTTCACTCATCTGGCCTGAAGCACTAGGTGTCTTACACACCTTATTATATACATACACACACATAGTGCATATGGTACATAAGTGATAAGACTTGCAATGCAACCTTAGCCAAAATAGCATAGAAAGCAATTTCGTAAGTAATTTCTCTTGAAAAAAGCACCAAACAAGAATTTTTTCTCTAYATGTTGGAAGAAAATTATGCTAGAAAATTAGTTTAATTTTGTACAGATTTTTTTTACTCAAAAATCCATYAGTGACAGCTGACAGTGATCATAATTATACTCAAAGTTTGAGCTGAAATGAAGTGTGAGAGAGGCAAAGGGTTCCTAAAGTCTAGGTATGGTTCTTGCTTTTAATGTACAATATTTGTAAGAATCCCAGTCGCTAAGAGAAAATGAATGTATTTGACTCCATATATTGTCTTTTAACACTACCCTTCTATTGAATTTCAGTGTTACCCAAAACAAACCATAAATGCACTGGTGTGTGCCTATTCATGTCCTCATCAGTGCAAACACCAATCAAGGAAAACTATGTATATACCCATGAAAATCCATTACCTATTTTACACATTTGCAAATCCAAATAACCCTTTTATTTCCTTGCAGGTTCCTTGCTTCTGATATAATTCACCAATTTCTTATTAGTTGAGTGTCTCCAGACAGTTATTTGTTATTCAAATTCTCTCTCCACTGTCGCAAGCCTCTTTCACATTTATGTGAACTTTGTCTTCTTATATAGCCTTAGAAAACTCAGTGACTAAATCGTCTATATAAACACTTGGGAGTTATATGTGCCCTTCTAAAGGTGTGTAAGACTGAAAAAAAAAGTGCTTAAAAGGGAAAAGAAACATGACAGATTATCTCAAAAAATAAAGATCTGCTATTAAAAAGGTAAATCGACCAATTCTTTCTTCATCTTCAGATCAACCTGATTAGCTGTCAGAACTAAATCARTGACTGCAATATACCTTTAGATGTATTTTATTGATATTCTAGATTCTAAACAGAAGTTAATGAATGGACTTCTATATTCTATTCTATATTCTATTCTATTCCATATTATATTGTCAGACTATTATTTTATTTATAATATTTTATTATTTATTTTATTTTATGAAGTAATTAAATTATTATCATTTATTATACCTCTTACTGGATCTTAGACATTTTATTTATTAAGAAAAATATTGGGGAAAAATAATTATTGAGATTATGTATCAARAAGTTATTTATTAATAGATTTATTCATATTTTGCATATCATAATATTCTCCTTGTAGACAGGAGAATATTATGCAGGCAATATTCCACTGACAAAATACATCTAAAAATAAGGAGAGTTAAGCACTGCTTAAATCAGTAGATTGCCAAGGGAAGGTGTGGAGTCTCCATCACTGGAGGTTTTCAAGAACAGGTTAGACAAACCTGTCAGGAATGGTTTAGGTAGAATTTATCTTGCCTTAGGGCAGAAGGAAGGATGCAATGATCCCTTGAGCTTCCTCCCAGCCCTATTTTCTGTGATTCCTAGCACTTTCAGCAACACTCTTTCTTATAACAGCAAGATATATTCAAGAAAGTGAGGTGACCTATAACAAACATTGCAAAGATCCTTTCCAGAGTCTTTATTAACTATTAAGAYGATCTTTCCTTGGAATCCTCAGCAAACAAATTCAAAGAATAGGTTGTTTATTTACAGATGCATACATACATACTTTCCAGTAGCTGCTGGCATTGAATAAATTATTCTATATATATTTAGTCTTCCCTTTATATTTCAAGCAAGGGGAGCACCCACTACAGAAGAAAGCAAGTTTATTCTGATGTAGCATTTCTGTTCTGTGGTATTAACTGTGCTCAGACTTTTGCTGAAGATAAGGTATTGTAAGACGGTCTCAGAGGTAACAAAGGGAGGAGGCATGTGCTGCAGCAAGCCAACTACTGCGCTCCTTCATGGGATGCACTTCAGAGCTCCTGCGAGCCAGGCGTGGTGCAGTCTCTGTGGCCCTGTCCAACATGTGTGGCCTCCTGTCTCTAGGAGCTCCAAGCATCTCCCGCAGGTCACGATCTGCTCCTCTCGATACCCAAACTGCCATTTTATCAACCTTTTATATGCAGCAGGGAGAAGGGGAGAAGTATTACAGAAGTATTTTAATAACAATACAGAAGTATTTTAATAATACCTTTACAGTCCAAACATGTCAGCCTCCCAGAAATCCATTTCTTTTGACTGAAACATAGTCTTTGCTCTAGGTATTTTTAATCCTTTTTTGTATCAATTGGATGATATTTTCAAACTCGTGAGTGGTGCCTGGTCACTCAACTCCACTGACTTTTAATACAAGGTGGGCGTGTAGTTACCCAGAGTGCTACTGAAAATTGCCCCAAAGTCTTTGCAAAACATATGCCTTCCTTTATCAGTCTCATTCACCCTCTTCTTGTACAGTGGCTTGCCAACATAATTTTTTCCAAAAAACTTGAATTTCATCAAAACTAAACAGAAGACACAAATGCAGAGGTCAGCAAGGCCTTCACACTTACCCACATTTTTCTGTCAATTTAGTGTGAGATTCATAGAAAAGCATGCTCTGCTTCTGTAGATATCATTGCAAAAATTCCTTTGATTTGAATAATGCAGGGTCAGTCCCATAAAAGGAAAAAATCCTCTTATAAATCACAGTAATAATGGCTTCAATAGTTTTCTCTTATTAATTGATGCAGATCTTCCATTAGCCTTATTAGCAATACCATATTTTTAGTAAAAGGGAACAGCATATTAAAATTCACCATGCACTTTTCAGAAATTGTGCCCAGTTCTGCTTTACAGCCTATCTTGGAACTGAAAAGCTATCAGCATGAACCTTAATGGTAGCTTACAAACTAGTCTGGATAAACAGGAATGGGATTATGTTTGTAYACCCAGGTCAACCCAGCTTAAATAAATTAGAAGGAACTAAATATAAATGTCAGTTAAGAACTTGAAGAGTTCCAGGAGAGGATAGACCAAGGAAAATGAAATTGTTTTATTTAGCGGTGATCCACTGAAATGTTTGAAGATCACTGGCCAGCTTCAAAATAGATGTCTTCTAAACTTTAAAGAAACCTGATATTTGTTATTTGGGGCCCGAATGAAGCTGGGTAAACAATGGGACACTCAGTGTTCGTTGAGTTCTTTGAGAGATACCATCCCAACTTGATATAATTGTTATCTCAATTATCAAGTGTTGCTTAATTTTATTATTCTTCATGTGGTGCTCTGAAGTATAACTCCTGCAGGGAAGCATTAGGGGGAATAACAGCATGAAATAAAGAAATGAAGACTTAGAGAGAAACATCAAAAAAAGTTCTGTCAGTTCAAGATTCAACAAGTTGTCTCTTAAAGAAAAAAACAGAAGTACTACTACTCCAACCATTTCAAAGAAAAAGGGATACAATGCTAAAAGAGTGTTTATCAGCCATTTATTTGTTTCACTAGACTTAAATATAACAAGATACTAGCACTACAAGGAATATTAATATTTATTAATAGTTCTGGTTATATCATTTACCTTGGCTACCAAGTACAGAATCTTCATGTATTGTTGTTGCATGTTCACTGAGAACAAGGTTTTTTTGTAAAGTTAAGTCAGTGGCTGTAAAAATCAAATATCAAGCAGCAGTAATTTGGAAGGGCAATGATCTAGACAGCACAAAACAAAAAGCATTTTAATTTTCCTGACTTTGACTTTTCAATGAAATATTTGACAAACTTCAAATTTTCACATATATAAACTTAATAACTGAAATTGCAAAAATTCTATTTTTGCTGTAATGGAAAGGGCATTTTTGAAAGTCCTAGTTCTGTGTTTATCCTAGTCAAAATATTTGAAAACAATTCCAAAATCCAATGAGTATTAAAAGACAACACACCAAACAAACCCCCCAACATCTGTGATTTATTTTGTTTACCCAGAGGTTTTATTAGTATTTTATTGATTCTAGTCTTCATTTAATTTCTATCTCATTTTAAAAAATAATAATGAATCTCTTTTATTAACCTTTCATCTTTCTATTCGGAATAAAAATAAGTATGGTTTGTCATGTGACAAAAAGAGTGCTGCCTAAGGACAAAAATTCCTTAAGAGTATTGCTTCCATTGCTAATTTCTCTAGTTCCTGCAGACCTTTTGCTTTGAAGCATGTATGCTCCCTGGAGCACAGCATACTGATTTTGTTTTAGGGCAATGATACTATAAGCACTGAGACTTGCTCCTCTTGAAATTAAGTTGATGGGAAAAAAAAAATCTATTGATAGAACTGTCTTTTTTCCAATGAAAATTTTTTATTTTGAAACATCTCTTTTCCATTAAAATAACAGTAAAAACTTACTTTGGAACGACCGAAAATGTGAAAAACAAAGAAACCTGAAACTCTATAGTATGTAAATTGAATGGTAAATCTTAAATATTAAAGTGGTTCTTTGAATTGTTAAACTAATATTAAAACTGGACAATTTTAAGTTTGCAGTCTTGCAATGGTTTATTTAATTCCCCCATTGCCAATAGCAGCAACTACACATAAAATTTTTATCAATTTGGTATCTACTAAGAAATCCCCAAATTACTGATTTTAATTTGTTTCTCACTGAAATGAGTTTATTTCCCTATAGAAATTGTCATTTGCAAATACTGTTGTGTGCTTTTCACTATGCAATTTTCAGTACAGTGTTGAGCAACATAATGTAACTTCTTTCTATTTAGTTTATAAAACAAAAATCCACACTGCTGTGCAGGGCAGTAATGTCCAATAAACCTACCTGCCTACCAGTTTACTGGTCCAATTGATTTTGTGAGGAGGTGCACATCACATCTTGCTTTGAAATTTGGGTTTGTCGCAACACTCAGCAGATGAATTTCCACTGACATGTATAAGGTACAGAACAGGATACTGGCATACTCTCAGTGGAGAAGAGCGGACATGTTACCACCTCTTAATATTTGCTTTCAGCTTAAATAACTACCACATTAAATATAGCTTTACATTTCTTCTTAGGCTTCCCTTTCCCATCCCCATCCTTCCACACTGTCYCTAGTTTCTATTGTACACCTTACTCCCTGGTCTCCCTTTTTAACTGAATGGGAGCCAAAGGCACTTATGTTCAACTAGATGGAAGTCGGTGGAACTCTGCTAACTTGCAGTACTCTCTATTCGCATTTGCAACTGATCCGATTTAGAAATAGTGAATCTGGAAAGAAACAGTCATTGCCATTATCACCACAGTGGTTTGCACACTGTATGTTTCAAATATGGTAGTAGTCATGGACATCTTTGCTTCCCTAGCTAGTTAGCAACCACTTGAGACCTCTGCTTTTCTATTAATTCCTGGAGGGCCTGTGTTTCTGGTATCCTGCTTTTCATGGGTTGACTTTACATTTCTGCAGTTTGTTGGCATTATTTCTAGTATTCCTCTGCCAGTATCAAGGCTTTTCTCATTTCCTATAGATAATACTATCACTGAATTGTTATGGTTTCAACAGACCACAAGGCTAGAAGGAATATYTCTGGTCATTGAGCATATGTGGTGAATAGCCACTGATGGGCGAGTGAAGAGTTAACAGGACTGAAGTTTGTCAATTGATAYGCAGAAGAACTGATAGCACAAGMGCTGACGTGCACAAAGCTGTTGAACAGAGGACTTAACAGGACTAAAGTCGTCTACCAACCGATATGCGCAAGGACTGATATGCGCAAGGCTGCGGAATGATTAACAAGACTGGAGAAGTGAAGTCTGCCACCTGGAATCTGCACGGACCCCCGCGGAGGGAAGAAGTAATACGGAGGTGCTGTGGTCTTGCCTCGCTAGCAGGGTCCTCCCAGCAGACAAACAGACAGTCCTGTGATTGCGAAACTTGCTAAAAGTCAGCAAAAGCAGTGTTTGCCCAGAGCCCCAGCCGTATGAAAAGAGACTTGGGAGCCAGGAGAGTTTGAGCAGGGACGGGAACGTGACCTGACCATCCTCTCCGGCTGGACCGTGAGTATTCCCCCCCCCCTCCCCTTTTCCTGGGACGCTGGGTTAAGGGAACTCCTCGAGGTTGAGAGCCCTCTCACTAGGAGAGTGAACAAGAAAGCTTTCAAGTAGGGATGAGCAGTGCTTCCAATTAATAACGCAGTAATCGACGGTTTCAGGTTATCCTTTCTAAATTAGTAACTGATGGTTTTGTGTTATCCTTTCTAAATTAGTAATCGCATTATTTTAAAGGATGTTACTAATCCAAGAACTTGTGTGAGGAAATAAACATCTTTTTTATTATTATTATTATATTATTGTCTCAGTCGTTGCTATCGAACCTTCATAGCATGACAGCGTGACAGCCACAAAATTGTAAGCAGGTACTTGCTGCGTTAAAGTAAGAGCAACAGTTGAACTATGCCATATATTCAGAAAATTTCTAGCCTGGATTCCAGGTTGCTAGATAGTCTATTTCCCTTTTCACCATCTCCAGAATAAAACTAGATATGATCCAAATGTATCCCTTATCCATTAATATAATATACAGTAGTTAATGTAAATAAAAATAATATTTAACACATAATTTTATTTAGTGTGTATTTACTTTTTGCTGGAACATTTTCTTATTCCATATATTTCCCATTTGTAGGCTGGCATTAACAGGACCAATCTGACCCAACTTCTAAAGAGAGCAGAAAGAAATAACTTCTAGTGTATTCAGTCATGCTTTCCTTTGCCAGAGCCCCCATCCTAATCCTACATTACAGAGMATTTTCTTTAAAATAGGGCACTAAAACAAGATAATTGTACTCTGAGCTGGAATTTTTAAATATGCATATTTTTAAGAAAGCCAAAGTTGCTGCTGACAACTTCATCATGCTTTGTATATTGGTGAAACTTGCTTGTACTAGGAGTGTGAAATTATTTTTCATTTCAAATAGCAATGTGCCAAACCAACACAGATGTTCTGTTCAGGATGCTGCACTTGAATTTTTTCTTCAAAGAAGTACGGTGTAATTTTCATCTTATACAATGAAGAAGAAACATCTGTCATACAACATGCTTGTTTTAAACTATATGCTGTATTTTTCCGTGTATTACCTAGGCAACTTGAACTGCAAGGTTTAACAGAATATACACTAATAAAGTTATCAGATAATAGTAAAACTATTAACTTCTTAGAGATGGGCCTATGAATCTAACTCCTTCTAAGACTTCAGATCCTTAAGGGAAGTCTAAATTTCTTCTGCTGCTTTTCTATGCATAATTGTGTTTTTCTTCAAACATATAGCTACTGTTCTTCTACTGTCATAGTTGAAGTTTCATTCCCTAACCTCAGTACTGGCTGACCGGATTACCAGTTTCTAATCAGATTATTAGTCAGTCTATTTCTAAATGCTGAATTGTCTCTACCTGTTGCAGGTATTTAGAATTTTTTTAGTACTGTTTTCAAAGGAAAAGCTTTATTGGTCAGTGTTACTCGGACAGGCTGTGATCTCTGGGCCCTAGTCCCCTCTTGCTGGAGAAGGGTACTGTCCCCTCTTGCTGGAAAAGGGTACAGTGAAAGTAACGGGCCAATTTATGTTGCTGTAAGGGCCCCATTAGAAAGAGGTGCTGCCCTTAAAATGCTCAGGGAGCCTGCCAGTTTGTGAGACATGCTAGTGCAGTCTTCAGAAAGAAAACAAATAACTTGACCTTAATATTCTGATCGATTTACTGCCTGACATGCCTGACATTGGTTTCTATTTCTGAGTTAGATTGCTAACAAAACAGCTTGACAAGATGAGATTTCTATTGGAGTGATTCCAATAGATCTCCTTGACTTTTGTCTGTCTAGATGGACACAAAAAATCTTCACTGGTTATGATTTTCCTCAAAATAAACACCAAATACAAGACAGGATGTAATCTGATCTATCAAATAACTTTGAAGTCAGTGGTTATCAGGCACTGTTGCTACTCTGATAGCTCTAGTAGGAGTATTAGTTGCTTTATTAAGATGTATTCTTTTCTTGTTCTCTTGAAGAGGCTGGGAAATTAGAGTAGATTCTCTTCCGCAGACAGAATAGGCGTTTCAAAGATAGTTATCACCCTTTCTACTCAATGTTTTCAGAGGACAGCTAGCAGGATTAGGGTTAAACATGGGCTTATCCTACAACGCTACTGTTTTGTGTCAGTTTCTTTTGTCTTGAACAAGGAGCTTGAGGACTTTGGACAATATAACTGTGAGAATATGTCTATGAAAGCAAAGCTGTTAAAAAGAAATCCAATGGAAAGAATAGTGACTTTAACTAATAGTGAATTTAGCTAAATGACAGTCATCCACCATTATTTACCTAAATCTGCAGCAATGGGATTATGTTGACTTCAACTGTGTTACATTATAGGAGTTCAAAATGTTTCCTTCATGTTGGCAGCTTGTTCTCCTAAATGTACTTTGCTCTCTGTGACTTATTTCCCCTTAATTAAATGTGAGATACCTTTTGACTGAAATAAAGGTAGGATGGACATAACAGTGCATTTAATGAGATAGGGGTTATCGTAATACATGACGTGGTGAGTACATGAACACCAGAACGCTATGAATTGCATTTGCTCTTTGATGGTTTCCATATGGATGCCAGTGACAGAAATTTTTACCTCTCAACAGATTTTTTCTCTCCAAGTCTAATATTGCCATAGATGCAGCTGGCAGGGGTTGGGGGGGGGGGAGTAGTTTAAGTTCTTTTAGCAGTCAGTAGCTTTCCAGGAGGATCAGGGACCCTGAAATGGGCTTTCATGCTTTTAGCATGATTTTGCTGACATTTGTTCCTTATCTGTTTGGGAAGAGTAGTTTGGGGTAGGTAGGTGAATTTTCCTGCACTTAAGTACTTAGTGGGCAGTAAATTTAACTGTAAAGATTTTGATGCACTGATGAAAGAGTTATTATTCTATAGTAGCTTACTGTATTTAGTAGTTAGGCTTGGTTTTTAGATTTCTTCTGTCAAAAGCAATGCAGCATGTTATGTATCTAGACAAATGCACTCCAGCTCAAGCATGCCATAACTTGGCTTCCTTTATCTGGATTATCACAATTTCACAAAGCTCACAATGTAGCAGTCTACTTTTTAAAGAGTGTTGGTGTATTTGTTCCCCTGATACCCCCTGAAGTAAAGGGAATCTCTTTTCACTGCAATAGGCATATAGACAGACTTCATCTTGACTCTAACACCCCTTTTCCTCCAGTCTGTTCCATCTCTTATGCTAATAAAGGCAGATGAAACTAGACTGGATAATGATTGTGCATTGTAAATAGTTGCAAGGATAAATGAGATCTTGTGGAGAATCATTTATCAGAAGCACTATTTTTTATTTCAACCTCAAAATGGCTTGCCCTTTGGTCAAAAGCTTTACTATACAGAAATCTATCCTTTTACAGTTCCAAATCTGAGATGCAGCAGAGCCCAGGAACTGAAAAAAATAGTTAGCAACTTGCAATAAAAGAAAAGAAGAATCTTTTATCAATCAAACACTTTCCAGAGAATTTAATTAGTTAATCTAGCACCTTTTAGCTTTTGCATTTTTTTCCTGTATTTATTATGCCTTTTTAAATGGTTATTTTCTGCCAAATGATTCATAATAGGTTTATAGAAGAAATGCCATGGTTATTTTTTATGTAAATTGTTTGGAGGAAAAGGACTGAAAAGATGGTAAGGGAATATAGAAGTATCTGTTTGCTTGGAATTTATTTATTTTTTAACTAATCAAAGAATCATGTCATAAATTGGCAGGTGAGTGAGGCATAAGCATATTATGGATCTTCAGCATTCCCAGAAACTTATGTTTCCAAGCTAAAACCTTTACATTTGCTTTACTTGCCCTACATTTGAATCCCAAACAGTCGTATTAATAGTGACCTTAGGAGACTGTAGTCATGCTGCAGAGCAGAAGATTCTTGCTAATACCATGTAATGATTCAGCACTGTTTGTCGACTCAGCCATGCAATATCTTCTTCCCAAATGGGCAACCTCTGCAAAGGGTGACACCCTTACCTGGTTTACTGAAACCTGGGAGTTCACTTCTAATTAGAGCTGACTAAAGCTTGACATAATCAGCAGCACTGGGAACTGAAATACAGTTTCTGGAGTGTAAAAAAGCCTTCAGTTCTTTCCTTTTAACATCATTAAGAGCCCTGAGGATAACAACAGAGTGTGAAGGAAGGATAATATGATCAAAAAGACAGAATTCTCCACAGTCCTTATCTGTGGCATGAACTAGGTTTTAACGAAAGTAAATTTCAGGAGCTGGTACAGTAATGTTAAAAATGAGCACACTTTCATATAACTGAGGAGATATTAGATAAAATGATGCAAATGCAACATTTCATCTAAAAAAAAGCTCATTTGCTAAATATGTTAGAATAATAACAAAAATAAATCAATACATTGTCTACAGTTTGGATGAAGTAGCTRTATTGTTTGTTTAGAATTATTAAAATTAAAATATATAACAAAAAGGTCTCAGACAGCCCTGTACTTGCAGCAGATGTAAACTGTCAGTCACCTTTTCCACCAAGACCTCAGATTTGAACTGTATATATGCAAAGTGCAATGTCTTACCCTTCTATAGTTGTTTAATGGTAACTACAATGCCATGACTTAAATGTTACATATAAATAAATAAATGAAAGTAGTAAATGTGTATTAGACAGTTAATGTGCTAATCTTTAAATGTCTCTATATTTAATCTAAAAATAAGATTCATTTGATGCTCACAGATTACGTGTACAGTTACCCACATAGTAAAAAGCAGTAACTCAGTTGGGTACATGATGAGCACTCATTATTCTGCCTCATACGAGAGAAGAAGAGCAGAGGCTATTGTCAGCTGTCGAAGCTCTTTTGGAGAGCTCTATGTGCAAGGATATGAAAGCTCAAGAAGAGGTCATGAGATGCCATGGACTCAGTGTTGCCAGTATCCAAATGCACAGATCTGTCTTTAGCACTGTGTTTTATTACAAATGTCAAATGCTTTCAAGGTACAAGCAGTTAGCTGAAAAACATCCGAGTTAAATTTATTACCAGTAAGGTTAAGATGGTATAGTAGGGAGGAAAAGGCTTGAGGAGATTGTCAAGCTAGTGACCTCACAGGAACTTAGACCTTGATGGTTGTCTGATGTTTCAAGTAATTGAGCTCAACTCTGCTTCTAAATGCATAGATAGGAGCTTGAGAGAAATATTTTTGATCGGTGCTAGCTGCTGGGGGGCATTCTTGTTGGAAAAGGACTTACCAAATTAATTTGTGTTGCTCTAGAAAAGTAATGCTATGTAAAAAGTAAATGCAATGAGGCATCATTAAGCTGAGTGGCTTGCATTCATATATGGTCAAATGTCAAATGTAAGGCACATGCTTCGTATCACACCTCACATCTAGTTCAATATAGGATTAGGACAGGGAACACAGGCCAGGGGAACCTCCTGAGTATTAAGGACAACTCTTGGTAATGACAGGAAGTCATAAAGTATACATCAAGTGCATGGTACTTCTACTCAAAATGCCATCAATAGAATAATCTTTAATAACTCTGTTGGAAAAGCGTCATGTCTTTATTAAATGGGTTTTTTTTCGAATAAGTCTCTTAGTCATCTGTACTCCTTATAAACTGGAACAATTAGTACTTGGTTTGAAGCAGTGACAAGTAAAGTTTCTGTAAAGGACCTTCACCTCTGGATTCTCTTACTGAAGAAAAATAGAAGCTATTCTCTGAGCACAATTCAAAACAGTCTTTTATTCAGCAGGCAAAAATACAACCATTTAACAGATGGATATAGTAACCATAACAGGATTTACTCTATGGAGAAAGCGGAATGTCCTGGTCTGTGAGCCAATTATTCTATCTCCAATTATTCTATGCCTCTGAGGAAGACTGTTGATTCAGGAATTCAGTTCCCACTTGAGATTGTTAATCTTCAGGCCATTTTCTAGGGTTTGACCATTTCRTCAAATTCCTTCAAGATTAACTGATGTTATAGGATTATGTATTGTTGTGGGAGATTTATTATTTCTATCTGCACACAACTGTTTTATTCCAATTCTAAATATGCTTCATGGCAGTAAAAGAACACACTTTGGAATGCACAGAAAGTGAATATTTTGATTCTCTGACCATGTGAAAGGGAAAATGTTGTCATCCTTTTGATTCTGAGGAAACAGAGGAAACAGCTCAAGAACCAGGGTGAGAACATGAGGGAATTCGTCGTGATAGAATAAAGGCACCAAAGGAAAACTCTCATTCCACAACTCTAGGGTAAATCACACCAGCATCTATACACCTGTCTCAGGCGAATCTGAGTCAGTGTCTCTCCCTGGGGGGCAGTGCAGAAGAGAGAATTCAGTCTGAATCAATGTTTAGAAGTACACAATGCAGAACTGAAGCAAGGCAAGTGCTCATATGCACTTACAAATACGCACACATGCACACAAGCTGTTAAAAAGTGTTTCTCGTTAATTTGCTTGTCTTGATCCCCTGTTGTGCTTCACTCTCCAAGTTGGCAACTTAGCACTGGCTGTTGCCAAGCTTTTCTTTTTCTTCTCCATTTTAATCCTTTATTTTGTAGCTATGGTCTTGCCTAGCATTTAACCTTGCAAATGACTGACTCAAGCATTTAGATTTGACAAACCTTTGCAGAACCTCCATTTTGACAAATCTGATTTTCACGCTGGAATTCTCTTTTTAAGGAGTAAATGTAAGATTTGTTTCTGGAAATAAGCATTTAACTTCCACATATGCAGGCAGAACTACGCATATATATAAAAGAGTCACCTGATTCACTCTTCTGTGCTGTCTACCTACAGGCCATGAGTGCCTGTGCATGTTAGGAGAGTAATCAGCACAGGCCTGTCTAGTACTACCACTCCTCTGCATGAGTTGAAAAGTCAGGCAAGGGAAACTGGGGTCTACTCCTTAATGCATAACATGTGTGGATGTGTCAAAATATGCTACTACAGAAGGAGACTTAGAGAAGGGCTCTTCATACCCAAAGCAGAGGAAACACAGGTTAGATTTTGACTGAATTTCCAGCCGACTTCCTCCATTTTCGGTGAGTAATTTTGTGTTGTCCTTTTTTTCTGAGAAAATTTCTGCTAATTATTAGGCATTGGGAATGTCTAAAAAAAGCAAATAAAACTACTTGGTGCCTCTAAGGGTAGCATTTTCTTGCTCTGAAATTTCATAACATTACTCAAATGAATGCAAAATATTTTTTACATATCCTTTAGTTAGGGAACGTTTGGGACTTTTGAAGTACATTAAATATTTTGTCATTCCGCAAAGAATGAATTCTTCATCAAGATGAGCTGTTAATTTGTTTCCAACCTACAAGCTGCTAAAAAAATGTAAGCATTTAGAGGATAAAAGGAGAGATTAATATTAATGCAATGTGTCGGCAATATTTGACACCCTACTTAGCATGACCGTTATCTACTACAGTCTACAAAATTTATTCTTCATGCTCCCACTGTATTGCTAGAGTGCCATATGGCCATGCTTGTTTTTCTTCAAATAATTTTTACATAAACAGCTGGTGAGCTGTTTTCATTGTAACATGGCACATATTTTCCAAGACAGTTAGGAAGGATTGATGTAACACTAGTATTTGCCATGATTTTCATGTCAGGTTGCAAGGAGACTCATGTATTATTCAAAAACTCTAAGCTCATTCTGTGTTTGGGTTGAGGGTATTTTTTCAGGGGGGCGGGAGGCTTTTTTTTTTTTTTTCTTAATAGACTACTGAGCAAAAAGATTACCTTTTCCCACTTTTATAGATATAATCTCTGAAATAAGAGCTGGTGCTGATAAACGCTTAGCCACACAAAACAGTCAACTTAGAAAGGCTTGTGGAAGTTCTCTGATATTCATTTGAATAAAARTTAGAATCCAGCTTGCCTAAAATTTGACCCCGTCACCTTACATAAAGGTATGTCTGAGCTGATTGACATCAGGAGTGTTATTTCACTTTCATAGTAGCCAGTTTACTTCATTTACTGTTTCAACCCATGTAATTTTCAGGGAACAATACAGTGTAAATAGTAACAAAAACTGAGTTGAAGATGAACTCAAGATAAAATCTTTACTTTAAATATCAAAGATTTTTTTCAAGGCCATGCCCCAAAGCCAGTTTCAGTCATTGATCACTTTCTAGTGATATTAATGTAGTTTGCAGCAAGTTTTATATAAAAAGTAAGTTTCCCAATGGATTTACCTGAAAAGTTTTGCAGCACTCATGTCTCTTGCTTGTAAATAAAGACAAAGTATATGGCAATTGTTTATAAAAACAAAAGAAAACCCACAACTTCAAGAAAGAGATCTAAACAGCGAGAAAGAACTTTACAGATTTACTCTTAAATTAAAGTTTTATGTTGTTTCCAGAAATAGGAGGAGTGATAAGTTTTACATATATTTTACTAATGGCCAGAGAAAGTATTTGTCAAGGAAACACAGGCCACTTGGTAGCTGACAACTGTTGAAAAYGGCTGCTGGAGATGTGCATGGGATTCTGGACTGGTGATGCAAACCTTCAAACGAAATGTAGGGCGAGTTTCCCTCCCTTATGTCAGATCCTAACAGTGGTTCTCATGACACCAGTAGGATTACTTGTGGAATAAAGGTGTGGGACAACAGTCACACAGACATTGGATTGCAGCTTATCAAATTAGTTCCTGTCAGCAAGAACCCATAACAAACTCTACTCAGCCTGAGGATCTGGTACTTGATTTTTATTGTCTATGGAGTTTTTCCTGTCTGTTTGTATAGACATTATCAACACATTAAAGCAGTAAACTGATGGATAAATTTACAATACATAAATTTACCAGCAATAGAAAACACTCCTGAAAAGAAATTAAAAAACTCGACATCCCCTTTATTCCCACCCCAGACTCAGAGAGCCAGAATATTAAGTGACTATGATGCCAATGGGCACTAAGGGCAATTTTCAAAATGATTTAAGTAGATTGGGTAACTTTCCCATGAACTTTTTGTGGCACACTTACAAACGCCTGATAAGCATGTCCTTGCGTTGTTTGGTCTGTGGACTAGCTACTGTTACTGCTTGAAGTAACTTTATTATAAACAAATTTCAAGAATTAATCACTAATTCTACCTGAACCTAATCATTTTTGGTACACCATCAGTGGCTAARTCAGACAGTTTGAAACCTGTTTTGGCTGGCATGGGCAGACGTTATTCAACAGCTAGTTAAAAAAAAGTGAAACAGCAAAAAATGACAAAYTGGGTTTCCAGGGAGGGAAAGTAAATGTCCACACTGTTTTTGTTTTTCACCCTGCTCCAGACTGCTAGAACCCTGGTGCACCTTGCTGCACACAGATCCATACCATGTTTTCCTTGTCAAAGAATCCACCCAATTCTCTCCAGACAGGAGCCTACAGCAAACTAATATCTTTGTTATAAATGAGCAGGGGAGTAGGGCTCTGGTTCATTAAAATGTGATTGCACTGCAGTACCTAAATAGTCTCTGCTACCAGCAACCAAGCAGCTGGCTTGTACATTAAAAGAACTCCATCTCCTGGATCTCTTGTCTGTCTAAAACCTCTACCAAATAAAAGGAAAAAGTGGGCCCCATCTCTCCCAGCTGCACAGATTCCTGATCCAGCCTAGGAGCACCAAAGGGAGGAATGAGCTGTGAGAACGACAAGGAATCTTACTAGCAGGACGCAAAACAGACCCAAATGGACCTTCTGCTCAGTGGGTAAGTGTCTGCAAGTTGAGAGCATAAGGGGGATGAGGATGCCAACTGCCTATTCAACACACATTATGTCCCAGTTTTCTCTAGTGTTGCAGTACATTGTCATAACTGCTCAGTGTAATTATTTTGCCCCATAAAACTGAATTTATCCRGTAATCTGTTGGCCTAGTTTGTTCTTTTCTTTCCGACAAGTTATTACATATTTGCTATATTTTCTTATTGAAATTGTGCAGTAACATTGCCCTAAAGTGGTAATAATGAYTTTGTGAAAGACCACTTTTCTTTGTTAAAACTGCCTTTTTATGACTCTGTAACTGTTTCAGCCTGACACTCATATTCTGTAATTTAACTTGTATTTGTACATTATAGGTATTACTTTTTCTGTTACACCATGCCATCTAGGAAAGACTTAGGGCCCAAGAGATCAAAATTCTGGCAAACAGTTCATTACAGCTCTAATAATAATAATAATAGTAATAGTAATAATAATAATAATAATAATAATAATAATAATAATAGAAGAGCTTAATTCTTTCTTAAGGAATGGAAAACAATAGCTATAAATGCTTGTTGAGGGAAATGGTGGATACAGGCAAGCTGAAGTAATTTCTAAATACTGAGTTGTAGGCCAGATCGGATTTGCATCCTGATACCACAAATTAATTTGGAAAGTAAGAAATATTTAATCTTTGAAGAGCTGCTTTATTTATATGAGGTGTTATATTTTTAACAGCTAAGAGCTATTCTGTTTTCTTGAGCCTCTGAGTGATAGCTGAATTGTTACTCTACAAATTAGGGGGGGGGAAAGSGAAGGTGAGGGAAAAAAAGTGTTCACTTCAGAAACTCTTTAGCCTTAGCTTCAACCAGGAAATATGTATTTAAGATGATCCTTTAAATGTACCTACTCTTATAAGCCTGTAAAAATGCAACTTTTTAAAAAAGGTGCATTCCTTGAATAAATATTTTGACACATTAGTCAGACATCAATCAAACTGGTTCTTTCTAAATCATCATCTAAATACTCTGCTGAAAAGAGGGCAAAGGGATTATAACTACCACATAGTAACTTCTCATTTAATTCCAATACCAAAGGAAAAAAAAATCTATTATGGAGCTGCAAAATCCAAAGTCAGAGTAAAGATTAAAGCTCTCATCATTGAGCTCATACTCTCATCTTGCACTAGTAAGCACTGGAATTGCTGCCATTTAGCATCATTGGAAAAGAGTTCTGATTTTGATTAGGAACAATATATATTTGTGAACAGTAGGAAAAATTACTTTTTCAGAAAGAAATAAAAGCATTTCCTCTATATATATCTTTGAGACATCTATTTGCAATTTTTTCATGCGTGAATATCAGATGGGAAAAGAAGTGTATACAAAAATGCAAATATATAAGCTCCTCTTGCTTTATCTGACAGATATTAATCTGATATTTTTAAAGTGCTTTTCACTGATGGAAGATAATAGTCTACTTACATCTTTGGTAATTCTGAAAAAAAAACACCAATATTTCTCTATGTAAGGATATTTGGGTGCAATTATTCTTAGTAAAATTAAAATACCTCACTGTTTTGCCTGTAACTACTTTTCATGACAACAACTCACATATTCATGGAACAGATAGTTGTCATGGGTGTTTGCTCTTGGTCGGAGGTCAGAATATATTTATAAGGAAMCATCTGAAAGCATGACTCAAGTGTCATGTCCCTGAGACAACTGAGAAGCTAAACTAATGGGGAGGATGGATTTTTAGACCTGATTATGATATAACCATTCCTCTGTCCTACAACTTYAGAAGTAAATAAAATAAAGAAGAAGATATGCACTTCTATACTTGAGAAAATTGAGGTGGAAGAAATGTTTCATGATCTTATTAAAAAGGAGCTAAAATATTTTGTATATTATGAAAAGGAATATCAGACATAATAATTTTAATTCAAATTTAATTCTTTTTCATATTTAAAAAATGACAGATTTAACCAATTTTGCCTCAGAAATGTTTCAATCTGTGCTTGTTTTACTTGCACCATATGTTTTGGTGGTTGAAAGATACTCCAGATTTAATCAATGTTATAATAGAAAATGAAGTTGTATCAGCTTATTAAGCAGTAGGAAGCTGGGTTTCTAAAATCTAATCAAAGCTAAGTTTCAAATTGGTTCACATTAACAAGGTCATATCACACTATTTCTGGTACATTAAATACAAATTCATGTGGGTGATATAATGAAAGTCATTGGATATTCTGAGCTTTGAAGCAGTGGAGATACAACAGGTAGTTGAAGTAACAGCACAGGAAGGTTCTTAAATCAGCTATGCCCAGCTTCTTACCCTGGCATAGATACCTGCCAACCTGAATGTTTTTGACCCTTGTGCTCTAGTATACTACAACAGGTGTCATTTGCCCTGTTATACTGTTATAAACAAATGGGGCACAAACTGAAACACAGGAAATTCCACCTGAACACAGAAACCACTTTTATACTGTGAGGGTGGTTGAACCCTGAAACAGGCTGCCCAGGTTGTGGAGTCTCCACCCTTGGAGATATTCAAAACCCAAGTGGATGCGGACCTGGGCAACCTGCTCTAGCTGATCCTGCTTGAGCAGGGGGGTTGGGAGTTGGACCAGGTGAACTCCAGAGGTGCCTTCCAATCCCAGCTACTCTGTGATTCTATGTGAAATGCTCCACTGGTGTGGATGGACAACTGTTGGGATAATAATAACGCCTCAATTAACCTGGAATTCCAGTGAACTGCAGTTTCCTTGATTACTTGACCTGTGTATTTTCATCTTCCTTTTTTTCCATCAGAATGAACATAAAAATGGCTGCATAGGGTCAGACCGAAGGTTTATCTAGCATAGTACCCTGTCCTTAAAGTATCTAGTTTCACATTTCCAGAGGAGCATGCAAGGCCAGGCTGAGCCAGCCCTGCTACATCCCTCTCAGCTTCCAGCAGTCTTCATCTTCGCTTCTTCCAGAGCTGGAGGCAGTAACTTTGAAGACATCTACATTAGCACTGTGGTGTGGATCAGAAGTAAGCGTGTGAAGCAAATCTCTTTAGCACCCTCAGCTGTCGCGCAGTGGTTCGCRTTATGCAGCCATCTCAGCATGCAAGCCAGTTTCCTTTCAGAGGAAACAAGGTGGGAAACCTCTCCAAGAGGATGCCTGGGATGCTCAAGCCACTAAGGGGGTAGCTCCGGATTAGAGTTTGTGCAAAGTAAAAAGCTACTGCAGTGGTTCTGGTGTGGATACCAGGGCCTTGGCATCCACTTTTGCATTTTGGAGACTCATCTCCAACAGCACCACAGCTCAGTGCACACTGACCAGCTCTGCAACCTGCCCCCTACTTCCAGCTGCATCCGCACCAGCTCTGAGATGCTGCCACAGGGCTGGGCCCAGCCATGGGGAGCAGGAGCCATGGGAGCCTTGTCAGGGGCTGCCACCTTGGACCCAGCCCTGGCCGTGCCAGCGAGATGCCTGTGCCAGCCTCAACCCTGCTGCCCCCTTGCCCGCCAGGACCCCGGATCTGCCCCGGCCCCACGGTGGCCCCGGTTGCCRTCCCTGGCTCAGCTCCATTCGCTACCTCCAGGCACAGCAGGATGGACCCACAAATGATCTGTCTCAATTGCTTTTCGCTACATATTGTTTCAACTAGATTCCTGTAGGAAATYGGGGATTGGCAGACAGTGAGAGAGAAACAGCCATTTATTGCACTGTGCTCCCACCTGAATTTGAGTATCAAAGGGCAAAAAGTAAAACCCATTACTACTTAATTCTTCCTTTCCACAAAAATTTGGTAGCCAGCTCTTGAAAGGGGACTTGCGATCACAGACTGTTTAAATTTTCAAGGTGAAAATCTGTACCACTTGCAGTAGTACACTTCAAGAGAAAAACTGAGGGATCCTGGGATGTATATGAAATGGGCAAGTATCCTGGGAGAGTGTTGTAAAGAAAAAGAAGAGCAGCAGTTCCTTTTTCTTCTTCTTCTTCTTTGCAAGTAGTGTTCCTTTTCACTCATTCTCATGAACATGATATGCGAAGGCGAAGCCTTGATGGATCAACTTGGGGTAATACTACATGATGATCTGAGGCAGTAGTGATCATGYCCACCTACTATGACTTTCACAGATATATTTACTGTTCATTCAAAAGAAAAAAATTGCTAGGATTTATGAAAAGTGTTACTTTTTAAAACTTGATTGTTAGTATGGGTATATAAAACAACAGGAGAGGGAAACAGTCTCTGAATGTGGGGATATTCACATTTGCAAGGCCAACTGATCACTGTATTCAAGAGTCAAAGTGGCTGGATAAGCTTTTCTTTATGAGTATTGATTCAATTGAATTAAACAGTCAGAGAAGCTGGAAACAGCTGGAGCAGAAAATAACAAGAACTATATGACTAGCACTCAGTACATCGCCCAATCCATGCTATTCTGGGTGGAATTTATTCCCTTCCCACAGGCCAGTAATACTTCCAGACAGTGATTTGGGGACAATTCTGTAGGGTTTGTTATAAAAAAAGCAACATCAAATCAAATTTGATTTTGATTATACAGTTTTAAATCTAGAGCAACATATGGTTTTCAGTYGATTTAAATCTGTTGAGAATCTAGAATAACATTGTGGGTTTATATGAGATTAAAGTGCTTTTTAATGAAATCATTCAGCTCAGAATCAGCCTATCAAAACAAAAAATCACCACAAACTAAGAGGCTAGATATAAAAATACAGGACAGTATAAAATATTTAAGAGAGAATAGAAATTGAAGGCATTTTGACTTTAGTTTTATTCTCTCTCAAAGAGAAGCTTTTGCTTGGTCTGAGCTAAATAAGGAAGTGTTTGTAGGCCACTGTAGCTGTGTATTTTTTTTTGTTTGATGTTAAATCACCAAGCCTTGCTTTTTCTCTCTTTCTTATTTTTGCATGAGCCACATTCTGTAGATCCTGTTTATCCTTCCATTGCCTGTATATTTTTGTTTGTGTACCAGCCAATGAAGGGAAGGATTTAGCTTTCCTGGAAGGAGAAATAGAGTTTGCAAATTAAATGTGAATACCTTTTTATTGTTAAGATTGGCTTATACTTTGTGAGTATTGGAACTGTTTATTTCTGTCTTCAAACCATTTTTTGCTCCTAAAAAGATTAACTGCGTAAATAGAAACTTTTGTTAAGGTATACAGGAAAAGAGAGAACTGAAGCTGTAGCTGGCCACACAGTTTAAGAGTGTTTTGTTTTGTACAGCATCTTTTATTTAAACTGTGCTTCAAGATAAGTTTCACAATACATTCATGCAATTGTTGAGCTAAATAAAATTAATCAAAGGAGAAAGAAATTGCAAGGAAGAAGAGTTAATCTTTAAAAAATATTTTCAAAAGAGAGAGAGGCAAGAAAGAAAATGGATAAAGAAAAGTTGTTCCAGATTTTGCATACTGCATAAAAGATGATCCATGAATAATGAACCCTGCAAGACTTGGGAATAGGCAAAAAAGGGGAGGATGTCAGGTGTAAGCATTTTTAGTCACTGTCATTGGAAGTAGACTACACAGTTCTTGAAATCATGATATTAAACAAAACAAAAAAAAAAACATGCAGCAGTGATCAATTTTTCCTTGGCTGYACTATAATTCTCCAAGGATCCATTGACTTGAGAGATTTTCTCTTATTGATTGATGTAATGGGGTTGTAGATTAGTCTATCAAAGTTTACAGAAGAGATTGAACGAGAAAAAAGTGTGAGCTCAGAGATCATTCCTAGACAATTAAGAAAAATTAACAAAAATTAAGCAGCAAAAAAGCCAGGCTGTAACAAAGAATGATGTTAAATAGAGATGCATTTTTAAAGGAATCCTTCATAACCACAGTATGACAAAGTCAATGTGCATTAATTGATCGTCATCTTGTATTCTTGAAATAATCAGAAATTTGGTCTATTGCTTTTCCTCTGCCCAAATCTGTACCAATAGCTGCACTTCTTGTGCAGCTATTAGACAGGATATGTCTAGGTAAGGAAGCTGTGCAGATCAACAGATGTGAATCGAGGAAAACAGTGGGTGCTGAGGACGAAGCTATAGGTCCTCCAGGGGTTTTGGACTAGCTCAGCTCTCATCCCATGGATTAAATGCCTATTTGTGGCTGGAACTGCGTGTGCTCTTGGAGCATCTTTTCTAGTATCATTTCATCTGAAAGGAATCCAGTTCACATGTTCCATTGCTGTTCCTCAGTGTGAACAAGTGCAGAGCAAGTGGGGAAGATGTGAAGACTTGCTTCAAAAGCTTATTCCTGATCTGCACTAAAACATCAAAGTAAACGCAGTCTTATAGCACCAGATGTGTGTGAGCACAGTTTTGATCATGTATCTATGGGAGCTTTCTCAAGGACAGTGAGCTGAGGGCTTAAAAACAGGCAAAGTTTTTACTGGGGTTGGATGGGAAGTCTCATCTTCTCTCTCTTTTCTTTCTTTTTAGAAATATGACAGCTGGAAAGTAATTCATCTAATTGTGGATATCTACAATGAGATGCTCAGTTTTGAACCAGCCACCTTAGCCATAATCAGTAGAGAGACACAAGTACTTTTATAGAACAGATCATCTGGACTACTTTAAACATCTATTTTAGAATAAAATAATCATGTCCTATGTCTCTCCACTGCTTGTAAATGGAGCATGAGAATTTTCTTGTAGGTGTTAGCCGCATTTGTTCAAATGAGAATAAATGAATTACATGCTAAGTGTGTGCGTGTATGTACTTACATCTTTACAAAGAAACTTTACAGGTAAAAGGAAAACACCAAGCTTTTATTTTCCTTGAAAATATTCAAACCCCTCAGCTGTGCTAGTTTTGACATTGAGAAATAGGTTTTATTAACGTGAACTGTCTCCTCTTATTAATACATGTTAATGCTCTTGAAGGTCAAAGGGAAGTTGAAAAAAACTTTTCTGAAATATTTTTATGTTCTGAACGTTGTGTTTGAACTGTGAATTTATTTAAGTTCTGATGAGGACTGGCAGCATTCATCCTTCCTTACGAATGGAAGAATTTATAATAATGAACAATATTTGAACAAATAAATAAAYAAATAAATGTGTACCACAGCTAAGGGGAGGAAGCTAAAGGAGAGAAAGCAATATTTATCAAAAAACTTACTGACAAAAAATCCCTGTTTTTTAGCTGTCAGAAGASGGGGATCTAGAGAGTTTGTGCAATAGAGGAGTAGATTCAAAGACATAAAATAAATAATAAATGTGCCATCTGCGTTAGCAGTGACTGTTTTTCTGACACAAAAATATGAGAGGAGATAGGAGCAGAGTTGTATTAGAAGCACACATGCCAATATGAAGAACTTCATGAGTGAGAGCCACAACTAGTGTTATGCTTATGCAAGGAGGAGGCAAACAGAACAGATTTGATTTTGTCACTTATTGAAGCACCAGCCAAATGGAAATCAGCTGAGCACAAGCAGAACCAGTCTGGGAACAGTCAGGGCACCACTACCTCTCGGGGCAGTAGGAAGAGAAAGTGACCTCTGCTGTTATCACAGGCATGAGGATGTGTGCATGGCTGTCACAAGAGGAGCCAGGAAAGACCCTGGCCACATATTTCATGTTTCTCTTGTAATGTAGTGCCTTATATTCCTTCCTTTTTTCCTTTTTCACTTTTTCATATTCACAAAAATAAGTTTAGCTCTAGGTTAAAAGTAGAGAGACTGCAAACCTGTTGGTGGACACTGTAAATAAACAGAAGGAAATTACAGTGATGAGACAAAGGTGACTACTGAAAATGTGGTATCARGAACAGGATTTTGGACTACAAGCAAAAATCCTGACAAGGACAAGCCCAGCAGGCCAATACTTCCATTTTCACRGTAGCTGCAGGAGCAGAGGCAAAAACAACCTAACAGCTGCACCAGGGACAAACAAATTAATGTTTTAACTGCAGCTACAACCTACACAATAGATATGCATATCCTTTTCTAGTCCCTAAAAACTACAGCATCATCTGTGCTGCTTTCTGTCACTGTTCTGTACTGCATGCATTTAGATTACAGATGCTGCCCCAGGCATCAATGACAAAAATGTTATTTTGTATGCATGTATCCAGGCAAGCCTACCTATATATAGGTAACCTATACTTGTATAAAACATATATCTACATATGTGTGTGTGTGTGTGTTCTGTTTAAGATTTAGATAGGTCTTGCTTTATATTGAAAATCTGAGCACTTTTCTGCATGACAAATTGCATATATCTGAAAAATAAGCACATATGCGCACACAGAAAGATCTGCTTTTATTCAAAATCTGATGCAGGCTGGGTTTCCCACTTTCCCTCAGCAAGTTTAAAGTTACAGGCTTCCTATTCATGTCTTCAGGCTTCAGAATGAGCACTCTCAAAGTTCATTTACTATCAGCAGAAGTCTACATTATGTGTCATTCCATCTTTAGAGACAAATAAGTAAAACTGTAAATAAAACTGCAGATAAAAAGAATGTAAAACAGCATGAAAGCAATAATGTGAGAGGGGAAAAGTAGGTGAGATAAAGGAAGTCTATTTGCACAGAACAGGCACACAACTCTGTGTGTGTGTGTGTGTGTGTGTGTAAAATCCAATCATATAGAAGCAGAACAAATGAAATCTAATCTATTAACACAGTCATGTGTTTGGCTCTTAAGTGATGAAGTGAGCAAATTCAGAAAATAAGGCTGACATCACAATTTTATGCCTGGAATTTTTTAAGAATGACAAGTGAGTAGAAAAATTTGTATTTATTTGCTTTATATGTCTCATAATTCTTCATAATCACAGCATTTATTCAGTCCCTTGGTCCTCCTGTAAAYTCTTTTATGTATTTTTTTGCCTCTTTTACTTACAAATGTTAGAAAAAACAATTGTTATACTTAAGTGCATATACTCAAGAGATCTTTTTTTGTCTCTTTTAATATCCACTTTCATTATCCTATAACTTTCACTACTTGCAAAATCCAGCAGCTCTTCCTCCTCTTCCTCAGACTGTTTTCTTCCCCTGTAACATTTATTTCTTTGACAGAATTCTAAAACAATATGTGTGTTGGAGGTTTAAGACTTTCCAAGATCAAAAGAATCTAAAATAATACAATGATTGGGGATGGAGTGGAGAATGAGTTAATTGACTAGCAAAGCATAAATCTGTAGGAAAGCTTCACAGGTTTTGATCCATCTCCCTCTCGGGGTGGCAGAAAACACCAGTGACTTTGTAGAAGTTAGATCTGATGTACAGAGGATGAACACTGTGCTGTGAATCATGGAGGTGTGAGTGTATGATCAACAACGGAGAGTCATTCACAGTTTCTCATCAAACAAGAACACTTTATGATAATTAGATGATTAAGAGGTAGGGAAGGCAGTTTTTTTGCCAAGTTTGCATGTAGGAAGGGAAACTGAATGAACAGAGTTTAACCACAAAGGGAACAACAACAGAAAGCAAGCATCAGTGTTACAATTAAAGCCATACGAATTGTTTTCTTCTCAGGACAAGAAGAGACAGACACTGGCAGGGAAGAGAGACACCTAGGACTGGCAAGATTCTGGTGAGAGCTCAGAGAGAGACTTCATAAGGCTTAAGAAAAGCTTGACTTGGAGAAGTGAGTCCCAAAGAATGGTTCTGGCACTTCAAGAAGGCAAAATTGCTCCAGGGTACAAGAAAGTTGAGCCAGGGATTTGTGTGCAGATGCTTCTTACCTTGCCAAAACCAGTATATTCTTTTTACTGCCTAAATTACAGTGTGATTTCTGCTATTGTTGCTTTCCAAAGCCCTCCAAAAACAACCATCTCCTTGCTTCAATTGTGAGATGTGGGTGTGTAGAAACACACTACTAGCCATGTTTGAGGCTCCAGGATTTGGCTGAAGAAGCTGCAGAGATGTCAGTGGTGATCTTTGCAGGTCTAGTGCAGTTGGCTCACAATCTCCCTCTGCCATTAAGGGGAATTAAGAGACAAATCAATGCCTATAAACTGTGCCAGTGAATTACAAAAGAAGGAGATCAGCTTAGACTCAGGAAACCTTACAAACAGAGCTGGAGTGTTAGGTACCACAAAGAAATTTGGTAATGGTCCAGGAGAAAGGGCTGGGCCAGCACTTAAAACAGACATCTGCGATTAGTTCCTATAGTTCGGGGAAAATGGGGGATGGTCAGCACTTTGCATAATTAGATATCTTTCAAAGGGCCCATCTGTAGCCTTTTAAACCTGTGAGATATATTTGTGCACACAGTTAGCTTCTGATGAATTTTAAATTGAAGTATTTGTTCTTGGGAAAAGCCGCTGTGCCCTTAACTTGGCAATTTAGCTGATATGGCCTCTTTGCAATTCATCCATGTAATCACGGTATAACAGGTGAGAATTAGTGGATCAAAGTGARATATTCAGGAATGCACAAGCTATCTTTTGAGAGAAATAAAAACAAATTGCCTTCCAGCCTAGCACCAACAGAGATGGCTGTGCTTTATACACTGTCCAGTGAACTGCATGCCCTATTTAGCAAAGAAAGTATGTTTAAAAAAATCTCGCTGTGGGAAACATTATTTGGCTACTATTTGATTTAATTTCAAAAAATAAATAGCAATTACTATTATGATAAATTGACTCACATTCAGCATCTGCTGATGTCTCTGTACAGTGCTGACTTAAAAAAAGAAAAGCTCTCCTGGAGTGGATTTTACACCAAATTTGCTACTTAGAAGTATTATTCCAGAAAATTAATGTCTCACAGATTTTTTTTATTGAGAGAAGCACTTTCTCTAGGCAAAAATGGCTGATTTTCATTATGGACAGAATAGGAATTTATTCCCTAAAGCATCTATTTGTAGAGGGATAAAGAAAAGTAAAGAATTCAATATAACATGCAGAAATTTCAGTATATTTTCAGTATTCACTAT
Source organism: Apteryx rowi (assembly GCF_003343035.1). Classification (NCBI taxonomy): domain Eukaryota; kingdom Metazoa; phylum Chordata; class Aves; order Apterygiformes; family Apterygidae; genus Apteryx; species Apteryx rowi. The sequence continues at coordinate 191,680 of NW_020450853.1, forward strand.
CTGGTTTCTAGCTTCAATGTTCCATGTTGCATTTCAGGAGTCAAGAGAAAGTTATAACGATTAACATCTTATGCAGATTTTCACAGTGTGTGTAGGTAAGTAAAATAGGCTATGCATATATGTGAAAAGATTTAACATATTCTATATGAATCACTTTAATTTCTAAGTATGATATATATTCATGGGAACACAACTTTTAAGGTTCTTCTTTGCTTTTAGCTTAAAAATCTGTTCCTTATGCTCCTAACTGCGAATGGCTTTTACAAATGTAATAGTAGCAATGGATAGAAATTGTGTATCTGATGATCCTGTGGTGGAAAATGCCCTGTTAGCAAAACCGAAATATTCCAAGGAAAAAAAATTGCTTTCTGGAAAACAATCATCATTTGAGAATGCGAAACATTTTAAAAATTATAATATCTGSTGGAAGGGTTACAGTTTTTGGCCAGATACATAAATAATATCATAAAAACATGTCATTGCACAAAATGAAGCACAGAAATAAACCTTCTGCTGCCCATGCTGTCTTCCTTCAGAATCAGACCTCCTTGATCTCATATTTGAAATATAAATTAGCTAAAACAGTGCAAACAGCTAAAACTGTGCAAACTGTGTCATTCTCCACAATATAAACACAACACATTTTAAGTAAGGTTAGAATTCAGCTGTTCAGGCTGAAACAAAAATACTTGAAATAAGGGAGGTTTTTAGATTTTATCCTGAACTTTGGCTCTTCACCTTTCCCTTTGGCCTTGTTTACATAAAGTTACTTGATTTTTTTATCCATTGCAAGGTTTGCTCCAAAGTACACTAGATTAATAATAAGAGACAGGATTTTAAATGTTATTAATATCCTGTTCTGCTATTTTAATATTCTTGTACTATAGCTGCTGAGGTTGATGAGAAAGGAAGTAACAGTGAATGTTTTTTTTTTTAAAAAAAAAAAACTTTAATACCTGATTTTCCACAGCTTCAGTATACGTGTGTAGGCCCTGCTCAGGGTCCCTATTCGTCCTGCTTGGTATGCCTCCATGCAGCCTCAGTGATACAGCTTCATCAGTTGCTATCTATACCTAAGGTTTCAGAATGCTTCTGTCTATACATCTAAACCGAAAACATGACGAGAAAGTATTTAATACAAACAGAGGACTTCATGGCCTGAAAGGCTAATGCTGAAAACTTCCTACGTAACACAGGCCCAAGAATTCTGCAATTCCTCCTTCATATCTTGTGATGGAGGTAGAGTTATCTCCTAGAAGGACATTCCCTTTTTGATTTAAACACTTCAGATAGTAAGGGTCCATTCARTTAGCCAGAAGTCAAATATCGGATTAGCAAATTCAGGATCAAACTCAAGTTTTTCTTCATATCTCTTCCTGTAATTGATATACAGATTCCYATTATCTTTCTACTACTGGTACAAGTCATTGTCAGGCTATCAGCCACCCCTCACGGGAACTGTCAAGTACTACAGAGAAGAAAAGAGTTTAAAGAGGCGAAGTTAACCTTAAGAGACTTTTGAGGGTCACTTCTTTTGAAATCTCTCTTGAAAATGTCTGACGTCAATGCCTTGAAAAGCAGTAATCTCACACCAGAAATGTATCATGTCTAAAAAGGTCTTAATCTCCAATTTCTATGCACAGCAAAATATATTCATACTTTACTAACCCCATCTTGCATCTCTCTAGTGCTTATTGTTGTACTTTTCTTCTGAAATTACCTCTTATTGTAGCTCTACAGTAATAAAAGGAAAAATTTCTACCTATTTCAATGGACTCAGGGTAGGGTCATCCCCTATTACAACACACACAGTAAAGCCCTACTTTGGCTGAGCCTCTAGATGCTATTGTAATATAATGGAAATGTACTTTTAAATGCCACATATGCAGTTTTTACCCTAATGACTCCCTTGCTTGGTAAAGAGGAAATATTAAACATATCTAAAGCGATATTATAATTTTATATGAAGGAATTAAAGTAAAAAGGTTTGATGTAACTTTGCATTAGCATTTAATGAAGCAATACATAATAAAATTTCAGAACAAATTAAGGATATTGAGTTATTTTCAAAATTTAAGAATTCTTCAGAATTCTCACAAAATGTTGCAGCATCTACAGCTGGGACTTAAGAAACTACAGGACACTGAAAATCAATGAACTGCTTAAATTTTTGGTACATTCATGTGGAAATCATTACAGTGCTATTTTTGTAAGGCAAGACAGTAGCAATTAAGGAAAAGAATTTAAATAYGGAAAGAAAATTCAACCCATGCAATTAAACATAAAAGAGTATTCAAGAGAACATCCTACATTAGCACAAAATCRAAGTATGTTTGCTAATTATTTGAAGTATAAAGAAGGTGGGGTGCATTTATGTCTTGTTTTATATCTAAGTTTTATTTGTGCTTCTTGACCTGTTATATCCTACACTGAGCTAGTAATTAGTACCAGAAGTCAATACATGTGCTTGAAAACCTATTCATGTAACCTAAAAATAGAAACTGCAACTTTGCTTCTTTAGTGATATTTAGAAGTATCTAGTAATAATGAGTGTTTGCAGCTGCGTTAGAGAATCAAATTCATATGGGAAAAATATTAAGTTCAGAAGAACCGATACAGTCTAGGACACTTCTGKTCATCAAAGAATGCTGTTTTGATAGTAACGGTGAAGGTGAGGGTGTACATCTGTATTCCCTTGTTGCTTTCTCCACACAAAAAAATCTAACCTTGYCCCTCCTGACATCTATATTAACAACCATTTCAGGAGAAAAAAGTCAATTAATTTTAGGAAAAATCGTAAAAATTATCAGTCTCTGGTAGAAACCTTTCCACATAATTTCAGTGCCAAACTTCCATACTGCCTCTCTGAAGTTTCAAATCTTGGCAGAGATACATGTCTTTGCAGTCTTGCAGAAATAAGGATTTCACACTATCCGCTACATATACAGGCAACTGTATGAAGACTGCARTGGACCACCTCGTCAATCTGAAGTAAAATTGTCCACTTTTTTCTATTCAGAACATAAAAAAAAATAGTAGGTATAAAAAGACTATTGATTTAAGTTTTGTTCCCAGTCTTCTGAGATAGCCTACAAAACAGAAACTTTGGCATCTGTATTTGACAAAGTAGTTCAACGACTATTCGGTTTTAGACTTTATGCAYCTTGGAGCCTTTAACCCCTATCTTCTTTGTCCAAAAAAGCTGGTCAAACCATCAGGCCTTTTTTCTCAGGTAGCGCTCCTCCTCTCCTAAGGAAACTGAACAAATATGCAATGAGAAATTTCAAACAGAACAAATATAGAAAAGTCTGACTTTAACCCAGCTGTTAACATAATTATCTGCTGTGTTCTGTGACTATGCTAACAGATCCGCAGTAACATGCATTTTACATAATTTTTTCTTAAACCAAAGAAAAAATTTCCAATGATGGGTTTGAATTTAAATATAAACAGAATTAGGTGATTCTGAAAAGTGGGGAGAAATATTTCTTAGGACTGGATGGATTTTATGGATCTAGTTTCCCAATTTACACAAAAGCAGGATGTGCCAGTTAATAAGTGCTTTGATTCTTAATCTTTTTTTGTTAAGATGAGTCTGTCTAAAAATCAATAAACAGTTTGCTAAAAAAATGATAAATTATTTACATACAGAAGCAATTATATAGCTTGAATTATATTTATCCAGCTGTTTCAATTTATCCATTTTTAATATTGAGAAATGTTGAATTAAAAAAAATTATAGATTTCTTTTTAACTAATGATTTTAATCAAAATGTTTCTGAAATGAAATTGGATTTAATTAAAATTGCAGTAAAAATAATCTAAGATTTGGTTGCTGTTACTTCAATAATACTGTTAAATGTGCTGGATACAAAACAAGTGCAAAATATATCCTGCCTTAAAAAGAGCTGGAAGACTTAAAAGAAAACATTAATGAATTCAACTGTTTTTTGAGGGAGTTGGGTTATTTTAATTTTTATCACCACATAATTCCACAAATCTGAGGCCTCAGCATTTCATACCTACTTTTTATTCATGGATCAAGAAAAGGAAAGCAAGCTTTCATTTTTTGTGTGTTCACAAGAAGCTTTAAAGCTAAAAAGAAACAAAGATCATTTCTTCATCTGAAGAAGAGACTACAGCTTTCAAAACTTTTGAGTTGTATAGTCAATGAAACCTTTTGTTTACCAGGTTTATTTCTTTTAAGCTATGGTGGTTTACATGCATTTCTTGAATACTATTTTTGTTAAATTTAAGAGTGTATTAAGGACTACAGAGTAATCCTAGGCCAAAATACAGTTTGTCATAATTTCTTTTTATTTTTGAAGTATTTTTAAAGAAAATTTCTGTTTAATTGAATTTAAAATCTACTTAAAAGGTTTTTGTCTGTCTTCCTATATATTATGTTGATTTCAAGCTCTTTATTAGCAATGTTCATATTGATGAACATGTTGTAATTATTTGTTTCATTTTCTTCACTTTTCCACTCTAAAACTTACCTGTGCAACATTCTCAGTTGAATGTAAATAATAGAAATGAAATTCAGAGGGTCAATTTAATTGCTTATGAAATGTGTAAAAGACCATGAATTTACTGAAATGCATTGCAATTGTGTCACAGGAGTGAATAATAGTTCTCTAAGAATATGGCATCCAGATCAAAAGAAGTGAATCTAGGTCAAAAAATGTGTAAAATTAGAGACACCTTGTAAACCCACATTGCATCTGAGTGCCAGTCTGACTATAAATGTGTAGATGGTAACACCAGAGAACTTCAGATTTGAGCCCTGCTGTTCACTGTAAAGTCCTGCCATCTGCTCAGGCAATATGGGAATAAAGTGTGCAAGACTCTCCTTGGATGTTGAGAGATGCAGCCAACTGTGTGCGGGAGCAGCACAGAGAGATGTGGCACAACTCTGTGACACACTGCGTGCCAATGTAATCCTCACACCACTGAAGATCAAGCCACAGAACTGATGGTTGGAGCAACTTCAGAACGTGTTTTATCTCATCAGTTTTACGCACTGGAGTTTTCTAGGATATGGAAATGCTGTGGGCCGCTTATATATCTTCAGCTTTTAGGCAGAATGTGCACTATCTTTGGTCACTTCAGAAAGTGACTTACTTCTATATGCTGTGGAAAAGAAGAATCAAAGGAATACATTTCTCTGTGAAGAAAAAGAAATTTTAATATATTAGCATATAAGTACAACTGAATAATCAATAGTATAACTGAATAAAGTATCAGCTAAATCTGAGTCCTGTCCCTGACCAATATTAAAACAATGTCAGGGCTTCCTGGGAATGTCCATGTTCTGTTGGATCATCCTCCAAGGACACAGCAATTCAGACATCCCTCCTGCCTTCACACCACGGGTGTCTTGATTACAAGAACCCAACAGTAGTCGTCTTTAAAAATGAGACAGCTATTGCTTTTGAAAAGGCACCTCTACCCTTCCAGTAACTCTTATGACCTACAACACCTACAATAGAGGTAAGCATCTGCCCAGCCCTGGTCCATCCACTCCCTTCATCTTCCCCATGGCCTGTAGGTAGCCAAAAGCCTGTCCAAATCCTCCAGAGCTCACCAAGCCCCAGGCCAAGCATGGACCTTTCACAGAGAGCAGAGGAGAAATCATTTCTGACTTTGTAGATGAAGGAGGAAGAATTCCTGAATACAGGTGTTTCACTAGGGATAGGACCCAGAGGAGAAGGCATATGAGCTGAAGAACCAAACAGTGTTGGTAATTACCAAGCAATTACTAAATCAGATATACTGTCAGAGCAAGGAACCAGGGGGAGGAAGATTAAGGAGAGAAAGAGAGGGAAAAGATGGATTTTATCTCTGAAAGCAGAAGAGGCAGAGGGAATGAGGGACCTGCAGCCATCACAGCTGTGGGGCAAGATAGGCGGTCCCTCTGACCCAAGCTGTGTGCAGAGTCCTTCCATAGGAAAGTCTCACTCAGAACAAGCCTTTTGGCAAGCCACCAGCTCATACGGACCTCTGGCAGCTTGGTGAAGAGAAAACATGGGCATCCTGGCCGATATGGGACACCTTTCTAGAGAGGGAATCCCTAAAGGGAGTAAGTTACAGTGTGACAAAAAAAAAATTGTGATGCTATTACCTTATGGGACATGTATTCCTAAATATGGAAAGGTCCAGGTATGGTTATTCCAGGGCCTGTACAGTTCTTGAGTGAAGGGAGAGGGGTACATAATAGGACTCACAAGGCCTGGTGGTTTGTGCTTGTATGGAGCCCCCAGCTGTACTCATGAAAACCCCACACATACACAAAGATGAAGACAACGCAGATGCTCATGAAATTTGGCTTCAAAGGTGCTTACAGAATGATATAGACACAACAGAATGCCTGCAAATTGTGCCTCTTAATAAAAGTTTTCTTCTTATCATTATTATTATTTATAGAAGGATAGATCAAATGAAAGCACGTTGGTCCTGGCAACTTAATTGCAGCAATGTCCTGAGCCAGTAAAAAAGTAAGGCCAAAACTTGTTATTGTTTTCATTTTGATTTGGTTTGTTTTTTTTTCTTCTTGTAGCACTTATATCTTCTATGGGTGAAAAAAGTAAAATATCTACTGAAAGCTCCAGTAAACTTCGTCAGTAATTAGCAGGGACTTAATGACTTCTGTGGCTGAAATCAATTTTTCCTCTGCTACTGTAATCAGTCTGGTGGAATCATAATTAAGGGTGGGTTTCACAAGCATGACTAAGGTCCATAGGTTTTTCCATATTATACATACATATATGTTTATACACCTCTTCTCCCATTTTTACCAGGGTCTAAATTCAGCAGTTAAAATTAACTTCAGATAGAAACTTAAATTATGAAGTTTTTTCTGTCTTTTGTTGGGTTTTTGAAATTTCATCCTTGCTCTCTGAACTTGCTCTCTGACATTCTGGCCATTTTTAACAAGAAGAAAGAAGCCTTTAAAATTAATTCATTCTGTTTAAGTGATCATGTCATTCCAACTTAGTTTTAAGCTAATTAGAGCAAGTCATTTTGTAGTGAGAATGTATTTTATCATTATAATTAAAAATAAGGTAACAAAATGTAAATACAGTTCAAGAAATCAAGACATTATTTCATTTTGAAAAGTTCATGATGATTATTAGTGAATCAGACTGATGCTTGTGGGTAGCAGTGACATTAAAAGAATAGAGGTGTCATTACAGTAGCACAGTGTGTGAAAAAAATTCCTTATTTCAAAGAAGTGCCAAAGAGATTTTGCAGTCCACTGCACAAAAAAAAAAAAAAAAAAAAAAAAGGAAAAAAACATTCATAAGTGTATATTTGGAATCACTGTTGGTCACTAGCAATGTCAGTCATCATAGTCAGTGATCTATGAATATATGAATCTTCTTACACTTCAGTCTGACACAATATCAAACAGCCTAGGCAAGATCAGTTGCYGAATAAGAATTAATGATAATGGAGTCTGCAACCTGAAAAAGGGAATCTTTCTTAAATTTTAAGGTGAAAATAAAGCTGATGACAGAAATGTCATTTTTTATTTAGAAGTTGGGAAAACTTGAAAAACTGTTACGTTCAGCACTTCTATGACATATATTATGAAAGGTGACAACCTCAACAGCTGTAGGTGGAATGTAATTAGGCTTTATTATCCCCGTTTTATAGATGGCAATCTGAGACATACAGCAATCAAAAGCTAGACAATGCACAGAGATTAGAAYACAGAATTCCTATTTTCCAGGATACAAAGAACTTCTACTGACTTTAATAAGCATTATTTGTATCTCACAGCGAAAAAATGAGCTTTCAGTTTTCATGGCCCTCAGCCCTACACTAACTCCTCCAGTAGTTTCCACTGCCATTCAGGTGAGTCTTCTTTAATTTATCAGCTACATCCGAAGTAGACTGTTAAAAACACTTCATGTGATATAGCATAAACAAGGTGATCAACAGGGGTTCCCTCTTGGGTCTGGGTATCCCACAGAGCTGAATTCCTAAGGAGTGGGTAATTGCAAGTTCCCTTCTKTCTGGTGGATCTAGGTGTGAGAAAAGGCAACTAAAGCTGCTCTGTGATTCACTTAGTGTGGGCAGATGTGTTCTGTAACCTTAATGAGCCAATTAAGGAGGTTCCTGAAAAAGGGAGGTTTGGGTTGCTTTTAAAGGAAAGGATGGTGCYAGAGGGAAGATAGCAAGGCTGAGCTTGATAATATCCTGAAGCTGTACAAGGCAGCTGTGTACAATAGGTTTGTTTTGATCCTGTTTGTTTTTATAACCTTAAGCCTATTTTCAGTTTTGGAAGATACAGCTATGATATGTTTGAGACAGTTTTTGGTTGCTGCTGTTTTGTTTTACTTCTACCAATTTGGGAAGGCTCTGCAGGTTCCTCTCAGCAAATGGTACAATGCTTACGTAGATCTTTATCATGACTTGACTACTAGAACATGATCCCTTCTTTTAAAAGAATATTTTCCAAAGAAAAGTGTACTAGTTCTGTTATCTGATACTTTGAGAAGAGAAAGCTGCTTTTTTTTTCTTTTGCATGGAAATATACATTTGGGCCTGAGCTGTCATCAAAWCTGTTGCATCCATTCAAAAACACACTTCAAGCTTTCTAGTAAACATATGCTTGCAGTGTTCCTCTTTACAGTTATACAGTACCCATAAATAGTATGTCTTATATTTTAAGAGACCTTTGCAGTTTTTTTCCTTTGCTTTTTCTTTTTTTGGCTTTTTTTTTTCTTCTCCTTCAGACTGAGTAAAGCATAATAATAAGATCTCTTCACTCATTGCTGAAATGCAGCCACCCTTAGAAAGGAGATGCTGTTCAACAGTGCACAGCAGTGTTACTGTCAGCTGGAACTGGAGGTAGGCTGAATGTAATTGCTCGCACTGAAATCTGGCAGACACCACAGACCTACTACGCCTTTTGTTTTGTGGGAGCCATATTATGAAGAGCATCTGAAGATGATATTAACATGTTTTTCTTCTTATTACTGCAACAAAAATTGTACTAAAGTCTTCTTATTCCTAAGGTAAGCTGCCCAATACAAGCCAAAGCATGCTTCTGGCAAGTATTGTCTGCTCTGCTCATCCCTGCAGAGGTTTGCATCAATTTGGAAAAACGACCCTTGTAACACTCCAGCTACCTCCTGTGCCTCTTGGCAGCAATAACAGCTACTTTACACCCTAGCCTTTGTCTTGTTAGATGCAAATCCCTCTCTTTAGATGAGAATAAAAAATGAAAATTAGCTCTAGTCTAGTTATTCTTATTAAAAGTCTATCAGAACATGTGCTTACTGGCACAAACTTTCCCTGGACACTCCAGTGCAGATGCGTTCCTTACTACCATGCATAATTCAGGAATTTCTGTGGAAGAAAAGGGGTTCTCCAAGAACCAGTGTAAGCCAAAAAAATTAACAGAACTTAACCAGCCACAACACTTAAAGGCAGAAGTACTTGTTATCATTTAGATATGCTTGAGAAAGTCTTAAGAAGCCGAGCACTGTGTAAATACCAGTTGTTCTGCTTAGGGATCACCTAATATTGGCCAAGTACCTTGCAATCACACTCAACTCAATTTAGACCAGGTAAAAGTAAAGAGGGGAAAAAAATTTGGGGTGGGGGGAGGGAGCTTATTTACCAAATCCAATTCAAAACACAGTCACAAGATTTTATAAAGCTACAGGCAGCACAAATGAACAAAGACATTTAATCTTCTATTTTAAGGTCATATCTAAAAGTTCCTCCCCTTCTAAATTTACTTGAGCTTCTACAAGATGTCTAATATAGATCATATTAATTCAGTTCTCCTAGATTCTGAAATGTCAACCTGCGTATCTGCAGGGTCAAACTTGTTCAATTTCTATTGCATGGGTGTATGCCTTTTTCTATCATTTGGGGATTCCCCAAGCAGGTGGTCAAGTCTGCTGACTGAGGTTTCTCACCTTCTGGTCCTGAAGTTCAACCCTCTCTTCCTTTTTCTCAGGTCTCCTTCATATCTTTCCTGTTGCAGGTTGACCTTTATCAAGCTGAATTTTCTGGGGCTCACCAAGGCCCTTAAATTCCAGTAAACTTGTATGCCAAGTTTTCCTTCAGGCTCAACATCCCACTTAATGATGCTGTGATGAACGTGAAATCTGAAGAGGCCTTGGCCAATTTTGTTTCTCTTATGAAAACTTCAAATGATGGCAAATATACAGCTCCCTTCCTCAACACTGATTGTCCCTTAAACTGATCTTGTCATCTGAAAGACCATTGCACTGTACGCTAAGGTAAGCAAAGATATATTAATGTTTCTCTTTTCCCATCCCAACTTCAGTCTGTATTTCATTTCTTCTATTACAGAACAAAACAGCTCTGCTTATTTCAATTTGTTTCTTGGTTTCATATAGTCATTTGCATGTGAATGGTCTTATACCTTATTAGTTGAATTTAAATTTCAAGACTGTTATTTAACTTCTTCATATAAAGATATTTAAAGATATTTCTTCTTTGGAATGTTTGCAACTTTACACAGTTATGCCTTTCTGTACGCAAGTATTACTATAATGTCATCACTGACAACATCAACTAGAACTAGAGGTGCAGAAATCAGCTTCTGCCAAAGGCAGCACCAGGAAACTCATTCAAGAATTAAATATTTTATGGAATGTCTAGATGAGTAAAATGTTCTGGAGGGATGCTGAAGTTTCCAGCAGCTTTTAGGATTCATAATAGAAGTTTGTCATCTTTCAGTTTGAATTTTTGAACTTCAAACATTTGTGGTTTTTTTCTTTTGAAGGATTAGTTTAAAATATTTTTAATACCTGGACATATAATATAATTAGCATTTGGTAAACATTCTTGAATGAATTAAGCCAGAGAAAAAGATTTATCTCACTTTTCATTAATTATATAGAATATCTCTCACTCTAGTCCTGCCTCTTGTTTTTTACGGTCTTTTAGCAGTTTTCATGAAAAATATATACAACCTGAGATTGCACTTAAAACTGCTATATTCAATTATTGCAATATTTTGCAGTAATTTTTAAATACTGGCAATAAGAAACATTTATACCAGTTATTTATCTCTGTTATATCTCTTTAATACAGTTGGATAAAAATGAGCCAGACTTCAAGCTTGTCTCTTATCAAGACATTGATCTTCAGGTTGATGATCCCAAAAGTTTGAAAGAGTAGCCTAAGAATATAACAGACAACAGCAGTTATCACTCCTGTTGTGTTACCATTTTGCATCCATTGTCTACTAACAGTAATAAACTTTCATCCCTTCATATTTCTATTCAGCTTTCATTTTCCACTTTGTCTGCACCGTTCCCAGCTGCCTTAATTCAGGACCTGAAACAGATCACAAATTAAACTATGTATCTTCAAAAATTGCTGTTGTTTACTCAGTGAATGGCCCTGGAGTAATGTGGCTAATCAAGCACTTGATTAAGCTTGATTCAAAGTAACTGTGTTTTGTGGTCCCTGGATGCAGACTGCAATGCCCTTCTCTRTGTTCTTTGCTCTAAGGATTACTTTTAGTTCTAGTTGAAACTCTGTTGGTTTCTGCAATTACGGTGCCCACGGCAGTTACTGTTGAAAAGCAAGCATAAAGAATAGTTAAAAGGGGTGTTAATAGTCACTTATTAACAAATGTGTTTCCGATATGAATAATGCCTTTGTGTAACATTTTGGAGGGGAAAAAAAAAAGGTATTGTCCTATTACTGGATTTTGGCAACACGGTGTCCAAAGGGCAATGTTCTACTAAAATTTCTTGTTTTCATTAGTTTAATAACTCAGTAGAATTAAAAATGTTAATTAATGAAATCTGATACTTTCTTTATACATATATATATATATATATACATATATATATCCACACTTGGGGGGGGGGAGATTTCCTAGACATACATAAACTAAGACTATGTGAGGATATGTGAATACTGAAATATGTCTGTTTTAAATAGAAAAAATCATTCATATCATAATTCATATGCCAAAATAATAAAATATCTCTACTAATAAGGATATTGTTGAAAGAATCTATCTTTTGCTTTGTTTTCTTTAGGGGGATGAAGAGGCTTAGGAAGTCCCTTCCTCTATTTTTATGAAAAGAAATTGATAAATGTAGTGGTTGATTAATACTATTATGTCAATAATCACGTCAACAGTTAATAGTGGTGAAGCATCCAAGTCTATTGATGATATATTAGATACATGAACCAGTGAAAGAAGATGGAGAGAGAAACCTCGATAGAATTTTTTCTCTTTCAATAAATACAAAATATATTTTAAATCCAGAAAATTCTTGTGAGGAGCTGATTGACCTGACACTTTCCTTTGGATAGCAGGATTTTTGGRGAGGAATGTCTCCCAAGTCAGTCCCTGTAGTCCTACTGTTAATATGTTACTGTACTTTGTCTTGAACACCTTCTTTACTCCTCTTTCTCCATGACAATGTCTCTTCTGTTAGCATTCTCCACACCAAGCTCCAACTTCATTGAAGGCAACCTACATCCTTATGTCGATTTACAGCTACAGATTAACAAAACATACCAAGTATGAACCAAGCTCTACGGACACCACTCTTTGACAATGTTCATAATGCCCTCTGAGGTTTTTATAATGTCTGCTATGAACTGGAAAAAAAMCTATTTATTCTATGATAACCAAGTATGCATACATGTATGCACATATATATCACTACAACACATATACTTAGATTAATTTCTGTGACTATACACAAATAGTCACAGTGATAAAACATTTAATAAACATTTTAACTTCAAGCTAAATACAGAAGTGCTTGTATTTGAAATGAGACAATTTGAAGTTACATGATATTTTTCTGATATGCAGGGGAACTGAATGTAAAGAAAATAGACGCACAGATTTCAGTCTCTTTGTAGATTTTTATTGCTTCTTAAATCATAATGTGTGATTGAGAGGTTGCACAAGGATAGTTTCAGTGAACAATGCCTCTGTTCACTTACAAGTATGCATTGTGTATTTCTTCTGCTTTCTAGATACACCTTTCTGGGTGTTTCTATCCTTTCTTCATCCCCCTCTAATATATATTATATGTCAATAAATTCAAGTTTTATTAAGTGCAGTTGTTGAATATTCAGCAACATATTTGACAAGTTATTCTTCTATACAAGCTGTTTGAGGCTGCTTTAAGTCTGTACCCAAGAGACACAAAGGCTAAGTGGCCTCTTACAGCTCAGGGCATAGAGGCTCACAGAAACTTAATAAGGACACAAAGAGCTTTTGAATTAAAGTCTGATTTTAGGAGCTTATTGTATTGTCTTACTCACCAGACTTTCTTTCACATTCAGGAATAATATCAATTTACAATACAATAAAAAAAGAAACTGTTGAACTTGTTACAAGTTATACCTCAGTTCCTTTATATAGGATATATAAAAATGAATGATGCTAGCTATTGAAATAAAACAATAGAAAGGAGTTTGGTCTGATATATAAAAATGAATGATGCTAGCTATTGAAATAAAACAATAGAAAGGAGTTTGGTCTGATAGTTTGCCTCTGTGTTGCTAGTCCTTCGTTCTAACATTCAGTGGGCTGATTCATTATGTGACTTCAGGCAAGTTGCATTACTTCATACTTTCCTCAATACGGCTGTAAAACTGAGAAGCAAGACCTCAATGGAAAACCAGGTGCTGCATCTCCATTAGCATTCATGGATATATAAAATAACAAAGTGGGAGTCAGAATGCCTATGTATTGTCTAAATGTGAAAGTGTTAAGCTAACAACTCAGTGTACTGATATATAATCATTAAGGGATATGTACTCAGATTAACGGCAGTTGAGTTCAATGTCACTAAAGACCTGAAGGAATTTTTAGCCCTTTCATATAGAAAAAGATCAGGCAAGGATGCATTTTTGTGATTGGTTCTGGGAATGCAGTGTAAGAAGAATTCCCAAATTATGATATTTTATATTAATAGGAAAGAAAATTAATAGTGACTATTGAGAAATGCTTTGCCTTTGCAATAGAGCAGCTAATTAGGCAATTACAGTGGTTAAAAACTGACATAAGACTAATCCCAGAGGAATTGCATCCCAAATCTCAGAAAGAAATAACAGAAAAAATAAGGCCTTAAAGAATGATTTTTAGTTACGTCTTTGGATATCAACAGACTAAGGCCATCTTTGTGTTGCCTGTATTAACTAATGTTTATGGAGGACATTATTAGTCCAACCAGAAGTATAAAATTTTCAAATTCCACTAATATATGTTTTCACCATCATTTAAAAAATATATGCTGATGAAAAATAATTTATTCACAATATCCTATAGCTAGAAAATAGTATGAATGCTTGAAAATTTTCCTGGTTTCTTTTTGATTTTTGGTTTTTGTTTTTTTGTTTTTTGTACTGCTGCAGAGACATTCTCCATCACTGGAAGTCAATGTTTGTATGGTTATACATTAGGTCTCGACATTAACCAGAATGATAAACTACATTTGCGTGCTTTTTGATTCTGAGACTAGTTTTGTATATGGATGATGGTTAGGATGATATTTATTGGTTTGCTTGGAATTGAAAATTGCTAGTTTCACAATTGTAAGACTAGCAAAACATCTATTTATGCTATGTTTGAACCTACATAATCTTTTTTTTTTATCAGGATACTGCATTTTCTTCTGCATGGAGCTTTATGATTTTTCCACTGAAACCTCAGTCAGGTGCATTACGTCCAGGAGCAGCGAGGGTTGGCTTCCCTGAAGGCAAAGGGGAGCTGGCAGCCAAGCGAGATAACAAGTGGAGACCTTGCAGACTCACAGTACTCGAGCAAGGTGGGCGGGACAGATCCAGTGACGGCAACCATGGGCAGCTTAGAGTCAAAATTGCCAGACAACTCCATAGTAATGAGGTCAGTCCAAGGCAAACTGGGAGGGAAGTCAGTCTGTAGGTCCAGGTCTTGGACACATCGTGTTTCAGGTACCAATCTTTTATCATTGTGTGAGCCATCACAGTTTGGACACCTGCTTGATTTTCCTTTCAGAAGCCCCATAGAGAGGATAATTAACCAGGCAGGCTCCTGAAGCAAAATGTTCCTTTAGTAGTGTGTCACAGAAAGTAAATAGACACATAAATATTTTCTGTAAGACAATAAACAGCTTGCTTACATGTTTCATTGCTATTCTTATCTTTCATTATAAGARAAAATTTCTCTTTAATTTCAGGACTCCTCAAACCCAATTTCTATTATTTTAGAAACCCAAAACTAAGGAATGAAGACTTCTTTTTTGCCAACTGGTCAGAGGATGCTCTCAAAGAGGATGTTTCTAATGTGGTTGCTGCATTATTTGGGAACTCAGGCCTATTCATTTTCAAAGAATTATATCCACTGTCTGACTGTGCCTTCCTAGGCAAGGATTTTCAAAGTATCTGAACAAGTGTGATTCTTAATTGCCTGTGTTATTTTAAAACATGTACTATGGAATCAAGTGTATACATGTACTAATATCTCAAAGCGTTAAATCAGTAATGATATTCATGAAAAGATATTATCACAGGTTATATAACATGCCTATAGCTAGCTACYTATCATGTGTTCTCATCTGGACTAAGAAAGATCCACTTGAAAGTAAGCATGACTTATCTTAACACCTACTAAGCAGTATGTAATGTTTGTTTTAACTATACTTTCATAATGACTGCTCAAAGATGTAATTAACAATCACTTTGGCTAATCTTTAAAATTTAGTATCGTGGTTATTATATACAAATATTTTCCCCCAACATGTAAACCTTTACTGTAAACAATACGAAAATTAATGAGCACCTGTTTACTATTTCAATATCAATGAAAGCTAATTAATGTGTACAGACCTACTATAAATGCTCATTTAAATGGCTATCTGCTATGTCATAACTTTTTTTAAAAGATACCAAATAAATTTTAGTTCTATTGAAAATCAAAACATACATCTGATTTTTAAATCCCTGACAATCTGAGGTTTTTAACAAAATGCCATATAAGGGTGGCATGTGAAAGCCAGACAGAAGCATCAAAAATGTGTCAGTAAACTTCCTAAGGAACTATACTAACTAATTAGATAGCAAAGGTTTACTTTCGGAAGTTGAAGAGTGGTTTAGTCTGCACACATTTCAGGAGAAGTTTTATCCAGATGTTTCTTGGAATACAGGGTAAGCTGTCAACATATTCCCATGTTCCAGCTGCAGAATTATGAAGAATATTTATCAGTTTAAAACACACTTTCAGAGAGCTAAATACACAGATCTTTCTGGCAGCTAGATTATCAGAGTTACAATTAATCTGTTRGTATTTAATAAGAAAGCATTTATTTAAAACTTGTATCTTCAAATGCTACAAGGATGAACTAGTGAATCTTCATGAATCTTATGATTTGAGTTGTTAAGCATGACTACTACCTTTTATGCCTACAGTAATTTTGATTATTAAATTCAATGGCTTGACAAGGGTGACCCAGAAAAAAATCAGTATYGGAGCTGATTAGATTACAAATAAGGTTGTTGGCTGGACTTTGTTCATCCTTCAATAACATATCAAGTTCTTTCCTGTGCTTTTTTCTTTTTTTTCTTCTTTTTTACCCAAGTGTAACTGAAAGCATGGTTTTTCTATCTAGTTTCTGATTGGCATATACTCTTCTATATCCAAACATCTTCCTGGATTAAGAGAGAGCTGCAATTTTTTCTGAATGATAGTACTGCTACAGGGATTTTGCATTTTGCTTTTGGTGTAATCTGGAGTGAGTTCTATAAAACTGGTCTGCCCCAGCCATGGGAAATTGTATGGCTCAAAACAGTTTGTTATTCTTTAGTGTCTTATAGGTGTTACATATGATAATGGCCAAAGGGAAAGAGCTTGCACAACTCTTTCATAAAGTCTGTGGAGGTCAAAATTTCAAAAGTTTACAAAATCAAAATACAGTTTCCTTGGGTAAAGGCTCATTTGGTTTGGAGGGGACTTCTGAKGAAATCTAGTGTCAACATACACTCTGGAAAAAAACAGTTGCTTTCCTTGTAATGATTCATTCAGTAAAGTTTGAGAGCACAGAAGGTCTTACAAATGCCTTGATGCTGTAGACTGAATAAATAGGTTGCAATTTGTTGCAAATATTGGTGGAAATCACAAAAATGAAATAGCATCTGGGAGGCATAAATATGCCATGCAGTCAAGAATAGATATTTCTAGATGCATGTTGGGTGGGGATTGCCTCATCATGAAGCAAAATGGTTCCTTTTGGAACATTGTCCAGACTTACCTAACTATATTAACTCCTAGTTGGCATTGCTGCATAAAGTGTCTGGGCAAAATGACCTCTCAGAGGCAGGCCTCTGAGATATGTAAAGCAGTGTTTCCACACCATTAAAGTTGACTTTAGGGAGAAAATTAGAAATTGGAATACCTCAAAGAAATAAAACCAAAAATGGCCTTTCAGAAATAGGATTTTGGTCTAAATCCTTCTCTTTGGGATTTATATTATAAAAAGGATAAAGTTTTTTTGGCAAGAATGAACATTTCAATGAATCTTCCAAAAGCTGCAAATTTAGAAAAATTAAAACATTAGGAAAGTTTTGGAATTTGAATATCTTTTTTTAAAGTCACTTACTATTTGTTATTGAAAGGGAACTTAAAGAATATAGAGTAAATCTGGCTTACAGCTGGGAGTTTTCTGTGTAAGAATGATTGAATATATCATTCAAATGTAAAAGTACTGAGGAGAAGAACTCTGTGCAAAAGTCATTCATCTAACACTTTGCTTCTAATAATGGAAATGTTTCACATCACTTCGTTTCACAAGGTTTTCCTCAGATGATGTTTAATGCAGTTTTAGTTATAAGAAAAATGGTATTCTAACTGTATTAAGCTATGTTCCATTCTATATCCAGGTCTGATACAGGAATACAAAATAAGTTGCTCCTTCTTTGCATAGTGCCATTGATGCAAAACTACATTGGTTGACTCAGATGCATGAATCCAAATCCAACTTTTCAACGTTTTTTATTTTTGCAGTGATTTTAATATAAAATCTCCTATTTTTCACTTGTCATATTGAAAAGCATTATTCCATAAAAAGAGTGAATAAYGACTGTGAAACTTTTTCAGACAATTTTGTTCCCGTCATCTTAGTCATATTTGGTTTTGACATTTTTTCATAGTTGTCTCTGAAGATCTGAACACAAACAAAACAAGAAATATAAATGAAAGTTTCTATTTTTCTTTGAATCACATGTATACTTAATTTTCATTCTTTTTAGACATGTGATATCCATGTCTTTATTGAAGAGGTCCCAGGTGAAATCATGCTTAACCAATCTGAAGGCTTTCTATGATGAGATGACTTGCTTGGTGGATTAAGGGAGAGCAGTGCATGCTGTTTACCTTGACTTTTAGTAAGGCTTTTGACACTGTCTCCCATAACATCTTCATAGACAAGCCGATGAAGTACAGATTAGGTAAGTGGTCAGTGAGGTGGATGGAAAACTGGCTGAACTGCTGGGCTCAGAGTGTTGTGATCAGCAGCACAAAGTCCAGCTAGAGATCAGTCCTTAGTGGTGTTTTAATCAGAGCATAAGCAAAGGTCTGAATCTAAAAGCTGAAAACTAGCAGAGAATTGAGAATTAGGAGAAGTAAAAGATGCAGAGGAAGTATAAAAGGCAGGGGAAATCAAAGTAAAGAGGCTGGAAGAACAATTAAGAGGCTGGAAGAACAGTTTTACTTATGCCATTGATGATCAACAACCTTGAAATAAACAAGGTAGAAAACAAGCTATTCATGAAATTTCATGGAAGATGCAGGAAGTCTACATATAGCAAGTCCACATATAGCAATAATGTATGACAAAACTCCTCCAAAAGGCACAAAATACCACCACTACCAGTGGTCTCTTCTACTGAGTCTCAAACAGAAGATATTCTTGGGAAAGATACYTCAGGTATGCTTTAGCTTAGATATAAGCTATACTATTTCTGGCCAGTGTATTTGGTGGTCAAAAAATGCACACACAAACCACAACTGAATCAATCTGCTGGACTGCCAAACATAGTTAATACCTGTCACACCTGCCACATTTTATTTGTCCATATACTTATAGATTGCTGACTGAAATAGGAAGATTCATCAAAACATTAATATTTCAGTCATGTTCAAGAATACTCAAGTATATCACCATTGCTGAGACGTTTGCCAAAAACCTACATTCCAGCTACAGTGCTTACATTTTATAGATGTCTTGGCTAAGACTTATTTATTAGTGTATTCACCAAGGCATAACAAGGTGTTTTGTTGAGCTCCAGGAATAGGACTATGCAAGAAAGCACAGCAAAGGAAGCCTTTTTCTGACTAGTAGATCTTTCTTAATTTATTATAAGCCTTACATGGCTGCTTGTTTCATAACCAGCCATACCAATGGACAGGAGAGCAAACCAATGAAAGGAACTTGTTTCATCTGTCAAATAATGCATGCCAATATATATTTGCATATGCACAGTGAGAAGCTGCATTATTCAGATAATACTTAAATCATCTCTCTGTAACATATGAAAATAAAATATAAGAAGCACAAAAAGTAAACACATTTAGAGTGGCAAATTATACAAGTTGTTGCTTTACATTTTTTTTTTAAAAAAGGCATAAATTCATCCAAAACACAAAGTGGCTTTTTTTGTAAATCAATATAGTGCTTTTAATGATCAGCCAATAAATGCGTTTTCATTCCTGAATGTCACTGAGGTCAGATCTCCTTGTAAATCTTTTGGCTGTAGTACTTGAAACACTACATCAGAAAGCCAGTATCTAGTATGTCTTAGATATTATACCAAGTTTGATACATGTATTTATTTCTAAATGTTATGTATCAGATTCTCTCAAATACAGTGAAAGAGTCACATTAGAGTTGGGACTGAATATAATTCAAAATATTATCATTGTGCAGTATCTGAGAAACAAGGCTACAGGTYTGATAAATGACTCACAGAACTTCAAGAGATCTGTATATACCACTTTGTTCTATCTTTGCCCTGTCAGCACCAAATTTTCATGCTCCAGATAAATCTAAATGAGAAAGTCCTTCACTGATTTTCAATGCATTTGTTGCAGGACCCTCTTCTGCCTTCTACCTGCCAGTAGTAGATACAGATGAAGACAGTAGGGGAGAGATTCCTGCATCTCTCTTTCTTTGACCTAGGTAAGAGATCTGTAGCACTTTGGACTCTATCCCTTCATCTTCTAATTTATAATATTTTTCATTGTAGATTGTACCCTTAACACAACAGTTGTACATGTAATACCTGATTGCTAAGTTTACTTGCAGAGTCCTCATTCAGATCCTTCCTTGTGATGCATGCCTGCCTACCAATGGCTACAGCATTGCTGCGGTTATTCGGGTTTTGCTCTGTGTGTGTCCAATTACCCTGAACAACTCAAACGGTTACCTCATGGAGAACTGTGGGAAAATGTGGCAGTTCTTCCAAGACTCAGTGTAGACCCACAGACAAATCTCATTCAGTGAGATGTTGCCACTGCCTCTGTATGCAACCTCCCACAAATTTCTAGTTTCCAAAAGGGAAGTTTTGAATAACCATTGTTTCAAAGAAATTTTATTGTAATTTCCTTCTCCAGTTAAGCTTTACATTTAACATATATCCCCTCCAGTTAATGAAAACAAAACTATACTATTCTGCTTGAGAAAGTGAATTTTGCTATTTTGGTCTCTACAGATGAGAAGCATGGTAAATCTTCAAATCATGTCAGTACTATTTAAAATATTTCTACCATTCACTATTTTCTTATAGTTAGTGACCTTCATGCGACTGCCATTATATACTTTAGCCACTTACCCTGGTCTTCCTTTCCAAYAAAACCTCATTTGAGCTGGTTTTGAAGATAGAGAATATGTTCTCTCAACTACCCATCTGGCACTCTGAATGCTTATCTGAAGCAGGAAAAGCTTTTCTTGAAAATCATGTTGACATACACAATGATGTTCAAGATTTCTTGACTTGTAYGTTTTTCAAGTATTCTAGAGAGTTTGTTCAAAATCACCATATCTCACTTAAATTTGTATATTATTTGTCATTTGAAACAAATTGTTTGCTATTCAGTAGACTAATGAAATCTAGTTTTCTATGGATTTGTCTCCTTTGCCTCTCTGCCTGCTCCCTTTTCCTTCCATATTCATGACACTCAGCAAAAGTCAGCATGTGCCATGGCTAATACAGACAACTGCAGACTACAAAGTCTGCAAACTGCTGCTGCCAAATAAAGGGCTGAAGATTGACAAGGCACTAAAAATGAACTGATCTGGTACCTATCGGTTGTCACTTTGTTTCATGGCTAAAGAGTTCTCACTAACTGTGAATCACAGACACTTGTCAGTCTGAAACATTTATCAGTATATGTTTTAATCAAATTAAACAGAAATGAGTCTTCTCTATTGAGCAAAGTATGGCCTTTATTAGCTGGATCTTTCAATTAAAGAGCTTATTTCAAAGGCTAAGAAATTTGGGGATTTTCAGCTTTCTCCAAACATCAGGAGATATTCTGCCTAAGGCATACCAGCACTTACCCTCCACTGTCCTCTTGCTTTGTGTCAACCAAACATTAGAGTTGTGCTGTGACTCAGATGATAAAAAGCTAATTCCCATATTTCTGTGTGTCCAGTAGAGACACTGCAATTATATCTAGGTTTAAAGACCATAAAAGTTAATATTTGCCCATGTTAAATAAGGCCATGTTAATCAAGAACTAGCTTAGACGAGAACTCATCTGCCTAAAAAACCTCATAGTAATAATTTCCTAAATAAGACAAGCTGTTTTAATCTTTCAAACGTGGGCATCTGTGTCTTAACTGTAGCAAGAACTGCTCTTATCAGAAAATGAACTATTTGTTTGTCTACATGCTACAATGTGCCTCCTGCCATCCTCAAGAACAGCCACCCACACTGCCTTGATTTGAGAGTACTCCCACCAGGATCACTTGCAGGGAAAACCTAGGAATGCTCTTGCACACAGGCTCAACAAGATGTGTTCCAGCATATTATCTGAAATATCTAAGTCCACCAGCACATATTCTGCTATGTCCTAAGGCACCATTTGCAAAAAACATCCCTAAAACAACAAAAACCAAACTCTGCATTATACTCTACATGTATAGAGTGTGCAGACCTCTCATTTATAATACTGAACAATGACTGAAGTACAAGAAGCCTATCAGGCACTTATTACACAAAAGGAGGCAGATATAGTGTGTAATCCTGGAATACTTGCACTAACTGGCTATCTGGAAGACATCAAGTTAGGAGCAAAACATTCTTGTGTGACATGATCTTACACCTATGTATAATGATTAGACTACATATAGCAACTGCATATATGTTATTACAGCAAGCAAGCAAGCAGATTGTGTTATTCAGCTCATTGAGGATAGCAAGTTTTCTCATGTTTCTTCAATACAATCAAAATGGTTGACAGGAAATGAAGGACCTCTTTGTCTTCCACTGCCCCTCCTGAACAGCAGGGCTGTTGGGGCCCTGACACAGTGTGCCAAGGAATGGTGGCACTTCTGGGAACAAAAGCTGATGGTCCTTGAGGACCTCTTTTTACAGCATAAGAAAGTCAAGAGAAGGACTAGGAATAATTGACCACTAATTTTAGAGGAAGACCCCCCACAGGTTTTTTTTCCTTGATTGTATGGCCTTGGCTGCTAAAGCACCTGTGTATCATGTAAGCTTAGAGAAGATAATCTCGCAGACTGTTTTAATGATAGTTTAGTGACAGTCAATATTTGAAGTTCTAACTGAACAGGGCCATCTACATTACTCATAAACATTGATGGGAGCAAACTGAGAAGAATTATTGACACTATACTAACAGAACAGGAAGAAGAGCACTTGCTGGGTTTGGATTTGGCCTAGAGCCTCATAGGGTAGCTGAAGGCAATAGCTGTTTTTTGTCCTCACACTGCAGAATATAAACACCATTATCTTATGCCTTCTTAGCCATGCTCTCTCATGAAGACAATATCCTGAAATTATACTCCTGAAAGGCTGAGCAAGGCCAGCCCGTGAGAGTTTTGTAAAAAATCAGGCAAATAATGGAAGCAGGAAGTGCTAAGGGAAAACGGACTTGGAAAGTATATGGAAAATATATGTCTTCATTTAAGTACTAGACGGTGGCACAATTCTCACATTTCTTGCTTAGGCCAAAACCTGAAGCTACAGCATAATGAGTGAAAGAAGGATGAGCACATTAGCTGAGTGTGAGGATGGCTGGGGGAGCTTGCAAAGTCATGTGTGCCTCTTCTGATGGACTGCTTTCTAAGGAAGCTCTACCCAAGACACACACACAATATTTTGGAAACTGAGTGACCCAGATGCTGTGGTGGAGTGGAGGTTTTCATCAATATGATGGAATGAGAGAAGGGTCTSTATTTGCAGTGAAAAAGAGGAGGTGTACTTTCCTGGCCATGCCTTGTCCCTATCATTGCAGTCTGTCTTGCCTTCTCATTAAACTCCATTTCTGTTTTCCTGGGTGAAGGACTCTGTTTTGTATGTATGTGTGTGGCGAGATCCATATCATATTATATATATATATTATATATATATACATACACACACACACACATACATACATTTTATAGCAGACCTTTATCCTAATCAGCAAGAGAGGAGAAAAGCATGAGGCTGTTGTTGCTGTTTGTGTCTCTGTGTTTCCGTGTTGATCTGTGTGGCTGGCTGGGTGTATATGTATGTATGTGTTGCATACATATGTTTGTGCGTGTGTCTATCATAAATACATGTTCTGGCTTGCTACTGGCTGGACCTGGGGGTGTGGATCTGTGGCAGCCTCACCTCTGTCGGGCTACCACTAGGCATCTGCAGAGGACCTTTATATGACCAAACATTAATTCAGTTGCAGCAACTGAGGATACATATAAACTTCTTGTGGGCATAATAAGGCTAAGTATAGCATGGCAATAGGGCAAAGTATTATCACTACTGATGCAAATAATCAGGCACTTTCTGATCCCAGATTTTGGTATAGTGTAGAATACTGTTCTCAAGCATAAACACTGTACTACTGAAACAACYGTCAAGCCCAAAGAGATTAGCCAGCACTGGTAAGCATAAATGGCCACTTGTGAGTGATGAAATCCTGGAGTCCAGTGGATTCCTACCTTTAAAACCATCTAAAATAAAAATAATGGCAAGCCTGCTCATCCATACAATGAAACGAATGGATTTACAGTGGGTTTACTGATGCTAAACCATTGTTCCACAAACCTATGAATGTCTAATGAGTCTGAATTTCAGAAGATGCTGATTACCCTTTCTGAGGCTGTAGTGAGGTCCCAGAAACAAGTATGCTGCTGCTCCTGAGCCAGTTCCAACTCTAACACCCGACCTGAAATTAGTTGTGTGCTGTTGCTCATCTCATCTTGGTCAAAAGCAAGTAGGTGCTTTGATGCATGACTAGAACTGTAAAGACATATCAGGACTGAGATGAGTGACAACAGAATCCAGCAGCTTGGCCAAGCCACTAATGAAAAGTTGAAGAGCAGCAAAGTATTGCTTTGTCTGATGGCATTAATGATCACAGCTGGTGAAAGAAGGTGGTGACAGGCATGGCAGAAAAGAGTGAGAGGATATCTTTCAGGTTTACTTTCTTCTCCGGAGCTCCCTTTTCCCTTGTTCACCCTTTCTCAACCTTGTAAGATTGTATAAGTACAGTGTTGGATGGGGTCCTTTATGAAGTGCTGTATGTCAGAGTCACAGGGATAAATGGTACAAATGAGTAAGAAGCTGGGGGGCGGGGGAGGTGAAAGACGGACTTCTTAGCACTGCCACAAGGTTCTGTAAAATAAGCACTGAGCTCAGCATTGCCACATTTGCCACACATCTATGTTTGCTTTAACTGGGGCAGGGGGAAAGCCTCTTACAATGTGGACATGACTGGGTACTCTAGCACAGGGAAGCAGTTTTGGGGAGCATATAGACAAGGTCATGATATTTCTTGAGGTCACAGTCTGTGATACGCTGCAGTAAAATTTGCTAAAAGTTGGCAGTTTTGCAAGCTATGAATAAGAAATCCCACTTGCCTACACTGCCACAATATTTGAACAGTCTGTTCTATACATTTCTTCAGTCCTTTGTACTACCAGATGCCATACATATATTATTTTTGTAAAAAATACGTTCTTTTTATAGAGGTGTTTCCCATCTTCTGGCAGTGTTAATTGCAATACAATATTCATCATTTATTTAGAACTTGCTTTTTGGTATTTGTATACTTTTTCTGTGTGTTTTTTTACTGATTTATTTTAAAGTGTGATAAAGTCTGGAAATTTGTTCTTTCTTCATCGAGGTAGATTTTAGTACTTTTATTTCCATAACTATGTAGTTAACATGAGGTTTAAAATATTTTCTTGTGCAATAGTTGTAACAGACGATATATGTGTCAGTAGAACTAAAATGGGTTCAATGAAAAGATAATATTCTTAAATAATAACCTGATATTGTCAGATAATTTAAATGTATTGAAAAAATAGGACATATTTACCAATTTTTTAATTAAATCCTACAAAATAGAAGATCCCATGGCTTAACAGATACTGTATTTTTAATACCTTCTTCTGACTCAGTTTCTCAGATATGTTACTATTATAAAATGATTTAGTTTTACTCTTTGAAGTAAGCACGTACATTTCCCTCCATGTCACTTACAGTGATTCAATGGAATTTTCATAGATCTGTTGTAGGTAGCATGCTTTTGCCTTCCTGCAGCTTTTCYTACTTATTTCCCTGTGAACATACAACACAACTAGAAGTCATGCTTTCCTTCTACTGGAAATGGTTTGACTGTCAAAGATCTCAAATGAAACTTTAAGTAATTGAATTTGGAAAGCCCAAAAGTCTTATATTTTTTTTCTCCTACTGGAAAGGTGGCCTTCACCTTTACTATTCTAAAACTGTTTTATCTGTCCCCCACACTGCATTAATGTCATGTATGTCCACTGGTAACTTCTTAAATTAATGTTCAGTTCTTGGGAGGAAGTTCATTTAGGCTAACAATGTCCATTTCCATTTAATAACTATGCAATGATATAGTTATATGACAATATACAAGTATATGCATAGAAATATTAATCTTTGTAAGAATTTTCTAACATTCAAATTAATACAGCCATTTTTATGCAAATTTCCTAGAGTATTTATGTTAAACAGTATCATCAATTTGAATTTAACGAGGAAAATATCAGTATAGTTCTAATTAATAATTTTGTAGTTAATGATTTGATAGGAAGGGAGAAAAGAGACATTTTTTCTCTTTTTGATGTAATTACATATGATTTTTCTATATAAACAGTTACAATTAAAGGATTCATAAAATACATCAATTTATTCCTAGTTAGGGCCTCAGAACAAACTTTTTAAAAATAGTATAAGATAGTAATTTAATTTGACTCAGTTAAAGACCTTTACTTATTTTTTATGGTATCCATAAAATGAAAGTTATCTGTATTTTTAACATGGCAATGTTATCCAAGCAGTAAATCAGAAATACTAAAGAAAAATGTCACTGCAACCTCCCCTCCTCCCTGAACTGACTACTACTATTTGCAGTGGGAGGATTCTTTTCCTTGAGGTCTGTTTCTGAGAAAAGGTGATAGATATTCTTCATTCTTACTGTTTCAAAAGAGGTAGGGATACAAAGTCAGCTAGGTAAAATAGACAATTTCAGTTTTGTAAGAGGGTATATCAGCCTAATAAGTGCTCACCACCCAAACAGATACATTTGAACAGAAGGGTTTTTAGCCCTAGCAACCAGTTAGCTCCCACTTCCTTTTTTCCTTCCAGTTAGAAAAAATAAAATAAAAATCAAAACTCCACATGTAGTTCAGCAGTGGAAACAATTTCCGCATTTCATTGTTTCCAAAATTAATGGAATTCATTCTTCAAACCTTGTTCAATGTTTCAAGCTCTGGGATTTCATACCCATTCTACAGCTCTTCTGAAAGCTTTCTCTGTAAGATGTCATAATATAATGTAGTCATTCTAGACCTTGAAACTTGTATCTAGGGTTCCCCAAGGTCCTCTAACATTTCCAAACTTCCTTCAAAGTTCTTTCTTGATTGTGGATGTCTCTGACTTAGTAATTTATTACTATTAGAATAATGTAACAGAAAAGGAAGAAGATTAGGCTTAGCAGAAGTTCTCATTTTTACTGAATTTATTCTTAAAGCACTTGATTTACATCTCCTTGGAAAATAGCTGCATGAGATTCACTGCCTCYCCATATTTCCTTTATCTTACCTGACCTCTTCCTGTAAATGCATAGTTCTTCAGTGATTCTGACTGTGGAAATACCAGTTTCTCTCTCTCTTTTTTATTGAAATAKCATGTGATGAGCCTCAGGTAAGACCTTCATCTTTGAGCCTTATTCTTAAACTCCCAGTCCAAACTGTGAAATTCTCTTAAGATCCTTCCCCCAATATGTCCATAAGAAAGCGTTTTGGGTTTTTTTTTCCCCCCAAAGAGATGGAAGATTAGTTTGGATTTGGAGATCAGTGCTCTCAGACCATGATTATGACTTTTGATATTGGTTCTCTGATACTGTGTCAAATGTTTTTCTTAAGGAGAGAAACTGTATGGAAGGAAACTGTCCATGGGCAGGTGTAAGTTAGGAAAGCCCCTGCGGTAATTGTAATTTTTAAGGAGAGAGAAGGGAACAGTGAAAAAGGGAAGTAGGTTTTCTACCTCTTAAGAGTTAGATATAAGCTAGGAATTGCATACTAAAAGGACTGAGCTCGTACTGACGAGAAAAACATTATAATAATGGTGGTGATCATGATGAGAAACGTCTTTGGTGTCTGGCTTTATTCTCTCTCTCTTTTTTTTTTTTTTTTTTTGAGTCTTTAATATTAAAGGCCTTAATTTTGTTTTATAGTGAGTCAGAGGCATAGAGGTGTTTTGTGGATATGGGAGGACACACTATGGATGTTTTATGACTTTTAAACTAAGCATCTGTTGATCTACCAGCAAGTAGGGAATCAGGGCACTGGGATAAACTTCCTACAGTGACTCATATGGCCCTTTTTGTCCTATGTTCTTATCTTTTTGTCTTTCACCATTGTGCAAACTCAGGTAGGGCTTAACACCATCCCTCAGGTGACTTATATCCCACATCTCAGTCCTCCCAGATACTGATCCATTTATTTTTGCTTTATTATTCATCATTCTAGCTTAACTACTCCTTTTTGCTCTAATTCGTTTTCAGAAATATGCTGTTAGCAATGTAAAGCTCTCATTCCAAAGTTTTTCTACATTTCAAAATTAAAAGAATCATATAAAAGATTGTCTCTTATACCAGAAATCAATTTTATTTGATCAATTCCTTCCATCACAAACTGGCAGCATTACATTTTTCAGGGAAAAAGTCACATTTTGGCTTTACTTATCTTTTAAATGAAAGCTTAGAGAGATGATTTTTGTGGAGAAAAATGCACTGTGACTTCTTCTGTGATGGAAATTGAATTTATTATCTGCAAATTAAGTAAATAAATTTGCAAATATGCATTTAAACAGTTGTTGCAGTAATTTCACTTATGATATTTTTACATATTCAAAAACTCTTTGAAAAGGATGAAGTTTTTCTCCATTGAAAGTTTTCAGGAGATAGAATATGATGCAGTGTCCACTGATGCTTACCAGACAATGGAATTAGAGTTCAGTAGAGTCTGAGGAACATCACTTTACACATTCACACTAATCTCTTGTTTTACTTTTTGTCATATTAAAAACTGTGGGGGCACTGTAAGGTTTAAGTTGGGTCTGGTATCCTCATATGAGATGAGCAAGAGGCAATCTGAACAAAATTTACCGTAAACAACACCAAAACTAGACGAGATGCTAAATAAAAGCTCCATTGCATGAGAGAAAAAAACATCTTTTTGAAATAATGGGGGGAAATAGTGCTAACAAGGAAGGACTGTTGTAATAAAAGGGGCTGACAAAGTGTCTCCATCAATAGGCGGAAGAGGAAATTTCGGCAAAATGGGGAAACTAATCAGAATTCACTACAAATGACATATTCCATGAAAAAAACAAAAGAATGGGCCAAGGAGTATTTTTAGGTGACATGCACTAATCTGAAATAATTAGTAAATCAATAGCTTTAAGGAAAATAAGAAAGGTTGAACATATAAATGGTCTTTCTGTAGAGCTGAGTGGAATGACTGTGACTGAAACCTCTGATAGAGTTCAGCTATGTCTGCCAACTTGAAATTTATACTATCTATACAGCATTCATTTATTTCCTGTGAGCCTTTATGCCTTATCAGCCAGACATGTCATTGACATAATAATATTAGCTCTTTCTTTTTCTGGTCATAAGGACAAAAATATGCATTGATTTGGTTTTGAATTTTATGTAAGCTTGGATAGTTACAAATATGAGTAGAGCTAGTAGTGTTCAAACAAACACATTATTTTAGAATAATTAACTTCTGTGGTCTTCTATTTGAAGAGATAAAACAGAAGAGAGCACAGCAGGTTATTTTGTCTCTACAGTGCTTATGTTAAACAATAGCTGGTATTGTTGATTACCTCCTTAGAAATACTCAGAAATTGTTACCCTGTACCACACTTCTGTAGCTGTTCTCATGTAGAGTATATCCCTATGGTTTTAGAGCTTGGATAGAGACAACCTGTTTTTCTGGCTGTTMCAATATCATTCCTCCTTCTGATCGCAATAGAACTGCAATATGTGCCAGTACTTGCTGTTGTGATGAGCTTTGGAGCACAGTTTGTGCATGCCTCCAAGAACTGGAAGATGTAGCCATGTATAGTCATGAGCCAAAAAGTCTCTTCCCGAAGGCTCTTACATGACTGAGGCTTCCGCTGCAATGAAGTACCATGTACAGGAGATTATGGAAATGATTTCCCAGCCTCTCTTTCACTACCCCTGAATTACAGTAAAACTTTGCTAAATCATAGCAAAACCCTATGGCTCTGTTTATAAAAAGAGAACATGCTCTTAAATGGTAAAAAAAAAAAAAAGCTATACATTCACTGAAAAACAGAACTCATAGTTATATATCAAACAGATAAAGAGACAGATTAGAGTGCCTTATATTGTAAAAAAAATAAAGAAGTAATTCTGCTTATTAGAGATGGAAAAGGGAATCTGGAAAGGAGCATCCACTCTTTGAAAATGTCTGTGTGATAATTCTTGCTTCATTCTACAGTGAAATTGGCCTCCTCATGGGGGTAATTATCCCACACAAAATAATAAGACCATACTTTCCATGTATACATGGAAATGCTACTAGTATTATTGTTACAGTATTATAAAATAATGAAATAATAGACTCCTCCATCCATTCCCACCTGTGATGTGGTCACAGAAATGATTTTGAATATGGGTATATCTTTTTTATATATATACACACACACTACTTTATATATATAATATATATATTTGTGTGTGTGTGTGTGTGTATACATGCATATATATGTATATTTTTTTTTCCTTTTTGTGTATTCCTTTCTCTCTACTCTTCCTTTCTGTTCCCCATTGCCCCATAACTCTACAGGTATCTCTGTTGCATGAAGTACCACAGTATCTGACTACCTCAGATAGATAGATGGCAATTAGAACTGGCTTTAACTGTCCATAAAATAATCTTTTTTTTTTTTTTGGAAAATGGCTTTTGATCAAAATAGAAATTTTTATTAAAAAATGTTTGTTAACTTCAGCTTTTTTGTGAGAAAAAA
The DNA here is from genome assembly GCF_003343035.1 of Apteryx rowi. Lineage (NCBI taxonomy): Eukaryota > Metazoa > Chordata > Aves > Apterygiformes > Apterygidae > Apteryx > Apteryx rowi. Next base: position 222,454 of record NW_020450853.1, read on the forward strand.
ATGTGGAAGATATATTTTCAGCCTTCAAGTTCTTGACACATATCCTAAAAAAATTCCAATAATAAGGGATTAAAATTAATGATAGGAAAAAAATCATTTCCCAACCAGGTCTAAGAAGAAAGTTCAGGCTATTTCGCCTTTCCCCATTACAGAGAGAAACAGAAAGAAAATCTGAATGGAGACTTTCATTCTTTTCTTTGTTTTTAATCGTAAATGCTGAGCTCAGCAAAATAGAACTATTATTTTTATTATTAAGAATACTTTGAAAGCTCTACATGCCCATCCAATGACATATGGAAGACTGTTGTGAAAGACTTGTTTGTTTGTTTACTTTTAAAAGGCATTTGAACATTCTTCATCTTTGACAGTTTATGTTGTGTTTGGTCCTGCCATGTATTGTCAGAGGAAGACAAGCCATAAAAAGTAGCAGAAATATTTATTCCTCCACTAGGAAGAAAAAGAGAAAGTTAGGGAAGAAAGATGAAATGCATAACTCATATTTAAAGATTAAATATAGTCAGATATTCCTTATATTCTAATATTCCATTGTTCCTCATAAAGTTTGTCTGTGAAGCTAAAACCATTGAGATAAATTTGTATTACTACTGTGTAATCTCTACAAATTTTAGACTGTAACAACTGAATTTAGAAATTTATTAGGATGCAATTATCTTGTTTAGGGTAGCAAGCTTCATTTAAAGTGGTTGTGTTTGAGCCAATGTTGTCACACAGTCAAATCTAAAATCCACTATATCAGTGGAAACATCCCAGTGACTTCAACGGGTGGTAGGTCATCCATCAACCTTCATGATAATCCCCCTGCCAACTAATATTGTCTGTACATATTCCTCTTAACCATAGAAACTGGCAGCTTGAGTTTGTAGAAAATAATAGGAATTCTTTTTCTAGTTTGGTTTCATGCAAGTAAATCTCCCCTCAGTTGTATTTTGAGATTGTTTGGAATATTATGAACATTTAAAACCTTCTCTATATTGAAAAAGTATATTTTATTTTTCATTTCTTGCAAAACAGATGAAACTAAATTGTAATATAATTCTTTCTACRGCCCACTTGCAACTCATCTTCTTTCTCATAAAATTTCTCTAGTTTTATACAGCAGTTCAAGGACTTCCTCCTTTTGCTCGACTTTGCCCCAGTTATAGGCTTGTAATAAAACCTCAGAATGCCTGGCTTCATGGCTTTTGATCTCTTAGCAGTCTACTTCTTATAAGACTGATAAAGGAAAATAATAAATCAGCACACATATATGTACACATATATAATATGTCATGCCCCATGGAAGAAAAGACAGAATTTGTGATTTTTTTCCAGAAAAATAAAGGGTAATTCTCAACAAAATATTGGATACCTGGTAGTATTTCTGCTGTCTAGAGGTTTATACTTCAGTTCTTTCATGAATACTAGAAATGATATTTTGGCATGTAGTTAAAAAAAAAAGGTTAGTGTACTCTTCACTACCAAAATTTCTTTGCCATCCATCCATAATTCACATTGGAACCCATATTAGAAAACAGCAGCTCAGGCAATCCCTAAACAGTGCATATTTCATCATACAACATCATCATTTTTATCCCAGCACTTCCTAGTCCTCATTACAGCCATTTTTCAGCCAAGTATTTAAGAGCAAGTGTAGTTCTAAGTATGTGATTTGAAAATACAGAACCAATGTTGTTTTGTAAACCACTAGAATTTACTGATTCCCCATTTTCATCCAGAAATCTAATCTTTAAAATAAAGCATTTCAAATTATGCACTAACAGATTGAAATATCTCATTGTGAAAAATATTACTGTGTGATTCATTCAGCATATCACTTCCTGGTATTTGGGGGGGTGGGATGTTGATTGCTTCTTTAGTGGATCTTCTACTGTTCTGCGTTTAAAACTTGAAAACTTGTCCTGTTTGTTGCTGTATTAACTTCTACTCTTCTTTTTCCACACACCTCCTCCCCATTCCCTGCAACATAATTATGGGTAAACAGAATGAGTAGTGTACAAAGTATGCAGTGTAAMACATGTAAAATGTCTTGTATGGAATGTCAGTAAAACTTCCCTCAGAATACTTGAATGATAAATATGATCACCAGCTATATCCTACTATATTGCATGATGGTAGCTTATTACTTCAAACTTTGGTGACTCATCCCATCAGTTCTTCTATTGTCCTCTCTCACACATGCTCTCATGGTAAGAAATCGTATGGTAAGTCCCAACACAAAGTGCTACTCTCCTATCCAAAATTTGATGAGAGGAAGACCAAGCTGGGACTGTAGCCACAGCTTGAAAAGAATGTGTGTTGGGGAGAGAGGGAAAAAAATAGCAATCTGGAACAACACTGGGTTTAGGGTGAGGGAAAACTCTTCATGTTTCAAGGTCTACACTTTCCATCATATGTCACCTTGCCCCGCCATGTAAGGACCTGAGGTCACCCTGCACAGCTGAGACTGTGCCAGGATGGACAGTGCTAGTAGGTGGTAGCACGTCTCTGAACAGCTTGATTGCTTGCACTGATCTGGTCATGAGCAATCAGGGAAGCACGGCCCGAAGGAAGCATCCATGCTAGAAGGTTTTGAATTATCAAGGCATGCAAGATACCAGAATAGCTGGAATAGCGTGTAATATGCTTCTACTGATACACCAGTAACCAATTCACCTCAAAAGGCCCTGAGGTTGAGGCAATATAAATGCAAAAAAGGACAGTATAAAGAAGGCATCACAGCTACTGAAAATGAATGTCCTGTGAATCAGGAAGAGCAAGGACTTAAATTTAACTCTCTTAACTTTCTAAGCTATCATCTTGGATTCCTGTTCATTCTCTATGGATTTGACCAGAAATCCTATTCCAATTACCAAAAAGCCTACATACTGTGTCATCCAAACTTGTTTTCCTGAGCAGCTTCTGTTTAGACAAATCAGCACTCTTAAGGGGACATTTTTGTTTTAAAAGATCTGATCAGCTTTGTGCACCTTTCCCCCAAYCAAGAGTTGTTGTATAGGATTACAGGGATCGGTTTGGGGTTTTTTTTTGCTTTTTTGCTTGGTTGTTTGGGAGTGGAGTGTTTTCTTTCCCCTCTTAGTTATAGAAAGTAATGTGAAACATATTTTCCCAAAAGCTCTATCTGGTAATTATATTGCATTAACAATACTACTCACAAATGGTATTATATTATTCATATACAAAGTATGTTTCTTGTCTTGTGGAGTACTAGGATTTCTTTAAAAATGTTTAAATTATTTAACTCCTGTAATCATGTTAGCTTTTATTACCCCATAGAAATAAGTCTGAGGGCGGCCAGTAACAGTCCATGCTCACAGCAACGTGAGAACCAAGAGGATAATTTTGGGGTCAATGCTATCATGTCAAACCACTACATCAGTGAAAAAAAGTCATGTTCTCATTAATGCTTCTGTTGAACAGAAGAAGTCTTGGAACTGAGATGATCCGGCTAGAATTTGACGTAAATCTGTAAAAAGACTAGACGTTTCATTCAGAGGCTTAAGATCACAAACTAAACTATTCCCTGCTGAGTCTACTCCTATTACCGTATTCTAGGGATGAAGAAGAAGTCTGTTATACTGCCTGTCCTCTTTGGACAAGTTTGTTTACACTGTGCAATTACACAAGAAACTAAGAATGTGTGCTGCACAGAATTTGAGCCTTCACTCTCCCAGAGTTAAAGCAGAGTTTCATTCTTAGACACTGGAAAAGGAACCTTATCTGAGGTAAATCAGCACATTTTAATAGGAATTAAGCCACTTAGCCACTTTAAACTAGCTGCTGATCCAGCTTGATATAACAAGGTACATAGAGAGAAAGTGTTCCCTGCAGAATTAACCTTTACATGTTAAACATTGGTGGTCTGAGCTAAACAGGGATTTTTTCTTCTTTTCCATAGTCCTTTTTATTTTCTGACATTTTCACCTCTGGAACTTGCAGTGAGAGTCTCTTCAAGTAACACATCAATGGAGAACAATAGTGCTTGCTTTGATTTCTGCCCRCTTTGAACTAAAACATAAGGTCATAGCTCAATTTTTATCAGTCTTTTTTAAGGCACAAAAATTTCACACAAAAATTATGTATCTCAATGGTAAAATACATCTCATAAATCTGCATAAAGAACTAAAGAAAACAGAATTACTACATTTGAAATGAAGAACAAAAAAAAAAAAAAAAGCAAAACTGAGTAGTGAAATTACCATGCAGGTGAATGTCAGACATTTCCTCTGATCCATTGGCATTTGAAATTTGCCTGAGTAAGGACCAAGCAAAACTTTGGGATTTGGCTTACGTAGTTGATATTTGTTTAATTAAGTGTGAATTCCACAGTGTCTGGAGATGTCTAGAGAGAGCATGATATGTATAATTATGTGATATTTCTTCGGTACAGATAATTACAAATTTAAATCCTTTAAAGGTTGATTTTATCCTGAAAGGAGACTGAGAGTAGCATATTCGTTGCCTTATCCATATGACTATCAAATTGATTTGGTTTATGGGTGATGTTTTTAAAACTTATTTCTACCAATATAGGTAACATTTCTGAAACTGGGTCCTAGATCCTAAGAATGGATAAGATGTTTTAAATGGGACTAGAAATGGCTGGATTTGTTGCTATGGGTGTGTCTATGTTAGTGTTCTATTTAGTATTGAATGTACTCTTTGAAGGAAATCTCTTGGTTTTCTCATTCATCAGATTTTAGTTCACATCATAGAGTAATCTCAGAGTGAACTAACTGGATTTCTTCTGGATGCAACCAAAGGACTCCAAGAGCACACCTAGCACAATTCAAATACTCAGATCTGTTAAGACCAGACTAAAGATAGCATGAAATAAAAACTCTCTGAATTCTAATAAGATGGATGTCATGTCCTCAGCACTAACTGTTTTGTTTTACAGATACGGTTTTATTGGTTGGCACTAATATGCCCAATTGTCAAGTCAGAGATAAAGCAAGCAAGCAACTTCATAATGGACAAGTGTTACTCTGAGTGAATAAAAATTGTACCTTTTTATATGAAGTTACACATAAATTCACAAGTTTTAGTTGTGGTTGTCTCCCAGTAACACTGGGATAATGCTAATCAGGTCTTTTCATTCTCTTTATCAGAAATTTGTATCTCTTTGAACAATCAGAGCAACTTTGAAATCACTCCCCAGGCTCACTCTAATTCCCTGACTGCTTTTCATACATTAAAGCAACACTGTCACCCAAAAAATAAAACAAAGAAGAGTGTTGTTATTCTTGTTAGAAGAAATTATTCTCTCTTCTCCATTCATTATTCAAACATGTATGTATACTGGCAAAATTCCTGAAATGTTCCAAGCTGATTGTGTATAGGGGCTTTTGTTTTGTTTTTTCCATTTTCCCCATTAATGTTCTGACAGTTTCATATATATTCTTTTTCTCTATGTTTTTATCAAAACACACCTAAAGTCACTGGTCAGTGCCAGAAATAGTCATGTCTTTTTTTCTGTAAAAATAATAGAGCTAAATCCATTATCATGCTGAGCACAAAGCATTCCTTTCTTTCATGTAAACCTTGCATTATTCACACCTTTTCCAACAAGGCCTGGCCAACCCTCATTAATACATCTTCTATTACTGAATCTAGTCACCTTCTTAAATTGTAAAAATAGTAGCTTTTTATTTCTTCTTGGAAAGATACCTGCAGCAGTTCTTTATCCTTAAGAAAATTAACTTTTCCAAAATATTCATTTCTTTATTTCTATACAAGGAGTAGAGGTCTATTTCTTAGTAATCTAACACTATTCATACAGAACTCATGTATTTTAAAGTAATTTGATAGAAAGATGATCATAACAGTAGTTTGGCCCACTTGACACCATGCAGTAATCTGGATATTTGTCTGGTTGTATTTCATCCAGATACTGTCATTTTTATGTTTGTCTAAGTGACTGAAGAGAGAAACAGAGAGAAATCTTTCCCAGGTTGCCTCATCTTTCAGAGAATGAGATTTTCTTCTCTGTAAAAGAGAACCAGTGACAAATTACCAGCATAGGTGGGAGGATTTTGATCAAATGACTTTTCATCAAAATATACTAAGGCTGAGATGTTGAACCAAGGTTCAGGATACTCAACAAGGTTGCCAGTGGGAAAYGTCTGAGGTCCAAAGTTAAGTCTCAGGGTCACTTCTCCAGAGAGACCTGAGTGGAATCCTGACCTCTTTCAGCCAGAGATGTACATTTCAAATCTCTTCCGTTTTCTGAAGACTTTGAAAGGTTTTACTTTTCGTTCAAAGAAAATAATAAACACTTTCTTGAAACATTGAAAGGAAACACAAGCAGCGGTCTCTGACCAGGTCTAATACTTACTTGCCTCTATAATGCTCTTTGATCTGCAGATGACATTTCTATGTAAGAATTAGATCATTAGGTCACTTTGCACTGCTGTAATTTTTCATTCTACTGTCTAAAGCAGGTCAACCTTCACATGGAAAATGTTGTAAGAGAAAAACAGAGCCTATAACTATCCAAAGTAACTAACACAGCTGAACTAAGCGGAGTAACAGACTCAAAACACAAGGGATGGTGAAATACCCTTCCTGTTTCAGAACTAAACAGGCACAGGATCAAATTTCACTGTGATTATCCCATCTGTGTAGTAGACCTTTAATGTTGATATTACAGCAGCAACTTAGAAGATTTAACTCTAAGATTTAAATGTTTGTTACTTCTTTTTAAAGGGAAAAATGTCATTTTTTTGCCAATAAATATGCAGAAAAATTGCCTACAGTGGAAATGGTCATAATAAATAAAATTAAATAATGATGATCTTTGCACAGATGCAGCAATAGAGAACTGCATAAAAATGCAGTTCACTGGAATAAATGGCTGCTTCTTTTCTGAGTCACCTGCAAAAACACAACACATGCATTACAAAGCAGACAGATAGATACACTTTCTTCTGTGAAAGTGATGGTAGCTATTTCTACACCAGCTGTTTCATTTCCTTCTTTTTTTGCAAATTGATTGAAATACTCATATTAAGGCTTTCACTTTTCTAAATTCACAGAAGTAATTGTAGAACTCCCCTGCCCCCAAAATGGCACCTCTCTTCACTTATTAGTATTTCTGCAGCATCCAGAGATTGACATAAAAGTGGAGATTTCACTGGATTAGTTTATGTAGCAATGCACAAGAAAATGTGGCTCCTGCCTCAAAGGACATAATGCACCAAATTGGAAGAGCAGAAGGAAAGGGAACAATAGCTATAAACAAGCAATTGTATTGGCTATATAATCATGTATATTTCTGTTGGTTAGGTAAACATATACCTTGATAGTCCCCACATGATTAGGAAATCAGCAGTTATACATATTCATACATATATTTATAGACATAAGTATACCATAGATATAAACACACACATGCATATGTATATTTATGTATATTTATATACGCATGTATATATTCTCCTGGCTTTCTGGCTGGCAACTACAAGCAGGCATCTTTTATACATGTCAAATATGAACTGAATCATCAGAAGAAATCTCAATAACAGTTTTTAGAGGGATTCATACAAAATTCCCTTTGGATTTAGAAGGGTAAAACCAAGTGACAAAAGCTGAGAGAATTCACAGAGTACTAATAGTGTGAGGTGGATGCAGTGGACCATGTGGATTAACACCGAATTCAGAAAAAGAATTGATATGATGATAATATCAGATAAAAAAAGGTAATGGATGCTAACTTGAATAGACAGGAAAATGGGTGCATAAGGTTAGTACACAGGCCAAGAAAAAGGAAGGTAAAGTTAAGATGTGGACAACAGTTGATAGTTTGGATGGTTGTTGTTATTTGTTCTTACTCTGTTTCAACAGAATAAGAAAATGCAAGTATGCAGATCTGTTATCCTAAAAGCGTCTGGGACTTCTGGATGTGTGTGTGTGTGAAGCAAGAGAGTAGGAGCCAAAGAGGTGGATGATCAGGGACAACGGTGTTGTCAATAATGACCAAAAAAAAAAGTAAATGGAGAAATTGTTTGAGAAAGACCATCAGTGGTTCTTTTTTGGCAACGTTAAGTTTAACTTGCTGAGGACGCCTCCAGGAGTAAGTGTAAAAAATTTGGGGGGGATACTGGATTAGACAGAGGAGGAGTATATAAGRCAGGAGAGTTCTGAGTCGTTGTTGAAATAATTTTGTGAAGATGATAACTGGGGAATATTAGCATTCTCACAGCATTCAGCAGCAGATAGAAAGGYAGAGGGGAAGACTTGCATCAGATATGGAAATGAGACACAAAAATTTATTCATGAGGAATTTCCTTTTATTTATGAAAATAGTAGTATTCCATATGGCAGTATTAAGATAGAAACCAATTCTGATTTGAACAATATAATTTCTCTATTGTGAGATCAGAGGCAAAGGCTAGTTTGTGTGTGTGTCCATGTATGCATGCAGGCATATAGATTGTACGCCTGTCTGGTGTTCCCATAAATATTTTTTAATTTTTTTTTAAAGATTTTTTCCAAACTCGAATACAAAAGTTAGGATGGGTGCATTTGAATTCAGAGGTGGAAAGGTGCTCAGATAACTCTTATATTACTTCATGTCATAACACTACTGACATGGCCCAGGTATACCAAAAAGAGTAGTACAATTAGTTTTACATCTGGAGAACTTAGTTCAAAACTAAACAAACTAAATAAACGTAATTGGTACTTTCCTGTGTTACCAGGCATAAAAATCCCTGACATAACTCTACAGGTCAAAAGATGCTTGATGAAAGGTGCTATTTATTCTTAGACAAATATTCTGCGCCTTGYAAAATGTTCAAAAGGAGAGCACCAGTAAAGTTAAAGATGCACTGTAACACTCACTCACTGGGTCAGTTTTGTTCAGGTATGAACAGAGAAACTCCACAAGCAGGATATATTTAACTTAAGAGTACACAAAAATACACTAAGGATTAATATGCTCACCAGTCCCAGTGAGGCATCCAGAGAGTCTCTARTGACCAGGAAGTCTCTAGTCAGCTGGGAAAGTGTTTCCATTGCCCCTTGAAATGAGCTGAGCTTTTGCCAATTCAAAATTCTATGATTTTTTCCTTAGTATTTTTCATGTCTGTATTTTTTTCCTCTTGAATCCYTGAGCTCCTAACTACTCTCCCAAMAATTACACTTATCTATGTTTTTATTCTTCCTGTCATGCATCGCTTCAGCTTGCACACTTTTTCACATTGAACGAGCCAAGGTCACAGAGCTATSCTGCACCAAAGTAAGCCTTGGATCACAGACATCTGAATTACAGGACTGAAGATCAAGGTTTTCCAGCTAGTCAGAACACAGGCTTTGCTGAAAACCATATTTTCTTAAAAGAGAAATTTCCTTTTCTCATACTTTTTGCTATTGCCCAATCCAATTTTAACAAAAAGCATTTTTTTTTCTCTCTCTCTAAACGATACCATATCCTGTACTTAAAAGCTTCAAATTCTGAATAGGAAAAAGTTGGGAGAAATGCGGCAAGCACAGAACTGAAGAGAAAGTCAGTGTCTTTCTGTAGCTGTAAGTTCACTGTATCTGAAACAAAACTTCTCTGCATTCCGATGTTYCTTATTTTTTAATTTTGCTACTAGTATACATTTCTCAAATTCATCAATTTCTGTGTTATGAACAGAATTATTTATAACCTCTCTCAGTCTCAAATTCTGATTAGTTCAGTTCTTAAGCAACATATGATGAAAAACAATTAGACCTGCCTACCCATAATCAGCAATTTCTAATCAGATTCAGGAAACTTACTGAGCACTTCCCATTATTTCACCATTCTTTTGGACATTTCTGGTCCCTTCTAGCAAAGTTGCTCTGCTTTACTTTTGAGGAGAATTATTTCAAATATTCAAATATTCAGCRTACCTGCACCAAACAATGAAGAGAGGAAGCTTTATTCCATGTATGTTCCATGTTTCTTTCTAATAAAACTTTTTGTACCATCAGTAAATCTCACATAGATTAGCATCAGTCAGAACATACCTAAATATCCCCGGAGAGATCATATAGGTATCAATTACTTGTGTTTAAAGCTGTATTGTATTGTCTTTTTCATTACTTTGTATATTATTCTGGCATGGTGTGTATAGTAAAGACTTATTTAAACATGTACTTCTTTTCCTTGCTCACAATGCTTCTTGCTCAAAAATACATAACCAGCACTGTGTAGAACCGACTGGGTGCCTTAGCTATTCAGAGAATGTAGGTACACGTAAAACAGCTCTAACCTACCTGAAGAGTATTGCCTCTGTTATCTATTGAATTGAAGCCTGAATAACGAATATATTGAATTTATTGCTGTTCCACAATGTGTTCTGTTACAGAACTTCAAAGGAACTTCAGAGAAACCACATAACATAGTTACACTAATTATGATTCCATTGATTACTTAAGTGTGGTTATCTGCATGTTGCTTAAATATTTAAATTCATCTTTAAATAGGACAGTGACTCAGAGAACTTGTACAGTATCTTTGATGTAGTATTTGAAGATGATTTAATGTTTGCAGGTCTAATACACATTTACACATCTCAGCATTACAGCAGGTCTTGTAGGAGGTAGCCAATATATTAGAAGTCCCCTTGGCAGAGGAGAAAACAAAAAGCCTCAATTCAATTATGGCATTTTTAGTCATTAAATCAAGAAGGATGGAAGTGCATATCCCAGAAAGCTTATAAAATCTCCATCCAGGTAACCATAGCAAAGAAGATTACATTAAGAGAAATATAGTCATTTGAACATTGTCTTAAAGGTCAATCCTAAGGTTTACACAGTGTAATGGTGCCTCGCAGTGTTTTTGAAGATGCTATATTCCTTAATTAATATAWTTATGTAAGAAAAGGAACATTTTACTACTTGGGTACTAAGTTTGGAGAGCAGCTAAAATTGTTTCAGTCAGCATCAAAAGGTGAAGTAGAAGGAGCATTATTCAGGAGCAGGTGTATAGCAGGATAACTCAGTTCATTATGCTACCACGTAGTTACCAGACCTACACCTCGCAAGCCCCCTACGCCTACTCACACCATACTGCCTGCAACCTTTACCGCAAGCATACATGTTCTTTTCTAGGTGCAATTCTATATATCATTGTGGATAATTTAAGGAAGATCTTCAGAAATTATGTATGTGTATGTGGCCGAAAGAATAGAGGGGAGATCTCAGCAGAATTATCAGTAACAGCCAAAGTGTCTGAGTATCTCCATTTTCAAATGCTTGACACAGATATTTTGAAAAAACAAAATTGTATAACTTGTTTCGAAAGAAGCTTCCAAGACCTGAGATATGCAGAACAGTAAAATTTCCCTGTCTCTTCCTCTGCTTTATCATTTATATCAACAAATATTCCAAAGTAAAATTACTTGAAAAGTCACTTTTCACCCAGTACACAAATATCAGAAAATTTTCTTATTTATCAKGTAGAAAAAAATCTGCAAATACTTTTTGGGGCCTGAGATAGATCTGTTAATTCCCAAACTACATGCCAGAAATCACCCCAGTTGTACTGGTATTAAGACCAAAACAAATCAGTATTAGGCTGTTGACATGTGACTTACTAATGATGGCAAAAATATTTTGCAGAAATTCAAAACTTAGAATGTTTGGTTGCTTATAACAATTAGGTTTCTAATGTAAATGTGCATGTTTAAATTCCTAAAACAGTTTTACATGTGTATTCTCCCATGGCAATTTAAATACAGTGTTTCTATGAGCTCTGACCTTTCTTTTTGTGAAAGCAAACATAGATCACAAATATTCTCTATGTAAACCTGGTTTGAAAAACTGAGCAACATTTACAAGTGGTCTCCAGTAACTCAAACTTACAAAACCAAAGGTATTTGTCAAGCTGATGAATCCTTTCACTGACCTTCCAAATTACTGCTGTAGTTGCATCAGTCACATTTTCTCCTCTGTGGGAAAGGATTATGGCTGGGAAACAGAAGCATCCAGATTACAGGATTCAAGGTTTCACATGACAACAGGGGCTTCTCCAGATGCTGTGAGAACTTCCACTACTGTACTTCATTAGATTTATTATTTTATGGGAGATAATAATGATTTCTGGAAATCTGATTACCTAGTAGACATAATGAGCTTAACCTTTTCCTGCCCAGGATTGTGCACAATCAATATTTGTGCAAATTAGATGTGAATTGCTACCATTAGCAAGTGTAAGTGACAATATAAAGCTACAAGGATGTGAACCAAGTTTGCTTAACATAAAGCCAGCAAATAACAAATTCCCTTTCTTCATAAATTCTTAGGTAGCTCAAATATGAACCAAATAATCGGCTGTTAAACTGTATGACTTTGCTGAAGTTAGCTCTGGCTTATTGTTCTTATTTATTTTAATGTACGTTCACTGTCAAAACTTCATTGCATTTGAAAATTAAGATTTAGTATACATTACTTTTAGTTGTCTTGTAATAAACGCACAACTTGGATTCTCTAAGAAATGGAGATTCCTRTTCACTTGGGCAAGGACTGATGAACCACTGTTTAAATATGCAGCTCTAAAAGCAAGCGCTGGTAAAGCAATTCTTCCCATAGCTGAATATGTGGAATTGTAAATAGACTGACAAGCAAATTAACTTTACAGTACAAAAAATAAAAAGTCCAAGGGAACATTTTTATGAAAATCCTATGTAAACAACAGACCTCTGTTCCTTCAATTCCATAGAAGGTCTATCTATTTATATCAGAGCTATTTTGCAGTCACTGAAACAAAATGCCATTTAGTTAATGAAACCACCACTCTTTCCAGATGAGGATTTATTCATTAATTGACATTTCTGCAAATAAAGCATTAGACTTTAAATTCCTTCTAGTTGGTAATGATGAGCATTCTATATTATTTCAGTGATACTGTGTTACTTCAATAGTGATTTTTATCTCAAAATCCTCATAGGTATTACAGTTCTTCTCCTTAAATACAATTCCCATCATGAAATATCAGTCTTCTATGAATGTGATGTTGCTGTTCCCGACCATTTTTCAAACTGAGAAATGGCCATCTGACTATTATGTTGGTTAACTGTTTTTTCAGCATTCTAGTTTAGGTGATGATATTCTTGTTATTTAAAGCTGTCCCTTTTCCATATGTAATGTCTTTGAAGAGGAGAAACCAACAAACTCAGGGCAAGACTGTGACTTGGATGGCACTTGTACACAAAATAGTGAAAGACAATAGGAGACATGTCCTGTTTAATTACCTTGATATTGGAACTGGTTGTGTTTTATAAACATACATAGTCATTGCATATTTATTGTTGTGCTTTTTTGATGAATGTTTCATAGCTGGGGTTGAYGGAAATGTAAGAGTTTTGTTCTAGTTTCCTAATTTCTGGTCAGTTCTACTGAGCTGGAGGTCTGGAGCTGGAGAATGAAATGGAGGAATAACTTAGGCTGCTACTACTCTGTGAGCGACTCTGAAGGGTGGGATTCTGCACCCTGAATTTGCAAGTTTGCATGGAAGTGTCAATGCATGACCCTAGGTATTGAGTCTCTCATCACCCATCATCAGAGGCTACAGAGAGACTCACCCAGCTCTCTGTCTACAGGTGGAGGTCTAACAGCTGGTCAGCCAAACTCCTCTTTGGTGGATTGAGATTGGCTTCACTAATTATAAGGGAGCCATAAAGACTGTGCTCACATGTTGACACCAACAATGATGACACCTACATTTAGCTTTTCAAATCTGGAGATCAAAGACTGTTGCAGACAAAACAGTCACAACTCAGAGAATTTCACTTCATTTAATTTGCCAAATAGCATAAAGTTTTAATTGTTATTCAGATATTGAGAAAAAAGAGGACATAAACAGCTGAGGAAACCCTCGGGGAACACCGGGGCCCCCTTGCCCCGGCTCAGCTCCAGCGGCACCTCTCCTCCCCTCCCGGCCCCGCTCCCCTCCTCTCGCCGCCGGTTACGCTCGGGCCCTGCCGAGGCCTCACGGAGGCGACGGGMGGCGCCTAACGGCCTCCTGCCGCCGCCCCGCGCCCCTTCCCCTGCACCGCTGCGGGCTCCTGCCGCCGCCCCTCCGCCCCGGCGGGGACGGCCCGCAGCTGCGGCCCGCTTGGAGCGCCTCCCTCCTGCCCCGAGCCGCCTCCGGCCGCGGACCCGGCGCCGCCGCCGCCCTCTCTCCAACGCGCCCCCGCAGCGGCCCCGGGCGGCCTCCGAGCGGCCGAGTCGCGGCACCTTCGCGCTGCCCCCCGTGGCCTCCGACCGGCTGTGACCGGCTGCGACTGGCGCAGGGCAGCTCGCGGCCTCTGCTCGCAGCGGCGCCCTGTGGCCCCACCGCACAAACCTGCCGCTTAGGGCTGGTATAAACCCACGCAGTGGAGTTTTTCCAGACAAACCATTCCTCTTCAGATTGAAAGCCACAAARTTTCCGCCCAGCTGTATTCCGTGATGGGGCTGACAAAGATCATGCTTCAATTTTTAGTGGCATTTATATCATTAAACCATATAGAAGCATTTTAAAGCAAAATTCCATTAACTGCATGGATCCAAAGCACATCATTATACACTAATTTATTACCTATAATAAAAAATAAGTTATTTAAAATAATTTTCAGCTTGTCATTCACTTTTAAGCAGACTAAAAGTATTCAAGCGTGTATACACTGATGAAATGCACAATATTTCACTTCTGACACAGCCCATGATCTTTTATATCCAGTGAGTAATATGAGTTTCCTTCTATATTTTAATACATGGTATTATTTAACTTTACAGTCCGGGTAATTCGTTTCCATGGGTATGTTTGATTCAAATGAATTCATAYAGCTGATTTACCCTTAGATAAATTCTTTATTTTAACAGCAGGGAACACCCAATCTGTGGTTCAGCAATCTAAAAACTGGCTTGATAAGTGATAATCATCTAACAAAGAGTTTGGGGCCAATATATATTCATCAAGTAGTTTAGGGCTATGTGTTTATATTTTTACTGGTTAAATTTTTTTTTTTTTTCCTCATCTGCTGCTTACTTCAGTACTGGAGAATTTATTTAATACTTTCCCACAGCATTTTCATTAGTCTTTCAGAATAATTAATAGCAAATGATTGTCTCTGTCATGCAACCCTGTCTCTTACCTTGATATTTTCAGTTTTCTCCCCAAACTGGACGCCCACACAAAAAGATACAGTGACGTTAATTATTTGTAAAAGCAGGTGTAAGGATTTTAATGGCAGCTGACACACCTTCACCTGGCATATTTTTATTATTCTTACTGAGGAATATAAACTGTATAGGAAAGGCTGAAATTAGGAGATTGTTTGTTATGGATTTTTTTGATACCTACATGGAATAGGTCAATCTTTATTTTACTCTCGCTAAACAAAACTTTCAATGTGAAGTGAAAACCAGGCTGTCATAGTATGTCCTCAGGAGCTATTTTAAAGCTTGGCACCTGCTGTCTAGAAAAATGTAATTGTGTTCATAGAGATTAGGTACTTCTGTATATATAGTCCTGGAATGGTAGAAGAGATCAGACAAGTCATTAATTTACGCAAATTAGTCTGTGCATTTGCTATTCAGAAGTGAACACAAGTGAAGGAAAAACTTTAATTTCAATTATTTATGACGGTTATTTAGAGGTTATATCAATAACCAAGGGTTTTCTTAAAATATATTTTCAATATTTTTTAAAGTTAGTCTCAAAATACCTGGCTGGTTTTATTTCTAAGAATTACATAAATGGACTTCTTCAGAAATCTAATGCATTTGARTTTCATGTAGGATAATTCAGACCTCTGTAGTCCTCAGAAAAACTAACTGATTTTCTATCATCATAATCATTATTCATGTTAATCTTGATAAGTTTATATCAAATCAAATTCATGACACAATGTAGATGGGGGATTGCAACGTTGGAGTACCCCTAGTTTGGGGGAAATGTTGCCTTGTGACCTTATGTATTAAACATATGAGTTAAATCTTTAATAGTAATGCACTTCTATCTCTGAATAAGTTAACAAAAAATGGCTTTCATTAAATGCGGGCAGTTAGTTTTAGTCACCCAAGCAGACACTGAAAGTATATTCTTTGATCATCTTTTGACAATACTGCCCTTTTTTCTCCTTCCTTAATCACACAACTGAAAATTTGGTTATTGTTTTTGTTTTCTATTTGCTTTTGCTTTTTTTTCTTGCCTTGAGGAAGTCTATTGTTTATGCAAAGGTGTTTTTATTTTATTTTACTTCATTTCTTCATTTGCCTTCCCTTTACAAAAGTCATTAACCTATCTTAACATTGTTTTTTCTAACATTTGCTTGAGGCAGGAGAATATGCAGCCACTGCAAACTATTTAATCCTGTTCTAATCCAGCATTGGAATTATTATGAATAAGTGTAAGATTTATGTGAAAATATGAGTAATTTATAAGGTTTGTAATTTTTTCTGGATTATTTTAGTATTCTGATTAAAATTAAATAAAGCTGGTATTGCCAATAGGCTGAATATGTTGCTTTTTTCAATGAATTGTCAGACTAGTAAATGATAGAAAGGCCCCCTGGTTATTATTTAAAATGAAGAGACATTCACCTTGAGTTATCTTTTCAGTAAGTACCTGACTACAAGCAATTCTGCTCTAATTCATAAAATAGTAGAAAATATATATTTTTCACATTTGTCTATCTTTAATAAACAGAATGCATGCCTTTTTTTCCTACTGACTAATGCATGTGTCTGTGCATGTGTAAGCCACATGCACATTACAAATATATGTATTATAGACTCATATACTAACAGCTTCAGGTATAGGAGGATATGATACATTGCTTTGCAAAGAGTCTCATGCTGTCAGGGATCTTAGCACAATTGTTCTTTCAGTCTGAAGGATCATTTTTTGTGCTTGACTGAAGTTATCGCCTTTTCTTTTAAGCATTTATTGCAAAAAAAAACACTGGAGGAGATTCTGAGCTAGTACAGACTGCATTGATTATACTTGGCTGAGTGAATCCATTTTTCTCTCATCATCTTGTGCAAAGAAGAGTGTAAGCTTCTAAATAGCAATATTAAATTTTCAGTGTAAAGTTCCCTGTGTCACAATCCAGTTCCTAGATCATGTTTTATCTTCCTAATCAAAAGATTATTAACATAAAGCTTCTCTGTAAACTTATTTTAACCTTCTTATATATCTGCTGAAGATAATGGTGTCTATGACCCTGTCTGATTAATTTCTTATCATATTAATCCTAAATACTAAAGATATGGGTATACTGCAAATATTTTTAATCTTAAATGCCGTCTATATTTTATGATTAAATGGCATATTTCCCTCTGTTTCAGTAAACTGTTGCAGAAACYAGCAAATCCTTGGAAAATATTCTTATTACCTTTTGTGTTGTTTAGATCACAGACATGAAAGAAAAACAAAACAAAAAACCCAGATGTGTGAATTCTGGTCTCTAAGCACATTCAGCAGATTAATGAAATTATGAAAGCTGAGCCCATTTGAGAGTTATGTGCTCAGTTATGGTATAATATCTTGAATGGTAATTCATGTGAAATGTAGTCTGTTAAAAAAAAGATGTACCCTGAATCTTTTTTTTTTCTTATTTTTTTCCCACATGTGAAAATATGACTGAAAAGATTAAATTAAGTATTTGCTACTGGGATGTCTTGGGTAAACCACATATAGTATCTTTGTAGCATCAACACAAAATAATTTAAATAAATAACTGATTTGTTTCACATATGGTGAAATGTTGTGGCTCCATAACAAAGTTCAACAATWAGTTATTGGCTTTAATTTATACACATATATATAAATTAATACACGCAAATATAACCTATAATTTAAAATTTAAAATAAATATATTTGATATATAAAAATGTAAATATTTTTATAGAGCCCTCCTCCAACCCAAAATTTATTCATATATAGACAATGCAACAAATAATGGAGCTGACATTCCCGTGAAAGAATGCATCTATCTCATGCCACATCCAGGAACTTTGTGTTTCTTTGTCTCCATCCTACCTATCCTACACAGGTAAGAAACACATGCATCTGAGCAATTTCCTGTCATAAGGTCCTCCCTGCCCCCTTTCCTCTCCAGGACCTTCTTCTGAGAATAAGTCTGTATAAGTGAGGTAGGTCTCAGCGTTTTACTCTGAGTTAGAAACTTGCACGCGATTTGGGTATTGAATCTAGGTCTTATAAGGCTAAGCTTAATGTCAAATCTGTCTTCCTATCTGTCTTCCTACATTTGCTTAGTTCCAACTTCCTTTTGAATCTACCAGCTTATGCAGGGAGCAGAAAGTAGTGGCCTATCACACAGTATTCAGCTGGCAAAAATTGATCATCTCGTAAAAAAAAAAAGTAACTGGAGAGGGAAGGACTGCAATCACTGAGTCCTCTAAGAAGTAGAGAATGACTGTTGCTGAGTCCTATTCTAAAAGGCTTTTAATAGAAAATCCTGTTAAAACTATGGCTGTAGTAACAACAGCTAGACATCTATCTTACGAATATGACAGTGTGGAGTCTCAGAAATCAACTTACTCCTGGCACCTCAGAGAGGGCTGGTAGCCAGAGTGGCTGTGTTTGCAAGGACAGAGGTGAGCTATGTTGGGGATAGCTGGGGAGCAGGTCCCTCACTGGAACGGCATTCCAGGACRCCTGGGAAGAAAGTCAGCCAGACCTGGAAGTGAAAACAGTATTGGGGCAATCACTGTCAGAGATATGAAGGAATAAGATATGACGTGGTACATAATCACAGTCCCTTTTAATTTGAATCTCGCAAGACCTTGCTTGTCAGCGTCTCCCTCCAGTCAAGTTTGCCTTATCACTCATGACATGCATACTTTCCATAAGGCTTGTTCAACATAAGATTTCTTGTTCTCCTTCCTAACTTTCAGTAACATACACATGCCAAGAAGTGGGTACTTACGTAGATTATTGCACTGCCTTTCTTTTGGTATCTAATTTATGTTCCAGGACATAGAAACCCTAGGCTCCCACTAGTCAAGACTCCAGTTTGTCCAAATTATAAGGAAAAATTGACCTCTACCCGTTTTTACAACATAGGCAAAACATTTCAAATTGAAAGTATTCTTCTCCTTTTGCTATACTAGCACAAATACTTCTATGAGATACAGAAAGAATAGTGTGCATAATTGTCTTTTTGGTTCACTGAGCGAACTGAAAAATTATTCAGTTCAGGTCAACCCAAAGATAGGTAGGTATTGTATTATTGAAGCAAAACAGTAAAATAAAGAAAAAGATACAATAATTTGGGATAAATTTAAAAGTTCACAATGATGATATTTTTATCTCATCAGTAAACCCTCCATTCTTTTTAGAATTTCTGTTACTTGTTTGCAATTTCAAAAACATAAATTCTCATTTTTGATTTAAAATGTTAATTTTTCATGAAAGACATGGTGACATGAGACATTTTAAATTTCCTTTTAAAAAAGTCTTTTTCTGAGTTCACCAAATTTCACCCCAAAAGTAAGTAAGTATGTTTCTTTCAAAATGCCTCTACTGGGTGATAATGCCTGTCCCATATCTGAAAAGGAAGGAAATTATTCGTTGGCAAGAATTTGCATAGTAGTACTTATAACAAAAGCCAATGGAAAGGGAGGTCAGAATGATTGGAAGGGAAGGTGAAGAACAATAAGAGGCTTTGTGTGTGTGTGTGTGTGTGTGTGTGTGTGTGTGTCTTACAGCTATTTAGCTTAAAGATTCTGCAAGATTTCACTTTTGACTTTTACAAAACCTTCCCCATGTATATATATATTACATTGTCACACTGCTCACCCTACCCATCATTAATTGGCAGACTTCCTTTGAAAACCTAAACAAAAAATGGGTCTTGAGGAAAGATTGTGTTGCAGTGAAGAAGGAGGTCAACAGAAAGAGGAACGGCAGACTGCTGAACTCAAGATAACCTTGATATCACTTGTATGCTTACTTTATCAAGTACACCACATTGTAGCAGCCAAATGAAACACAGTTTTTCAAAGCAATGCCGGCTGTAAGAAAGACCTTTCAAGGCACTGTAAATTTCTATATACACATCTCAAAACATTGTAGCCTCTAAGCTTTTCACATATATTTCAGAATTTTTGTTTTCAGTAAAGATGCTTTAGGACATGGTGAAGTGTTTTCATTCCTAGATTATAGATGATACAATGAGAGAGAAAACTGAAGGAAGAAATCAAAAAAACAACAAAGTACTTCTTAAAGCAGCACGTTGCAGAATCTGGGCACAGAGTCCAGACTGAATGTCTTGAAAATGCCTGCTCAGCTACCTTGCAGCACAGGAGGTCCTGAACTACAGAGTTTTCGCCTTAATATTCTCCAAATACCAAAAAATTTGCTTCTGAGTTAATTACAATTTAGCAGACCTAAAGTTATTACACATGATCACACACATCCTCAAAAATGTATAAGGGAGTGTGATTAGAAACTGGAGGATTTCAACCTGTTTATTCACTCAAATAAATTCAATACACACAGTAGTGCTGGCAGGCACATCTGTCATCCTACGTGAGTATCCTACGCTGCTGGGCTACAAATGATGTTAATAGGAACTCTCTGTGCTACAGTTCCAGTTTTAGTGAAGTATACTCTTTCCTAGGGCAGTGACCACCTAGCTGTGCTAGTATACGCTATGCCCAGACTATTAAGCCCTGTTGTTTTCCACTATAGAACTTCCAAATCAGATCCAGCTTGTATCCAGCCATCCTTGAGCAAGCTCCAATCTTTTCACCACAGCCATATGGAAATGCCCAGGATAATGCTTTYATAAGTGTCCCTGTAGGGCACATTCTCTGCGTCAGAGAACCTTAAATTCTTTATTACAAAGAGCCAAAGCTGTTTGTAGTGATCAGTGGCTTCCCCAGACATTAATCTTGGAGATGGTAGATGTTAATCTGAAACTCCTCAAAATTTCCCCAGATTTATATTTGGTCCACATTCAGGATGTTGTGCAAATGTTTTAGCCATTACGCTGTAATAAAAGGCTGTGACAGACTTTTTCTTCAGAAATATTTTGAATAGACTGAAAGCTCTGCTCAGGTCACTGAAAAGAAAATGTATAGCTATTTTTCAAGTCCATCGCTAAATGATATCTCTTTAGTGACACAAGATGTAGTTGGCAAAGAAAGAAGCCAGAAGCACAGACCAGATCATCTAAATACAAGTTTGTCTTTCCCTTCTACAGCAAGTCACAGTTGCTGCTACTGTTCATTTCTGGCATTGTTCTTGTGGATACCTTTAGAATTCTGGAACTGAATTTATATTCCAGCTTTCTTATTCTGCAGTGTGTTTTTTATCTTTGTTACTCTGTTTCTAGATTTTTTTCCTGTGTGATCATCTTCACAAATTTTTTTTAGTATTCCTTTCCTGCATGACTCCAATATTTTGACAATATTTATTTCCTCTGAGGATTTCTTGATGGTTTCATTATAGTAAGGAAAAAAAGACTATGTTATCACACCAGTAATCTTGCAGTCTGCACCATAGAACTTTTGTCCTTCCACAACAAAAATTTTACATACAGTTAGAATATATATCTTCAAACAAGTGAAGCCCAAAGCTTTTCTTGAAAATAAGCACAGGAGAAAGACCCCTAGGGAACA
This sequence comes from Apteryx rowi, assembly GCF_003343035.1. Classification (NCBI taxonomy): domain Eukaryota; kingdom Metazoa; phylum Chordata; class Aves; order Apterygiformes; family Apterygidae; genus Apteryx; species Apteryx rowi. The sequence continues at coordinate 244,078 of NW_020450853.1, forward strand.
GAATGAAAACCACAGACTTCAACTTATTTGGGCAGCAGTCAGTAGATCAGTCAGAATTCCTAATTAGAAATAAAACAGATTATAATTGCAGGAATCCTTTACAGAACTGAACTTCCAGCCCCCAAACAGCTTTATTTACAATAAGCACTGGATGATCATTGCAGTGTTTTTTACAAAGGTAATTAAAACACTGAGCAGAACAATTTACCTGTGTAAGTATAGTGAGCTCTGCAATGGCGTATCTCCTTGGCCCCACCAGTATGAGGGCTCAAATTTATTAAGTCTTAGATCTGGAGATATGGAGGAACTTACATTTGTGACTTAATGGGGAAACATATTTGCTAACTGACCCCTACATGGTTCCTTCCGTGGAAAGAAGGTATTACTTTATGTCTATACATTATGACTACTGCTACTAATGTCTGAGACTGTTGCAGCCTTAAAAAATGCACAGTTCATTCTGCAGATGGTGATAGCTCTACTAACACTTCTATTGTTAGTTTGAAAGTCAAGCGATGATATGTGTAGGTGTATGTGTGGGAGCAGCGCAAAGAATTACAAGGATTTTCTCCCACATTAAAAATCCACATGGAAAAGAGGGCCTTATGAAACAATGTTCTGTTCCTCTGGTATTTTTAATTGGTCTGATATTTTGTTAGAATAGCATTTTATTGCACAGCTTGTCATCTTCCTATCTACAGAGTATCATTTTAAATTAAAAAAACCCTTATCTTTTCTGTTTTATTTTTCTTCACATTTTGATATGTCTTTTTTTTCTAATTTTTACACTTATCAAAATAGAAAAAATAGCTTAAAATTAATGGTTTATTCTGACACTCATATAATTTACTCTTCTAGGTTTTTTTTCCTCCCCATTAATTATGCAATTGTTGGACCTGCTAGTAACTGGAAGTTCCTTAAAAGACAATGCCTGTCAGTTTTGTAATCTCTATAATTTCAGTGGTGGCTGCAAAACAGGAAATGTATCTATATTTAATGTAAACACATCCTGCCTGGTACAGTCACCTGAGGATAAGACAGAAGGCCTGGACAATGCAGATAAATACTTCAGCACCAAACTGTGTTTTTGTTTGGCTTGTATGATTCATTCAGAACATTATAACGTTCTGATTTTCAAGGGTTCTGGTCATGCACCCAAATTCCTTGCTCACTCTCAGTTAGGACAATCTCAGCRTGGACGATTTTCTATTTTTCTCTCCAATAAGGCTCGAATTCCTTCTCCATCATTCACTGTTTTATTTTTGTTTACTGTTTTTATGTATATAAATACATATGTTTGAACATACACATATATATTCGTATGCACACACAAATATTTGTGCATAGGCAAGCACATGCATGCACACACATATATTTATTAATTTTGCTTAGTTTTTGGCTTTCCTTCTCGTAGGCTTAGGTGATGGGAAAAACTGACTCCATTTGCTTCAAATCTTCCTTCATTCTCCTCCCCTCCTTCATTCTTCTTGTTCTTGTGTCCAGCCGTCCTTTTTCAATGCTAAAGAATCAAATGCTTATTCATGTATTTTGAATAATGAGGCATCAGAGAGTCAACCTGGAGTGATCTGCACTATTCTGTGTATTTACTTTTGATGGCAACTGTGGTTATATACACTGTGGATTGTCAAAAAAAAACCATAAGCTTTTGGAATTAAAAGAAATGATCCAACCACATACTCACCCACATGTAACTACATGCATTTTAGTTTAGTCTGAAGTTTAGTCTTTAGTTTAGTTTAGCTGCATCTATTTTTTGGTTGAAAGGTTGAGTCCAAATCTATTCAAAATGAACATGTTTATGCCCATCCTGTGAACTGAAACCTATGTTTAACTGTTTCCTCTGAGAAGGTCTTTTGGTTTTGTGCAATTAATATTTTTCTATCAAAAAATGTTTGTTTCATTTACACTGATATTTCTGTTACAAAACTTATTTTAGGAAATGTGCTGTCCTTAACCTCAAACTCCAAAAATGCAGACCATTGGCCAATTTTCTTTTACCTGAGCTGCCAGAAACACCAACAGAGTGGGGAATCTCTCCTGAGGCACACATTATTAAGTGGCACGACATAATGTAGTACTCACTGTTACAATATACATCTGAATGATTCACTACATATTTTAGGTCCATCTTTTTTCATGGACTTGAGTCAGTCAGATCTCTGTTACCACATAAGGACTAGTTGGCATTTTGACCAAGATCTTTCATAAGAGAATTATTTCATCTATTTTTATATACTTTTTAAGTCTCACCCACTTGTCTCACCCACTAACAACTTAAAGTACTTATATTTTTATAATTAATTACATAATAAAATGTGTCTGAAAGTTTTCTATAGGTTTTTCAAGTAACATGAAGAGTAAAAAATAATTTTCATTTGATTCAACCAACAGTAAATGTTATCTTTTGCATTTGGTTTTACTGTCATGAGTTTTATTTACATAAGACCAGTCGGTTGTGCTCCTGTTGAGCTGAAACCTGGAATTAGCAGGGTTTTAGGAGGACAGTCAGGCGGGTAGACAGGAAAGAGCAAAGCTTAGCTAGCATGTTTATAACATGTTCATAAGAATTTTGTGTAGAGGATGTATGGAGACAAGTTGAATTGTGGTCAAACCTGACTATAAAATTAGAATGATATTTGGGGGTTTTTTCACTATTCCATAGCGATTAAAATATAGAGTAGGAAAAACAATAAAAGTAAATATAATGAAAAAAACATCTATCAGTTAAATAAACCCAAAGGAAAAAAGTTGCTAAAGGAAACCTTAAACCTGTATGAATTAACTGTTAAGTGGCTTGTGATACTTGTTCTCAGTGATTGTGCAGCTGGAATCCAAATAATTAGAATTTAATTAAATGCTTTGTTTTGGTGATAGAACTGTTCTTCTGAGACTTGGATCCCCATGTTCTCTCTATCATCCCATATTTCAGTTTTCTCACATTCCCAAATGATTCCCAAAGCATTCCCACATTCCCTCAATTATGCTCCCATACCCTTAATTCCTTCCCTCTTCCAACACTGCAGTGCTCATAGATTTTTCACATCGCTAAGGAATATCTTCATCTTTCTGTTTTGCACCATATCTAGCATTTTGGCTTTCACATGTTGTTGGTTCAGTCCTACATGCATGCTGATAGTCTGGCCAGAACATAAAAGATAAAAATAGTGGACTCTTTTTTTCTGTAATCTCCCTTATATTGCCTACCATTTTKTCCTTCCTAATGAACCCAGAAGAACAGATTTTTTTTTAAGATGAGACAGACTAAAAACGCTGTATTTTTACACTGTGTATTGAAATTCTTCAGAATGCAGTTTTATCCTTACTCTAATTAATGCCAAAATTTGGATCCTTCTTGTTGTTCTCTTTGATTTATTTTTGTAAAGCCATAGTATGCAACTCAAATAAGTTTTTAAAATGTGTATTCAGATTTTTAAAGAAAAAAACAAACAGCTTTCAAGTATTAATTTATTTTACACTGCTTTATTTTTGTAAACCTGCTTGAATGCAGGATAGTCCTCCTTCTTAGGCATGATTAATATCTTATGAATTAATACATAAACAATATTCTTGTTATCAGTAATGGAAAAACAACCCAATCAGCATGCTCTCTCTCTTTTTGTTCAATAACTATATTATTATAGAGGGTGACCAGAGAGTGACAACTTTTCTATTTTACAAAAACTCCTGAAGTTTTAGAACATGACTTTTCTCCGTTTTATCCTCCTTTCACTCTGAAATTAAAGGCCTTCTGGGGAGCGGGAGAGGAAATGAAATATGACTCTGAAACTTGACCCAGACAAAATGGGAATAATGGGGTCATCTTCTCCAATTTCCCAATAGTCTCCCAATTGAAGGGATGTAATTGGGATAATTTCCTAATGATTTGATTTATGTTTTAGTATTTAATTTTGAGAGAGAAAAAAAATACAAGCAAAATGAAACAAGAAACAGTTTTTCAGAAATGGGAAATGAAGACAACCGACAGCAGATAAGAAATTCAATATTTGCGAACATGATTTTCTAATGGACCAGAATCCCTTGACAATTAGCATCTTGATTTCTTATTCATTATAAAATGCAGTTCAGAGAGTCTATTGAGATCCTGCCTCTTGGGAGTAAACATTACACAAAAGCAAAGTAACATCCGATTGAATTCTCAATTTGAAGGTGACATTTTAGTCCCCTAAATGTAATTATTTAGAGAGGTAATGGTTAGTAAACATCAACTTTTTCCTTCACTTGCCAGCTTCATCCTAGATAGTAAAAGGGTACAATCCGCTTACTGACAAAATGAAAAAAAAAGAAAGACAAGACCAAGTAAAAACACTGCATGTATCCAGTGAATGCTGCGACATTCTTGCTGAAGATATAATTTACATTAGGTAAATGTGTGACACAGATAATATCTTCTCAACTCAGAGAAGCAGAGCAAAATAGGTCTGCTATTAGTAAAACTATTGTTTATCCCTCTTTCAGGCCTTCTGGGAAAACTAGAATATGACCTCTGAAACATAGCTCAGACAAAACTGGAGATACATAGTTGTCTTCTCCTGTTTTCCCAACAGGCAAATGAGACTTTATGAACTTACAGTGAGGACTTGGACAAAAGAAGTCTGTGACACCTCTGAAAAGGATCAGCTGCAAGACACCCATTTGTTATTGTGTCTGAGTCTTGAAGCATTTTATATCTCTTCCAGCCTCAGCCATTTGTCACTCTGCCACTGTTCACAGAGCCTTGTAGATAAGCAAAAAGCATATAAGGTTCATCAGATGCTTTSTTATCCTGTTTCAGTATCTCTGTATCTTTTCCTGCTAGTATCATACCATTTCTGCCAAAACTTTCACTGCTATTCATTGTTGCAGGTAATAAATAGTAGGAAATGAGCCCAGAAAAATTACATGATAATTGGCTCAGAAATACTTGCCATAAGCCTCAGAGTTTTATTTTGTTTTTGGTTTAGATTCATTTGTTTTTCAAGAAAACAGAATTTTTCTTCACATTTTTTGTATTTTATATTCCTTTGTATTAGTTACAACAGTTATTTTCTGTTCCTCAGTGAAATGGAGTTCTAATACAGCAACTTACAGTTGATACAAGTTTAAAGATTTAGAAGGTCTGTTATAAAACATTGTACTTTATCACTGTTTATGGAAGCTAACTGCAGTTTGTACAAAGTAAGGAGTAAAAATTTCACTGATGACATCTCCAATTGTTGTAATAAGTTTCTTATGCTTCTGATGAAGTCTGAGACATTGTATGGATACTTTATGAGGTCTATGTAAAAATCTTAATAATTTTACTTTGAATAATCTCAGACTCCATGACATTCCTTAATTTTACTGTTTAAAATGTTGCGACACAATTGTACTATGTGCAAAGATATTGTAAACAGTAATGAAAATATACTTGTCAGAATCCCAAGACTACAGATTGTACAAAAATAAATAAACAAATAAAAATGAAGAGCTACTAATGAAGAATATTTAATTTCAGAAATTTTTTCCTTCACTCTTTAGGAAAGGTTTTTGCTGAAGTGTTTTTAATTTTAAACTTAATTAACCTTTTAAAAAGTTTATAGTCATTATCATTCAGTTAGTATACATATGGTAAAATAGGTTTAGTCAATACAAGAAAGATGGGGTAGAGTACAGTGAATGAAATGGCATTCAGGACATTTTATGGAAGATCTGATTTTGTTTCTGTTGAGCTCAATAGAGAATCTACTTAATGAAAAAATCCTAAAGCAAGATGATGGCATAAAATATTTCAATTGTTATCAGATATTCAGCTAGGGTAAAATAAATAACATCATCTAAGTAAAAAACATTTAGTTCAATCATAAAAAATGGATTGTTACCTCACCCAATTTTACATCCTAAAGAAGCTAAAGAAAAGGGATATATATGTAGAATAAATGTCAAGTAATCCAGTGTCTCAGTAAAATGCACAGGGCATAAGGATAGTTATGATTCTATGGCCTTCCTTTTCCCATGTTTTACAAGTTCGAGATTTTTTGCTAAATATTCCCATTTCACATTCAAATTAAATTGAAAAAGAAAGTGTCATTAAATCCTTCTAGTTTATTCAATACAATAGGAAAGACAATTTTAATACTTACACTACCCTATAACACTGTGTAACCTCTCCAAATTCTGCCGTTCACTTCAATGCAGGCAAGCAAACTGAGGGTTTGCATGGTTTAATAATTCTGCGGCTGAAAACTGAGTCAGACAGAGGCTTGGTTATGCTGCAAGAGGTGTTTTCTTTCTACAGTTCTAACAGGAGCAGGCAGACTAAATAACTTTTATATTTTTGCAGTCAGTTACTTTAAGAGATTGAGTCTGTTGATGATAAAAATTGTGGTGTTTACTGATTTAGTGCAGATTACATTTTGAGATAAAGGAACTTGGATTCTTTTAGGACTTGGCCTCCAGATAAATTCTCTTCTTTTCCTAAGAAATCCAGTCTATAACAGCATACATTTATTTCTTTACCATACTTCATCAGGTTTTATGCTGTTTGTCTGCATTATTCAACGTTCAGAACTGGATGGGAACTTAGGATACTGAGATCACTGCCATGATATGGTTTGTTTTTGTTTGAACAACTGACCAGCCTGAGATGATCACCAGCCAAAGTAGTGCTTTTGTAAACCCTTCCATTTGGATATACAGTGAATAGACTCTGAAAATATCAGGGCTGCAAATCATAGTCTATGTGGGTGTTTGAGTGGTTTCTGCCAATAGATATATATAGAAATAATTATAGTAGGTGTTAAAATCTGAGCATGGATAACTCCTTGGTCTTTCTCTGGAATAATGTTTACGTATTCTAGCAAGTGTCTCCATTCATTTTTCTCTATCCCATAGAAGTCAAATTGAGAATTACCCTGGAAAAGCACTAGGAAATTGTCCTTGAAGCTGCATCTTCTAGACCAGTACTTGCTGCTGTAAATCTTACATATTTTTTCTGACTAATTTAATGCATGTTTTCAAAAGCAAACAAATGTTTAAAATCTATAAAAATATCCCTTTTATTGATAATATTCTCTGTTTTGTCATTAAAAACGGCAAGATATAAGGTTTGGAAACTTTAAAAATTGGAATCTATATAAAAGTTCCCCTTCTAAAATCCAAGATCATAAAAAAGTATTCAGGGCATTCTAGGTAATAGACACAGTACCTACAATTATCCCTATGGTATATTAAAATAGGGATTTTTTAAATTGAGAACTGTCTTCCAAATTCATAGCTAGTTAACTCCCAGTGACATGTCCAACTGCCAACATCAAGGACAGATTTTGCAAGTGAACTTTATAAATATGCTCACTTTGGTATATAAAAATATAAAGTATTTATCTTATATACTTTATGTAAATATTTTTAAATGTACTTTTATTTTTCTTTTTGCTATCACTTATTGAGGAGATGCAATCTGTAATTCAAAAAAACCCTTTGACAKAAAGTAAGGCAGAAAATATGGTACTGAAATGATAAGCAGAAACAATTGAACAAATTCTGTTAAGAAATTAAAAAAATAAAAACACCTTGTACTTTTCAATCCCACTTATCCTTTTCACTCTCATCATACTTTTATCTCTCTCCCTGAAATAAGGATAAAAACTTTAACTGGCCCCCCAAATTAACTGACCCCTGAATTTATTGTGAAATTAAAATTTAAAACTTAGTTTCAAATTAATTAYTATTTCTGAAGAGAACACTACAAATTCTGACAAGATCAAAGGCCTGGTTTCCTTCTTCCTTATGCAAGTCAAAGATACTTTGATTGGTGTCAACTAGTACGCAGATTTTGTGAGGATAAGACCAAGTCCCTAATCTCCTAAAGATGCCTGGGTAATTATCTATACTATTTTCTTTGGCTTTAGTCATTTCAGATTTAACCCCTCCATAACCTGAGTTCTGTGCGAAACCAAGCATGAGGTCCGTTTATTCCACAATCCAGAATTATCGATGATTAACTGCCCAAGCACAATATTCAGGAGTAATCTCAATGGATTTTAGACAATCAAACAGGGAAAAAATACACCAGCATGCACCAGACAGAATATGAGTTAATAGCAGATAAGATAATCAGCTYGTTTTCCCCAAGCTTTAGGATTCTTTTCTGAAGCTAATTTGTATAGTAGCTACTTTTTTCTCCATAACTCCTCTCTCCCTGAAAGCCCAACAGGCTCTTTCCTTAATGGCTGATGTAAACATAGCAGTTTTGTCTGACTGGTACAAGTACTGTCTATCATTTGCAATATTTAACATGTGATTCTGTTTTCTTCTCAGGAGAGAAGGAACATGCACAGAATCATTGAGGTTGGAAAGGACCTCTGGACATCATCTAGTCCAAGCCCCTGCTCAAGCAGGGTCACCTACAGCACATTGCACAGGATCGTGTCCAGGCGGGTTTTGAATATCTCCAGAGAAGGAGACTCCACAACCTCTCGGGGCAACCTGTTCCAGTGCTCTGTCACCCTCACAGTGAARAAGTTTTTCCTCATGTTCAGATGGAAGTGTCTGTGTTTCAGTTTGTGCCCGTTGCCTCACGGCCTGTCGCTGGGCACCACTGAGAAGAGTCTGGTCCCATCCTCTCAACACCCTCCCTTCAGATATTTGTACACATTGATAAGATCTCCTCTCAGCCTTCTCTTCTCCAGGCTAAACAGGCCCAGCTCTCTCAGCCTTTCCTCAKAAGAGAGATGCTCCAGTCCCCTAATCATCTTTGTAGCCCTTCGCTGGACTTGCTCCAGTAGTGCCACATCCCTCTTGYMCTGGGGAGCCCAGAACTGGACGCAGTACTCCAGATGTGGCCTCAGCAGGGCTGAGTAGAGGGGGAGAATCACCTCCCTCCACCTGCTGGCAACACTCTTCCTCATGCACCCCAGGATACCATTGGCCTTCTTGGCCACAAGGGCACATTGCTGCCTCATGCTTAACTTGGTGTCCACCAGCACTCCCAGGTCCTTCTCHGCAGAGCTGCTTTCCAGCAGGTCAACCCCCAACCCGTACTGGTGCATGGGGTTATTCCTCCCTAGGTGCAGGACCCTGCACTTGCCTATGTTGAACTTCATGAGGTTCCGCTCCGCCCACCTCTCCAGCCTGTCCAGGTCCCTCTGAATGGCAGCACAGCCATCTGGTGTATCCGCCACTCCTCCCAGTTTTGTATCGTCAGCAGACTTGCTGAGGGCGCACTCTGTCCCTTCATCCAGGTCATTGATGAAGAAGGTGAACAAGACTGGACCCAGTACTGACCCCTGGGGGACACCGCTAGCTACAGGCCTCCAACTAGACTCTGCGCCGCTGATCACAACTCTGAGCTCTGCCATTCAGCCAGTTCTCAATCCACCTCACTGTCCACTCATCTAGCCCACACTTCCTGAGCTTGYCTAWGAGGATGTTATGGGAGACAGTGTGAAAAGCCTTGCTTAAGTCAAGGTAGACAACATCCACTGCTCTCCCCTCATCTACCCAGCCAGTCATTCCATCATAGAAGGCTATCAGATTGGTTAAGCATGATTTCCCCTTGGTGAAGCCATGCTGACTACTCCTGATCACCTTCTTGTCCTCCACATGCTTGGAGATGGCCTCCAGGATGAGCTGCTCCATCACCTTTCCAGGGATGCAGGTGAGGCTGACTGGCCTGTAGTTCCCTGGGTCCTCCTTCTTGCCCTTTTTGAAGACTGGGGTGACACTGGCTTTCTTCCAGTCSTCAGGCACCTCTCCTGTTCTCCATGACCTTTCAAAGATGATGGAGAGGGGCCTACCAATAACATCCACCAGCTCCCTCAGCACTCGTGGGTGCATCCCATCAGGGCCCATGGATTTGTGGGTGTCAGGTTTGCCTAAATGATCTCTGACCCAATCCTCCTCGACCAAGGGAAAGTCTTCCTTTCTCCAGACTTTCTCTCTTGCCTCCAGGGTCTGGAATTTCTGAGGGCTGGCCTGAGCAGTAAAGACTGAAGCAAAGGTGGCATTCAGTAACTCTGCCTTCTCTGCATCCTTCGTCACCAGGGTACCCACCCCATTCAGCAATGGGCCCACATTTTCCCTAGTCTTCCTTTTGCTACCGATGTCTTTGAAGAAGCCCTTCTTGTTGTCCTTGACAGATTTAATTCCAAACGGGCCTTAGCCTTCCTCGTCACATCCCTGCATACTCTGACAAYGTTYCTATATTCCTCCCAAGYGGCCTGTCCCCCTTTCCACTTTCCGTATACCTCCTTCTTCTGGTTGAGTTTTGCCAGGAACTCCTTGCTCATCCATGCAGGTCTCCTRCCTCCTTTGCTTGACTTCCTACTCATAGGGACACACTGCTCTTGAGCCTGGAGGAAGTGATGTTTGAATATTAACCAGCTTTCTTGAACGCCCCTTCCTTCTAAGGCCCTAACCCATGGGATTCCTCCAAGCAGGTCCCTGAAGAGGCCAAAGTTTGCTCTCCTGAAGTCCAGGGTTGTGATCCTACTTATTGTCCTGCCTCCTCCTCACAGGATCCTGAACTCCACCATCTCATGGTGACTGCAGCCAAGGCTGCCCCCGACCTTCACATCTTCAACCAGTCCTTCTTTGTTTGTTAGTACGAGGTCCAGCAGCACACCTCTCCTTGTTGGCTCCTCCACCACCTGTGTCAAGAAGTTGTCACCAATGCTCTGCAGGAACCTCCAGGACTGTTTGTGCCTAGCTGTGTTGTC
>NW_020450853.1:256107-300851 GCF_003343035.1 Apteryx rowi
CAGATAGATGCCTCCATCCCCTGCAGCAGGGAGTCCCCCACAACAATCACCCGCCGCTTCTTCCGGGCGTTCTGGCAGGGCACAGGGTCTGTTGTCCCAGGTACTTCCCTTGCAGCCATGCCCATCTCCTCCTCATCCTGGAGGGCACTAAACCTGTTCTTCAGCTGCAAGTCTTTGGGAGGAGTAGGAGCCTTTCTCCTCCTATGAGCAGTGACCAGTTTCCAGCCTTCTTCTRYRRTGTTATGATGTACCATTTCACACAGCACAGAGCCCTCYRGCAACTCCACTGCTGTGGGGGGTTGGGACTCCCRAAGCTGTAGAGTCTCCGAGAATACCCTGTCTATCTCTTGCTCATCTTCTTGGATGCTGCGCAGCCTACTGACTTCCTCCCATGACTCCCTTACCTGATGACTCAACTCATCAACAGCAGCACACCTCCTGCAGGAGAGCTGRCTGCCAGCCCAGGCCTCCYGGAGAGGCCCCAAGCACTCCCTGCAGCCTGAGACCTGTGGAGCTGCATCTACTGTCAGAGGGTCGGTCTGGGTCCAAGCCTCTGACACAGCAACTCCAACAGCCACTGGGGAACGCACTTTGTGGCGTGTCACGACCATACTTGAGGAAGCATACACCACAGGGATCAGAAATGAAGGCACCTACTGCATAAACTGCTACCTCTACTCACTGCACTCTGGGCCTGGCTCTTATATAGGCCTCTCCCTAGCATTGACTCCCAGGGTGCTTGACCCGCCCTAATCAAGGGCCACCAGGATCAAAGGCCCCAACTCCTTCTGGTCAGGGGCAATCAAGAGAGCTCCTTAGCAGCAGCCACTCCTAGCTAGAGCTTTTCCCAGGAGCTTTTCCCAGGAGAAGCCAAGGCCTCCTGCAGTTGTCCTTGYCTAGCTTCCCCTTTCCTGTTCACAGCAATCACCTTCTAGTTCCTYGGGGGTCCTCAGAAAGCCCACAACTTCCAACAAGATCCTCAAGTTCTAGTCAGAGCCCAAACACTGCTGYGCAAACTGCTGCGTCTGTTCGCTGCCTCTGTTAGCTGCACTCTCTTAAGGTTTACATTAAAAGTATGTTATGAGACAAGTAGCATAAATAGCCACAACACTTTATTTTGATGGTATCTTCTCCCCTCATTTCTTGCCTGTTACTGCATGTTTATGAGCAAAAGCTATTCCATGAAAATTAATGATATGGTTGTGAATGCRAAGGTTCACAGAGTGTCTAGAACTTACCAAGTTAATGTTAGCAGCTATTGTATAAAAGCTTTCAATTTAATTTAAATGGCACTGCAAAGTGGTTCATATGCTGAGATATGCAGGAAAAGAATTTATTTCCTGGTAATGACAGAGTGCCAATCTGCTAATACTCACCCAGGAAATCTTTAGCAATTAGATGTATTTAGGTAGGTAAAAAGGTGTTACATTCAGTTGTAGAAGATAATGCACCAGTAATTTTTCTTCTTACATTAACCATTTGCTTCCAATTAAAGARTTATACTTTTTTTTCAGACTTAAAATAAGGCCACTGAATGAGGAGGATCAGAAAAAAATCCATTGTACTCTCTAGCAAAATCAGCATTTCCTCCATAATTTTTCCATGTGTTCTCCCATCAGCAATGCCTAGAAGCATCAATCAGCAGAACAGTCTGATTTCAAAACATGCCTAAAATGCCTAACATGCCTAAAATTTCAAAAGCCTTTTTTTCTGTTGTTGTTAGGAAGAAGCTTTGTGATCACATACGTCACATTTTTAACAGGAATGACTTTAACTCTCTGCTAAGTGCTCTTTTGCTCACTCTTTAGCAAAGCTAAATAGCTTTACAGGTATAGTCAAGGTTCTATTGGCATTTCTTCTGTAAACCCACTTTTCAGAGTAAAATAGCAGACTATCTAATTACCTGAACTTTGGTATCCAGTCACATTGCTCAGCTGAGGGTTTCTTTCTTTCTGTTGTGTTTGACATTTTTAAAAAAATATATATGGACTATATGGAACACTTTCACATGGTCTTTTGAGAGATCTGTAATGGAAATCTTTCTACTGCTATTACATATTTTTGAGATGTGAAAACAAGGAAACTGCCAAGGAAAGCCAAGGAAAATGGCTTGATTTGGCCTGTTTCTTATTTTAGATAGTTTTAGGAAGTAGTGCATTTCATCCATTTTACAGTTCTGTTTAACACTCTGATACCTGACCCTGTAGATATAGTTAGATTTTATCTACACAACTCATGAAGCTCAGAACGGACATTTTGCAGACAGGAACAAGGCTTTTTGTGCCATATGCAAGTAGGCCTCTGCTTAATTAGTTAATGCCTTATACTAGCTAATGAGAAAACAAGAGGAAAGAAATAGGTAAAAGAGTTTTTTGGAGAGTACTCAAGACTAAGTCAGTTGTGGTCTATTTCTAGTATGCCAAGATCTAGCCATGGATGTACTGGGAAAGGATTGTCCGAAGCTGAATCCAAAACATGGGGTACAAGTTTCCTTAATATCTTTAAGGGAGATACTTTAGGGAGAGTTCTGATAAAGATACTACTTGCTGTGTATCCTTTTTCCCACCCTAAAGTCCCTGTAGGCACCTGTGTGTTCTGCCTGGAAAGAAGAGAGTAAGAAACCATTTTGCAGCACCTTGGTACTCTAAAGGGGCATGAGAAAGTGTAAGGAGGACGGAAGCACTTCCCAAGAGAGAAATACTGTCTTTAGGAGCTTTAGGGAAAGCTAAAGCTCTGGGCTGTCTTTTATGCTGAGATGCCTTACACTGATCAGAGCAGTCCCATAATGGTGACCCTTATGACATTCTGTGTGACCCTTTAATGTAGAAACTGTTACAATCATTGCATAGGATTTGAGCACATTCTTAACAGCATGTAGTTAAATGGCATACAAATTTAGGATCACTGTGTGTTCTTTCTATGAAAATCAAAATAAAGACTGTGAATGATGTACATTGTCTAATATTACATTGATTAAGCATACATTTGCACTCCTTACAAGTACTCTGTGCCATTGGTATAGGAGTTCAAAAATGTTACCTATATACCAGCAGAGATAAGAACATAATCTTAAGAGTCTTCATTATTTTAATATTTGTTATAATTTGTCTCTTTTAAAATTTAATAGTAAAGAGCTATGGCTATGAAAATGTGATTAATGCAACCAAGAAAATACATTGGGGATGTTTTCCAATACATAGCATAAAAGATTTAAGAATATCAGCCACTTGGAGGAAGAGGGGTGAGGAGTTTCTGTGAGGCTGAGGTCATAACTCAAATGCTTGCTGCCCCAATAATTTAATGATGCTGCCCCAATATGTAAATGAAGCTTCATTCATTCACAAAAAAATATAGCAAGGTTATTATTTCAAAATGCAGTCTTCATACATATCTTCATTTCTTCATACTGTCTTCATTACATATCTTCATACTTCAGTTATCTGACCATATCTGTTCTTTTTTTTTTCTCTAAATTGCATAAACATTAGAGTTTGTGTTTATGCACAGTTTATACATGCAAACATAGCATTGCATACAGAATACCTGTATAGTGAAAACTACATTATTTCTTTTCTGCAGGATAATTTCTCCCGTCTTTAACTAGATGACTAAAATAGGTGAAAGAATTGCAGATAACTAACTTGGTCTAGAAACAACACTTGTAGATGGCAAAAGTTAGGAAACAGAAGAGCATGCTATTTATTCCAATTATGCTACTGATTCAAATGTTTTACGAGATAATTCAGAGACTCATATGAGTTTATATTAACATAATAGCTTTCAATCTAACAAAGGCTAAAACTTCTGATTGGGTCCATGGGCTATAACATAATTTAAGCAATACATTACAATAATAAATACATTTTGCATTATTCCATAATAATTATTTGTTATAAGTTTAAGAAGAATTGACATACAAAATGAATAAAAATTCAACATATACAATATTAAATATATTTTAATGATGATGTATAATTCATCAATCGTGTTATTCAATCATGCGTATTTAGAAAACCAGAAATAACACACAAGATTTCACAATATTCATTAACTCAAGAGAAAGTATCACTGATTTCAATGTAAGCTGAATGCAACCCTATCATTCTGATATAGTTACAAATAAAGAATAACTGGTGTTTTGGCACTGCTCAGGAAGAGTTCTGAGGAATTGGTACATGTATGTTATGTGCCTGGTATATACATGGGCTGAATTTCTTGAACAAGATCAGAATTGTGAATGTACTTCTGTTTAAAAAAATGGTAACATGAAGCATTTAAGGAATGTCTTCTCTGGGTTTACTCCTACATACCTCAATTATGTGCATAGGAGAACTAATTTTGCAAGTCATGTACACAGGTGGTAATGTCTGAACTGTGGCTGCTATTTCAGCTTAGTATAGCAAAATTCTGGGATTTTTTTGCTAAATGCCATATAAATGCCATGTAGTCCTCTTGACTTCTTCTTTGATGAGTCCGTTCAGGATAAACCTCAAATCTTGTTCTAATATTCAGTTATTCTAAATGTCTTCCAGGTGATGCCTTCAGAATTCCTGCAGAAGACTCTTATTTTTAAGAAACGAATCATTCAAACGTGAAGAATGTGAAATGTTACTTGCTACTTACCACGCCAAATATCCATATTAAAGCTACTTGTTTTTCAACGTACTTTGTGCTAAACAATAGTTTGACATAATAATCCACATTTAAAGATAAATGACATACAAAGATATGTGTTATGCCTTACCTTCTTTTTAGTTTTAAGTTCAGTATTTATCTGTGCTCCCTAATGCAACTACAGTATATAATACTGCCTACAATTACAGGCACAACATTCCAGTGAAATTATGAAGTATCTAGTTATAARCCAGGTATGTGATTACCTGACTAATAATAACTTTACCAAAATGATCTCAGCTTCTCTAGGGGAAACTAGAGAAATCAAGTGTTTGAAAATCTGCCCTTACCCAACTTTATAAAATTTATTTAGKTTTAGAGCTTGGATAGTTTTGCTTCCACTCTTGTATTCAGACCTCCAGACATCAGAAAGAATTAAAAACTAAAGCATTTCTTAAAAGGAAAATAAGGAGTGGGGGGAAAGAGGAACTGTAATCATAATTTAATACAAAAGCCTTTTAGAAGCGTTATGTTTTATGCTGTTTATGTCATGAAATAAAATCAATTAAAAAGATATTACAGCAGTCAGCTTATTTTTAATTAAAATCTCAAAGAAAAAATATATTTCTGCTTCACAGACCTTAAAACCTGAAGGACCAGGTAACATAAGCTAAGGCAAAAATATTTTTTACCAAACTGGAAAAAATGTGTTGTTCTTATCTTCTTCAATAGGTGCATATCTTCTTAATCTGAGCATGTAGCAACTAAGCCAAGGAGCTAATTCCTGTTACCTAACATCACTTTTGGTTAATAATTCAACCTGTTCATTGTCTAGATAGAAAATTCACATGGAGTTTCCATTTACATTTGCATCAATTTTCTTCTCTTCATGTTGCTTGATAATCCTCAAATTCCAGAAAGGATTTCTTTGGAATTAGTGGCCTTTATGTTTCAAAAAAACAAACAAACAAACAAACAAAAGAAACCTCACTGTACTGAGGATAGTATATTAATTGCCTTAGAGGAAAATGGGATATATGTGCATACAGTACGGTCAGATCATTGTCCTGAAAGAGACGGTTCTCAAGGTCAGACATACTAAACTGGAGAAGCTCAGAAAGACACAGAATAACTTCAGGAAGTCTTACAGAAACACTATGAAGCAGTCTGAAATCAAAAATACCTTCATCTTGTCAGATCATCATAGCGCAGCTTAATGTAAGAACTGCCATAATGAATCAGACTGAAAGTTCATTTAAACTTATAATGGTCAGAAGTAGATGTTTAGGAAAAGAAGATAGAAATTTCACTGTATTTCTTGTGTACTAATGAATATCACTCCCTGATGACTTMTTCCATGTCATTCATGATTTTATATACATCTTTATCTCATTTTAGTCACTTAATTCCTAAACTAGACAGCTCTTGTCTTTTTTGTCTCTTCTCATACAAAGGTCATTTCATTTTTGTTTTCCTTTTGTATACTGTTTCCAGCCCTACTATATCCTTTCTGTTATGGAAGAAAGAGAACAGCCTAGAGAAATATAGAACTGCAAGGTAAAGAATGGATTTATACAGTGACACATACCATGATGTTTTCTGTTTTTTCTCTATTCCTTTCCCATTAATTATTAAGCATCCATCTGATTTTTTGTAAAACTAAGCACAATTGCTCAAACCTTTCCTTAATGGCATTAGCCAGTGTAGATCCTATGATTTCATATTTCTTTGCTTTTTATTTCTTTAGGTATTTCATGTCCACGTCAAGCCCTGTTGCACTATCCTTCTGTAACTCTTCATAATGAGTTATACTTTTATTATACTTGGATGATGTTGTGTCAGTAAACTTGGTAACCTTCATCCTCTTTTGCAAATCGCTTGTGAATATGTTCAATGGCATAGATCCCCATGGATCTTTCCATAATGGTAAGTGACCATTTTTTCTAACCACTTCTTTTTTCTCCTTTAACCATTTATTAATGGCTAAAGGAAGATTTCTCTCTTGTCCCATGGCATCTGGTTTTACAGACGGGCTTTCTCAGAAGTATTTTGGAAAACAAAGTAGATTTATCAATCATCATCTTCATCTACTTTATTATCTCCTTTTCAGAGAGTTCTGCTACATTTGTGAGACACCACTAGAGCTCCTGTGTTGACTTCCTACTATATTGTATTTGACTATTTATTCTTAATCATAGGTTCCACAATTTGCCAAGTGCAGAGTTAGACTTTCTATCTTGTAGTGCTACAAAGCTCTTTTAAAAATTTGTTTCACTTTTGCCATTTTCAATTTCTCTGATACAAAGGCCATTTTAAGTGATAAATTACACACTATAGTTAACAGTTCGGCACTTTCATATTTCATTTTCCCTAGAACTCTATGTGAATACCATCTGTTTCTGTAAGTTTGCTGCTATTCATTTTATCAATTTGTTTAAAAACTCTTTTTATTAACACTTTATCTGAGACAGTTCCTGAGCCTTGACTTCTGTTAAAAAAAGCTGTCATGTGTGACTTTCCTAAGGTCTTGCACAGTGATTCAGTTCATTCATTTTGTTTTTGTCCTATGGCCTCATTTTACTGAAATACACTCCTTATGCCATACTAATCTTTGGCTTTACAGATTATTTGGAAAGCTTCTTGGTATTAATGTGTTTCAATATATTATTAGTGGAGTTTAAATATTTACCTAGAACAAGCTGTTTCTCAAAGTCTTGTATCAGCTGTAGTACTGCAACTCAATTTACATTTAAATTACCAGCATTTCATTATTTGTATGATTTTTCTTTCTTAAATAAGACTTTTCTAATTTCTAATGGTGTCTCACAGTTTGTATTTAACCATGCCAGATTTTCTGGATTACTTACAAAAGGCTTTTTTTTTTAAATAAAGAGTATAGTTTTAGCCTAAAATTCACGTAAAGATAGTTGTAACAGTCTCAAGACAAGCAGCCATTTAATCTTTTTGGCCACTCCAACTAGTGTCTTTGTCTTTACTCAAATTTTCTTTTTGACATTGTGTTAACATATTGGATTTTATTTTTTTCTTTTTCTTTTTACTCCTACAAATGAATGATAGCAGTTTTTAAGGTTATCTTTTTACTAATTATTTCTTGAACCAGGCATTGATTGAGACTACCTCAAATATTCACATTTTCCAATTATTTGTTTTAAGGTGAGATCATTTAAGAAGAAATACTGTTTGCACATAATGTCCATTCTGACATGAGTCTACATGAGCATAATTGAAGTTTATGATAGTGTCCTTATCTGTTCTGATTTCTCTTAATAAGTGACAGGCTGGATCACTATTCTCTCTAGCTTGTCAGTAGTACTGCTCCAATATTCATACTTTTTTTTCAGCCATAAAACTAATGTACTAGTAAACACACTGAACTTACTTGTCTGAGACTGAATTTTCACATACAATACCATATGCCATCTTTATCATTTCTATCTACTGATTATGCAGCAGGAGCCTTTCAAGAGTATAAACATAGGTTGATAGCAGAGGCCTAAAAAGTACTGACAAGATGATACCAGAAGTCTCAAGGCTAAAAATGCAAATCGCAGATCACAGAATCACAGAACAGTTGAGGTTGSAAGGGACCTCTGGAGATCACCTAGTCCAACCCCCCTACTCAAGCAGGGTCACCTAGAGCACATTGCACAGGATCGCGTCCAGGCGGGTTTTGAATATCTCCAGAGAAGGAGACTCCACAACCTCTCTGGGCAACCTGTTCCAGTGCTCTGTCACCCTCACAGTGAAGAAGTTTTTCCTCCTATTCAGATGGAACTGTCTGTGTTTCAGTTTGTACCTGTTGCCTCACGTCCTGTCGCTGGGCACCACTGARAAGAGTCTGGTMCCATCCTCTCRACACCCTCCCTTYAGATATTTGTACACATGGATAAGATCTCCTCTCAGCCTTCTCTTCTCCAGGCTAAACAGGCCCAGCTCTCTCAGCCTTTCCTCAGAAGAGAGATGCTCCAGTCCCCTAATCATCTTTGTAGCCCTCCGCTGGACTTGCTCCAGTAGTGCCACATCCCTCTTGTCCTGGAGAGCCCAGACCTGGACACAATATTCCAGATGTGGCCTCAGCAGGGCTGAGCAGAGGGTGAGGATCACCTCCCTCGACCTGCTGGCAACACTCGGTAAAGGAATTCAGCCTTTAGAATCAGAGTGGACTTGTTTCAAGGCATATGGAAGAGAAGAACATGTATCCAACTTCAGTGAGAAAACCCATACATAGTGAAAACAGAGCAGATAACAAGAGGATAGAAAAGACAATCAAACCTACAGGAATGGAAACAAAGGAAAAACAGAAAGAAAGGWACTGCTTCCTCACTGTGCCACCAACCCATTAAGGATGCCATGCCTCTTCAGTATCACTGCTTATCCACTGTAGGTCTTCCCTCAACTGTGGTTGAAAATGGGGCTGCTCTTTGTTTTTCCATTCACCACATTTTGCTACTGCCTTTGTTTGAATGCCTATATGTATTTGGTCTTGGTCTGGTTACTTACTTTTGTGTGTCATACTTGTACAGAGCTGTATTCATTGACACTGTTTTGCCCCCAGAGTTTTATTCACATCTAAATTATTTTCTTTGAGACAGAATTTCAGGACTTCACTTGTAGAGAGCATATTGTTTGATCTTTTCATTCTTTCACATTCATTACATTTTCTCTTGTCTGTAGTTTAAGTCTATGGTAACAGGATGGTGTTGGGGTTAGTTGTCAGCAGCATAGTTTCATTTTGATGTAGATAAAGCACGTGTTTCTGGATTAGTCTCTATTTATTCCATAATTAGTTCTTATCCATATTTAGATTTTATGTCTCTTGTTTATGTACATACTACTGTACATATGACTGCAAAGATTTCAGAGAAATGCTTCCCATTCAGTAACTCAAATGTGTTCTTTAGGACCTGTTTTCTTCTCCTACACATGTCCACAAATATTATGAACAGAATTTCCCAAGTAACTGTTTAAATGCCTTGGGAGAACTGCTACCTTTTCACATAGCAGAAGTCGCCATATTGACACACATAGATATCTAGTAACTAAATCCTTCAGAATGATAGATCTTATCTTCTTATTATCGAGAACCCGTTGAAGGAATTTCCACAACACAAAGCACCCATGGCCATTATCTGCAGGAAACAATCATCTCACAAGTGTCATGCCTGGTAGACTCTCCTCCATCTGAGCTGCCCTCCAGAAAGATGTGTAATGTAGGGTAGCTCCAAAATCCAGCATCCTAACCCTCATATTATTATTCCATACAGTAAATATTAATTCCATGTTCATTTCAACCCATATATTCACTCCAAACTATAGCAGATTTTTCTCCTAAAAGTGGACAGCAGCAACCAGGACCTGCAATAGACCTGCTAGGTGTTTAACTATTGTGCTAAATGCAACAGCTCTTTTTTCTCATCACATCAAGAGATTATTTGCTTTTATAAGGGAAGGAAAGTGAAGTCGTGACTTCACATGATATTTTCTATGTCTGTTTTTTAGGGGGTGCTTCTTTCCATTCATTCAAAAGAACCTCCAAAGACCTTGTCAAACACAATGATCATTTAACATCATCCTCAGGGAAGCTCAATGTTAAATAAGCTAGATATATAAATTAAATGTTATATGTAAGTTCTGTATTTTTCAGTTTTCTTTCACACAACCTTACCTTTCAGTTTCTAGGAAGAGTAATTTAGGACCAAATGAATGGATTATGCATATTAACATTTAAATAAATAAAGGCGTGGCAAACACACCAGAAAATGTGAAGATTTGGTGGTAGATTGTAGGTAAGAGTTTTTTTATTTTTTAATTAAAATTAAAACTTGAGCCACTTTTAAATAAGGATTCAAAACAACAGTAGTTCAAGTGTATGGTATGTACATCAGTTTTTTCAACAGATAATCATTTAAATATCTTATTTATGCCTGCTACCATTGTGTGTCTGCCCTGATCCTTATAACTACATTACATGGGTTTGCTAATATTCATTTATATACTGTCACTGCGATAGCCTCATTTACATGTTAATTATGTTCTTTACAAAGTATGAGCTGTCCATTTTGCCTATAAATATGGTAATGAATCATTCATCTTACTAGTCTTACTAGTAATGCAAGAAATGTAGTGCAGCTATTAAAACATAGACTAGAAACAATAACCAACAGCCAATAAAGATTCTAACAAAAGTAGATTAAAAACAAGTACCGGTTTCTTTTTCTAGAGACTATATGACTTTAGTTGCCACACTCTATGAGTAGGTCACAGTCACTTATCAATATTATACACACAAAATTTGGAGAGAATGTTAACTAATAGCTTTATTCCTACAAAATAAAATAAAGCTATTACAGTCAATAATAGATTAAGTATTCACATACTCAGATGTGAAGGACTGCTGAATTAAGTTGGAAGTTCAGTGTTAGATTTCTGCCTTAGTGAAAATGCTTTAAAATGTAGTGTCTATTTATATAATAAATCATTTCTACATGAAAAATGTAATGTATTGCCAACCTCTGTTAATATAGCACCTATGCTGACTGCATCTTATCAGATAGTGACATTTTCAACATGAAAAATATAGAATATTAGGTTTATAAAATTTCAGTATCATTTGTATTTTGCTTTTTAAACATTTTCACGCATATTATGACACTATGCTATCAAGTATTAGAAAAAGAATTAAGTTGAAATAAAAAAATTCTTAATTTCCAGATTCCTTTAACCTTTTTCACTTTTGTTGTGTTTCAAGGTTCTTATTTATTTAGTTTACATTATTTGTCCTGGAGCTTAAGATGTAGGACAAAATTCATAACTATACAGTATCACATACTTGCATACCACAGAATTTGGTTCTCTGGCAAACAAAAATGACAAATTCCAAGAAACTGGTAGTTCATCTAGTAGCTGATGTTGGCCTCTCTGTGTCTCCTCAGACTTTATGACCCTCAGTCAGCTTTTGCTATCACTCATTTGTGTCATGATACTTTAAAATATCATATTTAAATGTTGCAGTACAGTATATGAACTTCTTAACTCAAGTTTACGATGTTCTGAGTTTGCTTTTTACCAACATTTCCAAGAATGCATCTGTCTCAAACTTTCATCACCTTATGGACAGGCAGACTCTCTTCTCTGATGTTACAGAGTTCCAGTGCTTTCTGAGATTATTCATAAATAAATGCCCATAGAGTTTATAGTACCTTATAATGTCTACTGTCTTTGTTTATATATTAGCAAACACATATATATACATAGACACACATATATAAAATAATATTTCCAAATAAGTCCAAAATCCATATTTTCGAAAATATTTCCAAATATACTTTTCAGAAGGGAATAGATCATGTCTGTTTTATACACTTATTTCTCTAAGATAGGTGGAATCATTTTGTTTGAAAAATATTCTCCCTTTAAAGTCTTACACCTCTACTTAGAGACAAAATAAATGCAACACTGTCCCTAACAATTTTTCAAAAATCCTGAATTTGAGGAGCAAGAAAAGCTATTTTTGGGACAAGGAAATTAGATTGCACATTAAAATGTACTCTTCTGTTTGCTGCCTAGTAGGGTGCCTATATAAATGCTGATAAAATGTATTTATTCCAAACATTATTGTTAACAGCTCATTGCGTAACTGAAAATAGTTTTCCTCAGTAGGTGCCACTGTGCCCAATGTAAATTCAAGCAGTTCATCTGATATAACCTATGATGAATTCAAAGACAGAGCTCAGACCATGCAATGATGAATTGTACACTAAATTTATAGGTAGTCTGAAGCTGAAATGTGCAAGCTGTACAGACTTCAGAAAATGGTTAGAAGCCAGGAAAGCAACTTGCTTTACATCATCATATGAAAATTATTTGCTATTTTTGAAAAACAGATTTACGTAATTGCCAAATAATTTGGATATTCTTCTTCAGTTGAACTGTGATCCTGGCTGTGACCATGGACATGTCACAGTAGTATTTCTATGGCAGCAATATCCARTCCTAAATTTTGTATATTTTTATACGGATCAGATGACTTAATATAATGAGAATTATATTTTACAGCCTATTCCCTTTCAACTCAATTTATCTAAATACAAAATGAATCGTATAACTTTCCTATCAGTTCAAGTAGGTTGTGCAATTTTTATTGCTTTTTATTTGTTTGGTTTATGATATTTGAGCACAATGTTATCTCCTACCTGAGAACCTAAGATTAGTTGATGGTGCATGATGTTAGAATCCTCTTGTGAAGCTGCTTAACTGAAATGTATCCTGCTTTGGTTTCCATAATAGATTGTTTATCCAAAAGTTATTGTAGTAAGTGTCACATGCTACAAAGAGAGGAGAATGCTATATTTGCCTGGAAATATTCAGGCATATTTAAAGTGTAATTCTTAAAATTTAGTTATAGTTTTGACACTTTACCAGATAGGTCTATTGGACTGAATACTTTGAGATTTCTGTCAAACAGCTGAGTCTTTTGTGAAAATACGTACTGAAATGTAGTCACCACATAAAGTCCCATGTTGGTAATATAGGTAGATAATAAATTCCCTCTAGGGTACTGAGATACTAAAACCAGATGTCGTATTTTAAGCCAGTACTGCTTGCATCCCTTTAACAGATGCTAGAGACAGATCCATTATTCACAAGCAGTGTTGGTCGTTGGATGTGTTTTTAATATATTTTGTAGTCCTCATTAGTACTGTTTAAGAAGTAGTTCCTACAGAGCCCCAAMATCTTGTGCCAGCAAACCATTTTAGTCAGATATAGGGGGATAAGGCAGATGACAAAGAAATCTCATAACAATATCTCCATCTATGTAAGAATTTATTGGAAAAAAATGTTATTCGTACTGTAGTATTTCTAGAAAAAAAAATTACTTGGTTTGGTTCTGCTTTTTTGAAGTAGCAGTTTGTTTCTAGAGAAATGGGACAACTTTTCAAATTATCTTTTCATTGCTCATTGAAAAATATTTGTGCCAGGGCATATGGTTAATCTGAAGAACATAAACAGGCACACATTATGGATGTTCTCTTCTAAAAATCAGATGCCACTATGCAGAATCTTGATCTTCTTTTTTATGGATTTGGGGATGGGGTGGGGGAGGGCGGTCTGTGCTTTTGAGCAGAAATTTAGTTTGTACTCCACACAGGCTGTTACAAAATAAGTTTAAAGTTGGTGTTCCATTATCAAAATCTGATCTCCACCACTTTGATAGGATTCAGAATAGACCAAAGAAGCTGATTCCCTTGAAATCTCTTTTATTCTGTGGTAGAATAGTGATGTGAAAACTTAGAAAATAATAGTAACAATATAAGAGGTTTAAGGTTATTGTATTCCAAAATTTTCTGTATTGTTGTTTTCTGTGAAAAAAATCTTTTTTCTTATTTTTAACACTGTCATTATCTTTAAGTTTAGGTACCTGATATCCAAATGTTTTGGGCTTTGGGAAGATTTTGGGGATGTCTTCTTCTGTTTCTGGGGAAAAATGAATAATGCTTCATTTTAAATATTCAAAATACCTTTTAATCAGATAATTGTGCTTAGACAGATACACAGGTATTGACTGAGTGCTTAGGAAAGCCACAGCAAACAGAGTATAAGGTAAACTTTAAAAGATTATTTTGACACTTGATATTTTCTAACAGAGGGAGCAGAAAAATTTCATAGGAAAGCAGCATATGGGAATAGCAGACAATTTTGAGAATGGTAGTGGTAGATTTTTATTCACTCTGGAAATGTCAAGTGTTCATCTAGAATTTCAAATAGACATCAGAACCAAGCCTGTCTTGCCAGTTATCTCCCACTTCTATGGGAGATGCCACCCATCTTTCTGCAGAATGACTCAAYTGCTTCATATTATAGGTCTCCATTCCCACATGATGTTGCTTCTTCTCAACTCCTTGCTCTTGCTGTTTATGGTTCCAGTCCAGTGTTAAGAGTTCTGTGGAAATATCTCAGAGCTGGAGGAAAGCTTACAACTGATGAGCAACACTCCCAATTTAAAGCAAACRCTGGTCAAGTGCTGCTGCTGCAACAGCAAGGTTTTCTTCATTCTTTGTAGCTGATGCTGCCCAGGTCATCAGCCTAGTGACATTATTTTTAGCCTAGTTTCTTCATATTTATTAACCATGTAGCCATTTTACGAATGCATATGAAGTTGGTAAAAACTACTAGACCATAGTAGATGTGGGATTCAGCTCCAGACTCAAGACGCCTGAATCTAAGTGTCTCCATATGTCTGAGTTCTCATTAGATTTGGTGAAGAGCTGCTCAACTGAATTACTGGAGTTTGAAGAGTGATTCGGCTCACCCTAGAGTAGACAGCTAGATTTGGTCTGCTAAAAACAGTAAAAGAATGTTTACTGCATCAGCTACATCTCCATTGAACCTAACAGGACCTAGGCCACATGCAGACACTCTGACTGCAGTTTAGGTACCTAAACATAGCCATTTAATGCTCTCTGAAATACCCTAAGGAATCCAAGCCCTTGACATGATCCAAGAACCTATAGGAGACCCATGCCCTTCAGTGATCGTAGCTGAAGCTAGGAAAGATACTCTAAGACATCTAAAAAGGCACTAGATGCCTGAATTCCATCCCTGCATGGAAACACATAAATATAGGTGTCTTAACCTGTAATGCGTATCTCTCCTAAAGTTAAGCATTGGCTCCTAGTACGACTTTGGATACCTCAGATTCTCCCGGCTGGTTTCCACTTGCCGCTTCCAGAACAGTATGAAGTGCCTATTAATCTTCTAGTTTCTCTACTAGCTCCGTTCAAATGCCTTGGACATTTTAGGCATGGATGTCTACATTTTGGCAGCTGAATCCCACCCTACACRTCTATGTACTATATATACATGCACACTTATGTGCCGATAGCCTTTCTGTCTTACTGAGGCATGCTGTTATATTCCCTTTTCAATAACATGGTGGAACAGTTTTTGAAGGAATAGCTTGTTGGAGAAGTTCCTTCACCTTATATATATATATAAAAAAATGCTTGCTTATTCATTATATTCTCTTTCTTCCTGCCATCAAGGTTTGTTTTTCCAAAACCCATCAAAAATGGAATCTAGAGTGATCACATTAGCATTTCCTGTAGGCAGATACTTTTTTGTCTCAGGAGATACCCTGGAAAAATTGCAGAAAAAAATTTCCTTTCTTAAATTTTCAGAAGAAAAAAATAAATAAAGTGTGTTAGCACCCTTCAAGAACTCTTATAGTGTACTGCAGGATTCTGACAGAACCCCCTGCACATCCATACTTATGTGTTTATTCTGTTTTCTAAACAAAATAGGTGTACTTCTTTTTTCCCAAGATGCTGATTTCTCTCTGTTCTGTACTGACTGAAGCAGTCCCTAGCAGCATTATTTTTAACTGGCAGCAGATTACCTATTATGCACAACCTGCACTCTGGAGATAGAAACCTGAGCAATTTTTTGGACCTATCTAGGCTTCTTTTGACACCTGAAACATTCAGCTGTCATTAATTCATAGCCACAATCAGTTTATTAACTAATATCAATTAGCAACTGGGATGGATAAGAAATGCAGACATTTGAGGGACAGCCTCAGATAAGTAAACCATAAAGGAAAGTATAAGAGAAAAATATTATTTTTATATGTTGAATATTTTATTTAAATAATTATATAAAAGGTCTCTGTGTGGGCCTTTCCTGGAGGAAGCAGATGAGGAATGTTTTTGAGGGGGAGTCTTGAGGGGAATGGACAATCCAGGATGCAGAAAATTCTGTGACTAATTCCAGTTTTGTAGGATTAAGGGAAATTGAAGTCTTGGCTCTATGACAGTTGCTGAACAGAAGGGTTTCATACTTAACATTAAATGACAGACAGCATTCCACCGCTTTTGAAAAATATTTTTCCCTTTAACTATTTAAGAGTGAAACAAATAAACACAAGTCCAAACAGTAAGCAAAATAAAATATTGACTTAGTTTCAGCTCTCCAGCCAGGAGAAAAATTAATCTTGGCTTATCTAAACTCATGAAGCTGCACTGCAGATATTTGGACACATCCTGCATGATGTGCAGAAAAAGTGACTCTGCACCAGAGAGAGTTCCTGGGGCCTTTCCGATTTATTCGGAAAAGTGGGGACAGGACTTAGCAGAACATGGGCTGCTGAACAGGCTGTGGTATGCATGCAGAAGAGAAATATGTAGACACTTCAGGAAGTCTGTAAAAAATTAAAGGGCATCTCCAAAGAACTTTTTGCACTACAGGAACTATATATATATATATATATCATATTTAATATAATAAGTCTCCCCGTCTCAGAGATTTCACAGTCTAAAGAAGCTAAACAAAGGTAGGGAGAAGGGAATATTGCTAAGATATGTACATGGCAGGAACTGAAGCACCAAGATTTGAAGAGATCTGCCCAGGATCCATGAAACAGACCAAAATGTAGCACAAGTTTGCCAAATCCCTGCCTAAAAACTTTGTTTTCCCCTTGATGAGAGAAAATAGTCTCCCTCATCCTTTTTTCCCATCAGTCTTTTTGACCCCATTATCGTTGCTAAAAGAAACCTTTTGATTTGTTACTTTTGTTTGTTCTGTTTTGGTTTGTTTTATTTTTTTCCTAGTTCTTTAGCTTGTGTTCGTGGTACTTTGCGTTTCTAGATAGACTCCAAATATTAACTAAGCACCAGACTGCTTAGCTTTCAGAACCAGTTTTGAATGGTATAGTCAAAGCAAGAAAAAACTGTGCAGCCAAAAATATTATTTTTCAGCCATACTATTTTCACTGAGTTGTAAGGACCGTGTATGCATTGTTAATGTAGATGATTATGTTAAGTACAAACAAGATGTTTTTGAAAAACATAAATTGATCTTCTGAGCAACATATGCTACTAAACTGCTTTTGCTGACCATCACTATCAAGATTTCCATTTACACTGTCCTCAGGGAAGAAATAACAGAAAGCCAGATGCTATTGTGCAGTAAAGGTTTGCCAGTAATTTTGCTGATGTAGTAGCTTCTAATGGCCACAACTGCAATTTAGCTTACAGATTTATGATAGACTTAAAATAAACACTGAAACATTTTCAAAATGGCATGCACATGAGTTCGAGTGAATTGAATCATTAGAGATTCCACCAGGAGGTTAAAAGCTTTCAATTTTAAACTACAATCTAATACAGGCTGTCCCAGAAAAATAATTTTTTATCATGCAGATCACTATCATTTATTCACTGATCTAGATCACTAATATTTCAGCTGATCCACAGGACAGCTTATATTGTGTATGCACTTTTACTAGAGGTGAGCCATGATCATCAGTTATGTTTAAAGCAATCCTACAAAGCTGAACCAGCGTCAGCAACATTCTGTTTTTCATATTTAATACCATTTAGGTAAAGCCTTCTTGCGAGATACTCACTAGGTATTTTGGTGCTGCAGACATTCTGGTTTTGTACTCGGAGAATGAGTAGAGTCTAGATGTTGTATAACATCTCTCAGAAATGTACAGAGGATATTGTTCCTCTGCGCTATATCTTTCCTAAGTCTAAGGTCATAAAATAAAACTAGGCTGGATTCTAGTTTCTGACATGAGTAGGCATTCAAGTATTTTAGTACTGTTTTATTTTAAATACCATTTTCTACACATCTCCTTAAAAACACATACTAAAGAAAGCAAATAAATTCTAGTTTATAAAGAGTTCCAAATGCAATGGCTCTTGAAATCATGTGGCACACAAATACTCAGCTCCAAAAGAAAACCTTTCTCTGAACATTTTATTGCCTTCTTCTCCAAATTACTCAAAAGAATGTGTGAATGTTCATTTCAGCCAAGGATCTTCATGACCTGTCTTCTTGAATATGTTTTTTCATCTCAAACCTAGAGGAACTGATCTCTTCTCCCTGCAAAGAAGAAAATATGAAAACTCCTTCTTTCTAAGCTCCCATCTCCTTTAAGACTTGACACATATGATTAGCTTTATAAAGTGTTCCAATTTCCTGATAGATATTGTGTTTTTTACCTAGCAGCAATAGTGGACTTCAGTTTAAAAAGACTGTTTCCTGGTAAGGCAAACTATCTCTTTGATCAAAGGTTCTCCAGTCAAATAAATGTTCCTAAGTGTTCCATAAACATTTCTTCTGACATTTTCTTTGGATTTTAGCTCGATATCAGAAACAATTCTTTACTTACAATTGCAAGGTGGAACATAACTGTTAAAAGGTATGAGAAAGCACAAGATGTCTGTTTCTTTTGATTAAGTTGTCTGTATAACTCAGGAGCTGACTCATGGATAATTAAACTCTTTCTAATAGCCATATTTAATA
Source organism: Apteryx rowi (assembly GCF_003343035.1). Lineage (NCBI taxonomy): Eukaryota > Metazoa > Chordata > Aves > Apterygiformes > Apterygidae > Apteryx > Apteryx rowi. The sequence continues at coordinate 275,050 of NW_020450853.1, forward strand.
TATCCTGAGAGTAACTTAGAATGTTGACATTTTTCAAAGATGTTTTACAGATGTGAAAAATGAGTACAAAATTTTTATAGTGAAATGCCTGCAGTTTCAATTTTAGTCTTGCAAATTTCCAAACTATGATCACCAAATTTCCCAAACCTGCTGATTTATTAAAAGATAAAATAAAAATAAGGATACCTTGTAGGGGACTTGGAAAAGGTTGAGGCACTCAATGCTTTCTTCACTTCTGTCTTTACTAGTAAGACTAGTAAGGCCTTCAGGGACCTCAGATCCTTGAGACCAGTGGAAAAGTCCAGATTGAGGAGGATTTACCATTGTTGGAGGAGGATCAGGTTAGGGAATATTTAAAAAAAAMCATTGGACCTGATGGTATGTACCCATGAGTGCTGAGAGAGCTGGCCAATGTCATTGCAAGGCCACTCTCAACTATCTTTGAAAGGTTGTGGAGATTGAGGGAGKTTCCTGAGGAYTGGAAGAAAGCAAATGTTACTCCTATCTTCAAGAAGGGTAAGGAAGAGGGCCAGGGAACTACAGGCCCATCAGTCTCACCTCGATCCCTGGGAAGGTGATGGAGCAAATGCTCCTGGAAACCATTTCCAGACACATGAAGGACAAGAAAGTGTCTGGGAATAGCCAGCATTGATTTATGAAGAAGAAATTGTGCTTAACAAACCTGGATTTCAACAAAATGAAATGCCAAGTCCTGCACCTGGGGAGGAATAACCCCAGGCACCAGCACAGGCTGGAGGCTGATCAGCTGAAGAGCAGCTTTGCAGAGAAGGACCTTGAGGGTYCTGGTGGACACCAAGTTTACCATAAGCCCACAATGCACCCTTGCAGCAAAGAAGGCCAACAGTATCCTGGGCTGCATTAGATAGAGCATTGCCAGCAGGTCAGTGGAGGTGATCCTTCCCCTCTACCAGCACTGGTGCGGTGAGACACATCTGGAGTGCTGGGTCCAGGTCTGGATTCCCCAGTACAAGAGAGACATGGACWTCCTGGAGCAAGTCCAGTGAAGGGCTACAAAGGTGATTAAGGGCTTGGAGCATATGTTATATGAGCAGAGACTGAGAGCTGGGACTGTTCAGCCTTGAGAAGAGAAGGCTTGGGTAGAATCTTATCAATGTATATAAATCCCTRGGGTGAGATGGTAGAGTGGGGAGGAAGTATAGAAGAAAGAGCCAGACTCTTCTCAGTTGTGCCTTATGACAGGAAAAGAGGCAATGGGCACAAACTGAAGTACAGAAAATTCTGTTTAAACATAAGAAAAAACTTTTTTACTATGAGGGTGACTGAGCACTGGARCAGGTTGCCCAGAGAATTGTGGAGTCTCCATATGTGGAGATATTCAAAACCCRGCTGGACATGGTCCTGTGCAACGTGCTCTAGGTGACCCTGCTTTGAGCAGGTGGGTTGGACCAGATGATCTCCAGAGATGCCTTCCAACCTCAACCGTTCTGTGGTTCTATTCTATGACATCTAGTCATTCCAGTTGATTTTTGTTTCTTCAAGAAAATGGTTTTAAAATTGTACTTAGAACTCATTATTAAATTCCAAAYATGTTAACCAATCTAAATATTAAAAAACTGCCTTGTAAGCCCAATGAAACAACAGTACAGCATTTTACACCTCTTCTACAATTTTTAGTAAGCTCACTACGCATTTAAAAAAAAAAAAAAGGAAACATCCGTATGGTTGACATTATTCAACAATATAAAGAAATACTAGAAAGCCTTGTGTAATGAGTATATAGATCCCTTTCTGTTGTTCTACAGTGTTGACTCATTTTTTCTCATTAGAGATTGGATGCACCTCACTTCAGGGAGGTCTGTAGTCCAGTTATACGGTTAACTAATCACTTAAACCTCCCACAATATCCTATTGAAAGGCAGAGAGAGGGGCAAATACAGAGGCGATACGCCCTGCTGCCTGTCTCTCACCAAAGATTATAAAGGGAACCTGACTGCATTAGAATGGATACTTAAATGAAGTGAGATGAAATTAATTGCTCCTACTGATCATAGGGAAGATACAAGAAGCATATGATTTTTAAAGTAATTGCTGAAAATAATACTGCCCACCAGTTTTCATTACTAAAGATCTGTCAGTAAATCAAAGGATAATGTATAGAGGACCATCAATCTCTCTTCAAATCAAAATGTAATTTAAAAAGCATGKGTCTGGCTTTTGAATCCTTCTGAGATAAGAAGAGTGAGACTAGAAAGCAGAGAGTTGCAGGGCAGATGGCAGATCCAAAAGATAGCTATCTTCATACACTGTGGACCATCCTCAGGTTCAGTTGGACTGACCACATAATCTGTGAAATTACACCGTACTACAGTTGAAGGACAAAAAATAAAATTTTATCAAAGAAGGATTTAAATGTTTTCAGCAAAGATTATACCAAAAAGATTTTTAAAATTCCAGACCTCCTTATCACTATAATTTATTTTGTTACTAGATCAGATTTCATCTCTTGAATGACTCATTTTGAAGGGTTTATTGAATGCTTATCTAACATGAGTTATTTTGTCCTAATCTGCTGCTCTCTTTTGAAACATCTTATAGCTATAAGAAAAGCTGCTGGATAGGGCAGATCAATGGAATTAAAAGGTTCCTTCCTGACAAACTGAATTAACTTGTGAATTAAACTAGCTTACTAAGTTTGGGGGGTTAGTATGCCTTGAAAAATAAATAAATAAATAAATGTCCTTAAGCATGAACTTAAGCATGAAATTTTCTTTTAATATTGTTATTTTCTTCTTTAGTTAAAGTTTTAGTTTTGTTGCAAATAATAATGAAAATTTGTAACCAAAAATGCTCAAATATTAATTAAGAATAAAGTTGAATTATAARTTTGTGTATTTAGCTTAAGACTACAACTGAGGAACACTTTTTTTTTTGGTTCTCTTTCTTTTGTGATGTTAAAATGATCCATAAATTTGTTATTTYTCCTCCTGCAGAGGTTCTCCTAAAAGACTCCCAGCTAACAAAAAGTGAGCACAGTGGGTGCCACACCACTGAAACTCCTTCTGTAGGATGTGTGTGTGCTGTAAGTCAAGAATGGTGTCACTACAGCACCCCTGCATGTATTTTCAATTGGCAAACTGGTCCCTTGTTTCCTCTAAACGGACTGGAACTATTCTAAAACTTGACTGAGGAATCATCAACTCAAGCTACATTTAGCAGACATTGTGTGCAGTTTTGCATCCRGACTGTCATCTCAATACATGCAGCCCCGGGGAAATGTTCATGCAGAATGCAGTCCTGGAACACTGAAAATGCCACCTGTCCTGGGAGAAAGGCTTACCAGTTTTACAGACACTGGAATCTATTTTGCAAGGGGGGAACATGCCAGATAAGTGGAGAAGGAATATGATAGCATAAAATCAGGAAAATGTGGTGCAAGTATATCATAATTGCCAAAAACCTTGTTTAATCTTTTGGGAGTTTCTTTCRTATGACCAAGATAGTTGAATGCAGTTTGCTTGCTTGTTTGTTTCCTCACCTGCCCTGAAACTGAAGATGCAGGTATCTGCAAAGTATAATCTTAAAACTGTACTTTTATGGACTACTGGATATTTTACATACTTTTGATTAAAGCTGCTCCTCATAATTTCTCTTATGCACATGCCATATTGTGTTATATTTCACTGATATCTATAAATTGATTTCATGGCTTAACTTTGTATGGAAAACACCACTTATCAAACAGTCATTTAAATGTTTGCTTTGGCCTGCTCAATGACTTCCATGTTTTGGAAGTGTGCAGACTTCACTTGAAATGTCTAGAAGTAAATTCTAATAAGAAGAAGGTAAAAGGAGAAAGGGTTAGAAGGAAGGTGTATTTTAAAGGTAAAATCTCCTCCTTTATTATCCAGTATACAAAGAGAAAAGGAGGGTGATTGAGATATCTCTATGAGTTATGAAAAAGTAAAAATTTAGGAATAATAATCTAAAATCTATTTCACTCTGGTTTAATGTGAGATTATTGTCTTGACCTCCTTTACAGTCAATGAAAGAGGAATTAATCTGTCTACAAAACAATGCATATCATACTAAGATGACCAATGAAAAAGGTAGATGAATTAGCCCCTAGAAGTCCCCATGGAAAGTAAAATGAGTCAAATTAGTAGCTTTGATATAGATGTCCAAATCTGGATAGATGAATTCCACCTATCCCATCTTTTGACAAGTTATATATCCTCTCTGTGCCTGACTAGCCTAGGATGAGTTACCTTTGTTCATGGTAGAACTCATTTTTTGAGACTTGCCAATCTTTGAATAGAACCTAGTCATCAGCTATTTGCATTCCAGGTGGAATAATTAGCTTTTTGAAAGTATAAATGACCCCTATTTGTTATATAATGTATTGGAGTCCAAATTTAGTTTTCCCTTTTTGTATGTTTTTCATTACTGAAAAAAGATAAACTCGACATAACACCAGTTATTTGAAAATTATTCTGTAAGTTCTGAACAAATGAAAGAACAAACAGGTTAACATGACCACTGGTCTGCAGTACAATGCAATCCAAATACTCTCTGTATTTTTATATATTTACTCAAGCACATTAGATGCAAGTACTTCTTTTCACACAGTAGAGGAAAAGAGTATAAGACACTTTTTGAGGTAAGAGGTAAAACAGAGTATTCAGATACACCAGAATTAGAATAAGTATGGAAATATTAGTAACCCAGGGTCAATGGATTCATTGTTTTATCAGAGGGAAAGAGAAGAAAGCATTTGTAAGGAAAAAAATTAAAATGTCTGTATAGCTGATAAAATTGATAGTGAGATGGACTGTTATTAAAGTGATTCCTTTTAGCCCAATGACATCTTATAAGGTATTAAATAGTTTAGAACTTCTTCTGAGAACAGCCTGATATAAAATATTCAACATCCCTTCACTTCATGCCAAAAATATTCCACTAAAATTGGAGTTAGACATCTTTAAAATAATTGGCAATATCAGCTTTGCAGAGGAAAGCAAAAGGTCTGGGAGATTTAATAATACTTTCATTGATCTTTGCACATGAGAGTAATCCTCTTTGGAAATGAGGTTGTTAATGCAGGAATGAGCCTTCCTTTTTTCTGGGTGTGCACAGATTAATGATCAAATGCTTCTTCACAAAATATTTCCTGTAAAAGGGAAACCAACGCACTGTATATGAGAGCTAAAGAGAAGCTGATATCTGGTGTAAAAAGTCAGATATATCTGACTATTCAGATGAACTTGCTTATATTCCTTATATCTTTGTGAAATATCCTTTTCTGTTTTTAATCCCACTTCTACAGTCTTACAGGTAAGTTAGCCTTGATGAAATTGGAAATGCAGAAAGAGCTGAGAACTTTAAATTCTGGATGAACAAATGGCTCTGGAAAAACAAAGGGAATTAAATCAAATCTTCATTTAAAAAAAAAGTCAGGGAATCTTTGGTATGTATTCATTCACTTAATGAACATCTTGGCGGTTCCTACATGAATTCTTGAAGCTGCACTGCAGGGCTTGACACAGACTTTTTCAAATAACYGAGCAGACTCAAGAGATTCCAAATAGTGTTGAAAACGCATCAGACTTTTAGTATTTATTCAAGCAGTACCCTTAAACCATGATAAACAGATCTATCACTATTTTAAAGTGTTTAAAGAGTATTTTAAGAGTCAGTGTTATTTATGAACAACCATTTAATGCATCTTGTGCTGAGAAAGGACAACACTTCGTATATTCCTACTAAGAAGATTCAGGCAAAAATACAASAAGCTTAGGAAAAACAGTAAGCTACTGAACAAGTACTGATTGACATTATCTTAACATGTCAGTAGTTACTATGTAATATTACGAGCGCTTACAAGGTGCCAAAAGGAAGTTTTCATAGGACTTCGTGTTAATTGGTAATTTCATTGAAGCAGTGAAGGTGGAAAAAAAGAATAGGTATTGGGCCTAAAATAAATGTACCAAGTTCTGCCTAAAAAAACAACTAGGTTTTTATGCATGAAGTTTAAGATCGTATCTACGCCAGATAGGAATATCAAGATTCACTTTACAAAGCATTAGAACTATGTAGATTTCTTGGATGCCCAGAACTTTTCACACCACAGCAGATGACAAGGGTTAGACACACAGTCCAGTGACAAAGGGAGATAAGAAAACACRGGTAGGTAGAAGTTTATCACCTAAGAAATCAGAAAAAAATTGTCTAACTGAGTGGACAGAAGTGCAAGTCTCCAACCTGTTTGATTTTAAGCAAAGCAAATAAAAAGCACTGTTCTTAGGCCCTTTATTCTGCTTTTAATTCTGAGCACTGCTGACTACTGCTAATAATATCAATAGTCTGCAGTGTAGATATGACCTTTGTAGTCCAGGTGAAACTAGCTTTTACCTAGCCATATATAGCATCTACATTTAAAAGCTTACTTGCAAGCCCATAGTAGCCAAACATAGCAAGGGCTGCATCACTGACTTTCTGTGAGCCTAAAGTATATATATGTTGAAATTTTCCATGTTTCCAACTATGTCTAATGATCAGTGTTGTCAATGACCAATTAGCAAACATGCAATGTAACATATCAAGGTATATATTCTTATTAATGGGGTCTAAACTGTGCAATCTTARCTCCTTGCTAGCTATAATTACTATCTGTCCTTTGCCAACAGTATTGCAGTAACACTTTCCRCAGGCTTCCTGAATAAAGGAAAAAAGTGATAATTCTGGTACTGGAGGAAAAACAAGCAAAGAAACAAACAAAAGCTAAGGAGAGTGGAGAAAAAAATCACATCTGAAATGAAATGGACCTCAGACCAGGGGTAGGGATGATCTAAAGCTGTTCAAAGAAATTAGAAACTTTGTATTGGGGAAGGCAAGATAAAAAGGAAAGATGGGTCATGCCACAGAGGCAAAGGTGTGATATTGGCCATGATTTAGTCATACTGACTTTGCACTGGTAGCTCATAACACCCTCTGGAACTTTAAAAAGCCAGTTTTATAAAGTTTAAAGCAATTGGCTAATTGGCTAATTGGGGAAATTTAAAGACAGAAATAAAAGCTGCAAATAATTCAGAATTGTTTAGCAGGTGCCCCAAAAGCCATGATTCAATAAATGCATGCGAGTTTTTTTTAAATAAAAAGCAGACAACAACCTATATGGATTAAAAGAAGATGTGCAAATTTTGAATAACCATTTTTAAAAGCCTAAAGATAATGAATGAGTAGAAGGCAMACAAAAATCAATAAATATAAGTTAAAAGTATGTGAGAGATAAGGTAAGAAAATAAGGGAAAGAAAACCAATGATCAATAGAGTTAAAGAAGTTAAGAAAGCATTTTTAGATGGAATAAAAAAACAGATGTAGACTTGGCCTGGTTAGAGAACTGGAAAACTGTAGATTGCAAAATTGTAAGAGGTAAAGCAAATATCTTTCACTAGATTYCTGTTTTGTACTTGGAAGAAAACATGAGGATACAACTGTTGTGGATGACATTATGAATGAAGCAGAAAGCTCAGAAAACATGTGAAGTGAGTAGAAAAATTTCTTAAGAAAGTGTCAAACATCCATTCTCTGTTCAAATTAACAGATTTGGTCTGTCCTAATTGCTCCAATATAGCTACAATTTTTTTTTTACAAATATTGTAAAACTAAAGATCAAATATAGCCCAGTAGTTACAATATTTAAAACAAACAAATAAAAATTGCAATTTTAAATGCAGGTAAAACAATAAAGTATTTGATTTTGGAATCCAACAACAAAGCTGTGGACATTAAAAAGTCTGAAATCATTGAAGGCCAGTCGTCTTAAACAAATCTGATTCAAAAGTTTTGGGGTTTTTGTAACTTCTTGTTAGAAGTCTTTTGATGTACAATGATCAGATATCTCAAAGTTCTCTTAAAACTTGCACCATCCAAACAACAGAGACACATGTTCCAGTTATAGATATGGGTACTGACATCTCAAAACTATCAGTAACTCAGGAATGTAGCTAACACAATGATGATAGCRTTATTATTAGAGAGGAATGATATAGTTCGGTTGTTTATCCACCAATTTTGTTGTTGTTGTTGTTGAAGATCTGGACAACAAGATATGTCTTTCACTGTTAAAGGATATAGAAATTCTGTAAAGCACTCAGAGAAGATTTAAAAAAAATGACTGAAGGGCTAGRAAAATGAATTTTAGGGTGTAAGATTTAAGAAACTTAATTTATGCAGACCARTCAAAAAAGATTTGGAGATGACTTGATCCCTGTGAAAATGATGTCTAGTAGTGAGAAAGAATTTTCAGGCTTGCTGAAAAATGCCTAAAAATTGTCTGGATATTGAAACTGGATGAATCAGTCTTGAAAAAAGACATAATATCTTCTCAGTAAGGRTTATTTTGTTTACTGGAATGATTTATTTGAATATCTGTTAGAATTAGCACAGCTTAAGCCTGCAAGATGGTTTTATTTTATGTCTTTCCAATATATACATATATGCTGCAGGCCAGTAGTGAGATATTATGAACCCTGTCTAATGGTCTAGGTGGATGATCTTGATAGTACTTTCTGACTTTGGAGTCTATCAGTTTTCTAATACAGCTATTCAATGCCATGAACAAGAAACCTTCTACAGGCAGGTAAAATTTACAACACAATTAAGACATTAAAACCTAAAAACAAGCTTCAGGTTTCAGGCAGTCATTCTGTTTTATTCCCTCTGCATTTGTTCTCAGTTCACAATCAGTGATACATTTGATTTTAGCCTGTCTATTCAATTTCTTATTTTTTTATTTTTCATATTTTATACATTTTATTTAATTTTGAGAGGCCATATGCAGGCCATCACACGTGATGAATTAATACTCCAAGGTAGAACAAGATATCTTCCTTTTTACCCCTTTGACATCTTGCTTATTTTTGAAGGTGAGAGTAAAACTGATGGTTGGATTTGAACAAGAGAACAATTTTACTTTAGGCCTCATTGGAAGGTGGGACTACAGAGGTTTTGTCTTCAGGAGCAGCACAGACACAATCTGTAGCAGGTCACCAGATGAAATAATCTGTGCACATCTCATCTCATTGCTTCCTTGTGCTCTCAGGTACCTTCTGAGTTTGTGACACTTCAGTCTCTGCTGTGCTTTGGAGCATGGCATTTTTTTTCTCCTCAGGAGTGAAATGCTTTGGTTTTCTGTCAGTTAGTGTGCATAGTACTGTTAGGTTAAGCGATAAAAAGTTCATCTCCATACATACAAAGGAGCTCAGAGAGGGAAGGAGCACTGAGGCATGCGGGCAGGCAGGGGGACCCTGATCACCTGGTCAGACCTGGCCCCTACCCTGGCCCCTGCCCAGGTTATCCCAGGAGGAAAACCAGCCCCTGGGCTGGGGGGGGACACCCATCACCAAYGGTCCCCAGAAGGGCTCCCGGGGAACCACACAGAGTGAAGGGGCACCACCTACGGGCTGATGGGGTGCATTAGGGGGTGCAGGGAGGAGCAATTTGGAACTGTACAAGACTTATTAAGGGCTGTTTAGGGGAGAAACCACAGGTGGGGAAAGGGAGGGATCAAGGCGGTTTGGGGAGGAAAAGGAATGGGAAAATAGAAAAAAAGGGTCCAGTTGTATGTAAACAGAGGCTGGTCCATAYGCTTGTCTGGCCATGCCCTGGTCCTATTATCATAGTCAGGCCTGCCTTCTCATTAAACTCCATTTCCAACTATTTTCCTGGGTGAGGGGCTCTCTGTTTGTGCAGGTCCGAGTGCCAGCAGATGGAGCRGGACCTCAGATCACAGGGCCCCTTGTGTCCGTGGCACAGCAGCTGGAGCGAGCAAGCATGCRCGTACCAGTGTGCGATCGCTAGCAAATATTCACCTGAACTAGCTGGCACGTTGGTCTAGAGGCATGGGAGGCGGGTAAATATGTGTGTGAGGCAACCAGAGGAGCTGGCTGCCAAAGGGACCAGGTGATCCACACCAATTGCCAGAGAGACCACAGGGTCTGGGGATCACCTGAGAGACTGTGTGTGTGTGTGTGTGTGTGTGTGTGTGTGTGTGTCAGGGTGTGCAAGGTTGCCTGTACCAGCAGCTGGAGCAGGGCTGGGGGCTGTGGGGGCTTGCACAGAAAGCAGCAGCTGGGGAGAGTGACGGTCCCAGGCCAGCTATGGAGTGGTCTGGGTGTCTAAGGCCAGCTACTAGAGGGACCCTCATTGTATATATGCCTATATTTCCCACTAACGGACCTTCATCCTAATCACCCAGAGAGGAAAACAGGATGAAGCTGTTGGTGCTGTCTCTTTCTGTGTCACTGCTGAGTGTTTCTGTCTGTTCTGCGTGGCCAGGCAGCTGCGTGTGTATATGTATATGCATATGCATATGCATATGCATAGGTATATGTATATGTATACATGTATTTGTGTGTGCCAGTCAGGATCCATGCTCATCCTCACCACTGGCTGGACCTGGGGGCGTGGAGCTGCAGCAGGACTACCAGATTCAGCAACCCCTAACAAGTACAAGGGTAACAAGGATAAGCTAATGTGCTACTTCACTCTACTGAGTCATGCTCACGATCATACTCATTGATCTTTTTTTTCCTACAAACTTGATTAAATACTTAGCATCTCTGAATCTGTCCACAGTATGAAGAGGACTAGCCTAGAAACCTAGAAGTCTGTGAGGCAGTCATAGTGTACATATTTATTGTACTCAAGGCCAAATGCAAATGGAGGCTACATATTTTAGGGTTAAGGTTGGGACCCAGACGTGAAACAAAGTAAATTGTGTGACTGGATTTCCATCAATGATGTGATGATAGGGTTCCAGGTCCTGTTGGTTTAGGATTCAAGTGTCAGGACAATAATGAGATGAGACTAATCTTTAGATGCAGTCTTTAAATTGTAAACAAAACATATGGAAAAAAATCTCCATGTCTGGTATTACACCTTCAACAAGACCAGAAAATGTAGGAAATTTTGACTGTGCAAGTTCACATTCCCTGTTTTATTTTTATCTCTTTTTATTTTGTGCTGATATGTACAACATTTCACTCCTCTTGCTGTGCAGAATACAGAACAGGATACATTCACTATCTGAAAATGTTTATCCAGTTTTGCATTTTATAAAGCTGCCTTTAGGCACACATGGCTTATTTTGTTGGCCTGTGAGTAACACCTAGTCAGCCACAGAGTATCTAGCGTTATTCCTGAAGTTGATGTTTTCTGCATCCCAGGATATAAAGAGCTGGAAGTAATAGCATTGTTTCTAATGCTGAAATTTCAGTAGATGTGCTTGTCAGTGGTTCTCAGATGAAGATCTTCTTTTCTGCGTTCAGTCCTAACATGCACAATGTTGCATTAACACCTGGACAGCGGTCCTGCTTTATGGTCTACTAGTCAGAAGAAGAATGATTCTAGAACAAAGAAACTTTATCTCACAGAAGCACTTTGTAAAATCACAATCTGCTGGATTTTAGCTAGACTAATTCCTAAAGAGGAACCTTCCCCAAAATAAATTGACAGAACCCCTCATCAGTTCTTCAGTTTGATGAATAATTATTGATTGTTAGGTGTGAATTTATTGTTTTTCTGAAGTAGGGCCTATGCAAGAAATGGCCCATATTTTAAAAGAATGCCCTTGAAAGAAATAAGTGCCCAGTATTTGTATTTCCTGCATGAGCTGTCATGCATGGTACAGATGGTGAGGGACTTTGCACTGCAGATGGGAATGATTCAGAAGATGATAGAAGTGCCAAATCCAAACCTCTGCTCCATCACTATCTGGGGACATATATCATAATAGGAAAGTTTACATTAAAAAGTTTACTTTCAACAAATATATATGCTTGTGGGAGTGAAAGACGAAAAGAAAATGCAAGCTTATCCGATGCTGAGGGGATTTTTTTGTCCTAAAATAATAGGTAAGTTGCTTATATTAAATGAGTAGTACAGCTCTTGAGATGCTCTGAAGATGATTTTATCAGTAAATAGAACTGCTTTCATTAACTCTAATCTTCACAGTTAGAACATTAAAGATATCAGGATGAAATTCTATTCAGCTTGCTAATATAAGTCAAATCCCCACCATCTGTACTGTGCTGGACAAATCCACAAGTTAAATATACAGTTAAAATAAAGACAGCTCTGAGACAACAATTATACCAGATATAACAATGCTCTGAATAGCTAGCAAATTAAAACCATCTCTCACCTTCAGTTTATCAGTTGATTGATGACAATGACAGTTTATATGAAGAAAATCAATCACCCATATTTCATGTCAGGAATGTCTTCCAAAAAGGCATGCTATCAAAAATAGCACTACAACTGTAGAGTTTTTCTTTTCTTTTCTTTTCTTTTCTTTGAGTAAGATCGTAGTAGGATCCTTATATAGAGGAGGACAAGATTGTTTTTTCTCAGGTCTTTTCTTGGCCAAGTCATTCAGCTCCTTTTTTTTCCTCCAAGAGAAATATAAACTTGGGCTTACAAAAGTCCTTTCTTAAATTCATTACCATTTCTTAACTTTTCCCAGCTGTCTTTGTAAGATTACTGAATTTCAGAAAGTTGAAAGGACCATTTTAAATAGTGAAAAATGAATAATAGAATGTTCAGGTAATTTAGATATTTTAGTTTGCTTTTGGAACCCCCAAAAAGGCAAGAGACAAGTATGTCATTTTTTTCACAGTAATATATTCTGTATTGGGACGATCACAACAGGTTTTTCACTATTTTTCTTGAAACTAGAGGTATGAGGTTTCTTAGAATTTTTGTTTCATGGACAATTTGTAATTTTTTCAGTTTTATTCTTTAACTTGATATGTGCATGTAAGTCTACATTTGCTAAAGTTAATATTTTCAATTTTGTAGAAATAGACCTGTAACTTTAAGTGATATTCATGCCTGGAATGGGGTTTTACTAAATGTCTCCCCAAGAAAAGGGTTCAGCACCATGAAGGGTGTCTTAGGAAACTTCTGTGTTATTATGGATAATAAACTTCATATATTAGGATATACGAGTAAAAAAAATAAATAAATAAAATAGCAATGCTGTCAATGCTTTAAGCAGAATATCTCCCAGTATTTTGTGACAAGTTGTCTTTACCCTTGCCCAACTGGTTAGAACTTCTGGGCCACAGTTGTCCTTTTCCTTTGGGGAACAAGGAGACATATCTAAAGTTTGTTAGATCTGGCTCACATAATTCTTCTCAYCTTGAATTATTGACAAGTGAAATCTAGGTATACAAGAACATAGTTAAGATATTAAGGAACATTCARTGCCAGTCTTCAGAGACTGTCACAAAACATTTTCTTATGAGGAACAAATTATGTTCTATTTATGGAGATACTTTGAAATCTTTTAAAACAGGAGTTTAGATAATCAAAGTGGCTACTCATGCAGGCCTAAGTATATTTACCACTTACTCATATTCAAAGTGCTTTTCAAATATTAAGTAAAGAGTACAGAAAACAGTCCCACAAAATAAAGACACTATTTTGGAGATACTACAGAACTGAATAAAAGAAAGTTTATAAGAAAGGATGGTCCATTCATTAGAAAGCTAACAAAGCCTTTGAAAAATCCTCTAATTGGCTATAATGCCCACTCAAGCTCTATGCAAAGCTCTGGACAGTCAATATGCAGAAAAAAAATCAAGATTCAAACTGCTAGAGAGGATTCGAATACTTTCTAGTTCAGTATTCTTGGTACTTATGGGTGGGGAGAGGGAGAAGATGGAGAAGATAGTGTTAAATTCTTCTTCTGCTCCTGTAACCACATGGCTACCGTAACCAGTGACTGCTTAATGTAAAATTCATAATCACCATTTTCATGATGACAATTTTTGGACTTAGATGCCTAAAATATTTRTACATATATTGCTAAATGTCTTATGACAAGACACTGAGCAGCGAAATAAATTAGTTTGCAGTGGTCTACATCAGACAGGTCTACAAGATTGCTGCTTGTACCTGAGCTAGCTAATTAAAACCAGCTCAGATATCTCTGTATAAAGTTATTTTTGTGACTGCACAATGAAGCCATTTCCCACATCTTTCACTAATTCTGACTTTCAACCTTTAAGTCCCCAGGTGTAAAATAGGGTTACATCCCTTTTCTAACCAGGAGTGGTTAGAGAATGTTGTTGAATATTAGCATATATTGTAGACTGTTCACATCACAGATTAGGTGTCAAAATTCTTTGGTGGACAAAGTAATATAAATGTTTTACATTAGTAGAAAAAAAAATAGAATAAATCAACTAACCACTCAATTAACTTCAGTCATTATAGATTCCAGTCCAAGATAATTCAACCAAATTTGTTCCAAAGAAACTAAGTAAATGGTCAAAATAAACAAGTAGCACATCCTAAAATTAGAATGTATATGGCTCAAGAGCTGTTCTTGGTTTCCACTACTCAACGCAGCTTCTAGCTAAGAATTGTATTTGTATCTTCCAGTTAATRTTCGCCTCTTTGTACTCTTCACTGATCTGTTGCAAACTGTATTGGTTATTTTAGTCATTACTACACAAATTTTAGTTTCTATAACTAGCAGGTAACCTTTCCTATAAAAATCCATATTCCTTTCTATGATATGCTTCAGAATGTTTTACTACGTACTTCTGGAAAAAAGGATTTAGTAAATTTTCAAGAATCTGCAAATCTATGATAATTTAATCTATTTACACTCAGTGTATTTCATACACTGCCTTTTCTGTCAAGGAATCCAGATATCTCAACCATCATTTTTGCTGTTTCCTTTTGTATAACATACTGAAAATCCAAACACTCGTCTTTCTCCGGTCACAGTGGTTCAGCTCCAATACCCAAGATGTTACATCCAGCCTTTGTTTGAACGTGAAAGCATTCGCCTGAAGATCAGAAACATGGTTTTAAAACACCATAGGGCTAGAGAGGACCTAGAACCAGTCTTCTGTTTCCTGAACAGCTGCTCTAAACACTATCAGAAGAATGATTAGTTATGAGTAAGCTCTACTTTGGGATTTTTTTCTGGAACATTTTTTAGGCATGTTACATCAGGGAAAGCCTCCCCCACCAGCTATAATATGGCAGAGATATACTTTCTGGTTGATTTGAATGTTTGATCTCTGTGATTGAGGACTGACCCTAAAAGGCTCAGGCCACACAATTTTCAGAGATGCATCTATCTCTCTCCATATGTTAAGCTGGAAGCCTAACTACTTCATGGCTCTGGATTCCACACCAGGATGAGACATTTACACATTTTTATAGTGAAGAGAACTATATAATAGAATCACAGGTTCATGTAAGTTGGAGGGGACCTCCAGATGTCATCTGGTCCAACTTCCTGCTCAAAGCTGGTCCAGTTAGAGAAGGTTGCTCAGGACTTTGTCCAATATTTTGTTGAATTATTGTCCACCTGTACCCAAAAGTCTTTTTTGGCAAGGGTGTTTCCCAGCCAGACTGTCTCAGCGAGTACTGCTGAATGGGATTATTTTGTCCCAGGTGCAGGACTTTGCRTTTGCCTTTGCTAAACTTCAAGAGGTTTTTGTCCACTCATTTTCTTCCATTCTGTTGCAGTCACTCTAAATAGCAAGAGCATATAAAACACTTTCCTGTTCAGTATCAGCTGTGAGATGGCTTAGGATGCACATCCCATCCCATCATCCAAAATGTTAATAAGCAGCACTGGCCCCAGTACCAATACCTGAGCTGGCTACCAGTTGGACATTGTATCCTGATCACAATAATTTTTAAGCCTGGCAGGTTTACATCCAGTTATCAATCCATATTTCACTGAGGTGGATATCTGAATACTATTGGAGGTTGTATTGAAGGCCAAACTAAAGTCAAGATTTTTTTGTTGTTGTTCTGACTTTTCAAGTGCTTTACAGAAAATGGCAGGCAGGGTCACCCAGCAGGGGCTGGGGAGTGTGAGCCTGTTGGGGCAATCACGGCTCCTTTACTGGAGCTGGCCTTACCATTAGGTCCTTTACTGGAGCTGACCTTCAGAAACTCATGTTTATGTTTTGAGTAGTGGCCTGCTTCAGTATGGAAAACAAATAGAAAATGCACGTAAGAATATTTACAGTGATAAAAATAAATATTTTCAAAATCACTAAGCATACAAGGACATCCTGTCCACAGCTTTTCCAAATACTACCTAAGGAAGAATATTTTTGTATATGCAAAGCAAAAATAGCATCCTTATCATGCCAATTTTCTCCCAGCAATGATTCAAAGCTAGGAATTGATATGGTGATTATCTGTCATCAGAAATTTCATCACTCAGAAACAGTCTCACAGGGTTAGATATAACAATTTTATGGCTATCTTGCACCACCATAGTCATGAAAAGCATACAGAATAGGCCCGTATTCTCATATTCATTACACTATTTTTTTTTCTAATACATATCTTTTTCCATAAAGAATGTGTAAGACAGAATTAAATGGGCAGCCCACATCTTTTCTCTTTGATCACACTGTATTTTATGTCTGTTACGTAAAAAAATGTGGTAAATTGACTAAACTTCTTTATATTCCAATTAGGTAAGCGGTCTGTTTTGTAAGTGAAAATGAGTGTTCATGCTTCACTTACTACAGAGTAACATGCCAGTAGAAAATGAGAGAGGAAATAGAATAGAAAATAAAAGAAATAATTAACAAAGAGAAAATCATATCATAGAATTTATGTTGATGAAAATGTTAGGTACCAGTTACCACTATCTTTATGATTGACAGCTTAATAGAAACAAATATACAGTTACAGTGTTATTTCATTATTCAATATGTATAACTGAGCTTCTTAATGAAACCTTCTATTTTCTTTTCTAAACAAATGGGGGCCACACTTTGGATTACTGCAAACAGTGCATTTACATTCATGTAGGTACAAGGGAATATTATCTCAGTTAGGAATTTGTCAAACAGAGGTTTAATTCGTTCTGTTCTCACGAAAGAAGACCAGAGGTTTGGGCCTGAACCTGGTATAAATATGAGGCAAAATCTGTAAATGASAGTTATCTCAAAGCAAGTGATTTGTCAGTGGTTACATTAGCCATTAGAGAATCTACATAAATAATATTTCCAGCTCAGCTTTACAGTCTTCTTTACTACATTGTTTCTCACTGAAAAATAAATAAACATTTTATAATAGAAAACCTAGCAAGAAGCCTGAGATGAGTCACTAGAATAGACAGGAGAGACTTTAATGTCATCAGAAGGGTTCATAAAGCCTGACCTTTTATGCAAAATTTTAGGTGTCAAAGCCTGAGCAAGATATGGACTGTTAGAAACAGAAAAGAAGCCATCACAACATCAACAAATAAAATCAGCACAGGTAAATAGAATAACAATACTGATAAATTAGAAAGAAAACAGATCAGTTTATGATTAGATGGAAGTTTTATTATGGTATTTGGCTCGCTAAGGAATGCAAAATAAAGAGAATGCACAAGATAATTTGGATGTAAAAGACAAAAATTTTGCATGAAGTGAAGCTTAGAAAGAAATAGTCAATACAGAAGCTTTGACTCTGAATATTTTTAAAAGCTTTCTTTTAATATAGAGAACAATAAATGAACTAGGAAATTCAACAGTGAAGTTTGCAATGTATTTGGTTATATTCCAAACTGCCTCTGAGAAAACAGAGTTTAAAAAGCTGGCCTACGTAAGGTGACTGAGGTCTATGTGTGATTCAGACTGTATCAGAAATTCTTCAGAAGACCTTTTCAACAAAATGGTATAAAGAATGAAGTAAATTAGAGACCTTGCAAATGGCAGCTATCCCACAGCATTAAACAAAAACTGTTGGGAAAAGCTTCTACAGATATCCAAGTGAACACTGAATATGACTTTAGTAAGCCTTATTTGTTGATGTTGTGATGGCTTCTTTTCTGTTTCTAACAGTCCATTTCTTGCTTAGGCTTTGACACCTAGAATTTTGCATAAAAGGCCAGGCTTACTAAAATACCATTTTCTCAAAGAATTGGAAACTGTTTCTGGAGTGTAAAGAGAACAATAACTGCATCTATAGTTCACAATAGGCTGAAAGCACCCAAAAGTTCTTGTAATTTGATGATTTTTAAGGTTTTTACAGAAAATAGTTTTATCACAGTGACCAATGGATAAGTACTTAAATTCACCATTGCAAATAGCCCTAATTGGCCAACTCAGAACAGAATTTGTAAAACCAACGGGTTAGACTGAGCTAAGGAGAAGCAGAGTCCTTTTGTGGTTAGGACATTAGTCTGACAGTGGTAAGAATTCCTGATCTGTTTGATTTCCCTCTGTGACATTATGAAATTCACTCAGCCCCAGATCCCCAAAAGGAATTGGATGGAATTTAAACATCCAGAGTGTAAATCCTCAAAACCTCTGCTTACTTGTTGCCTAAAGACAGAGGAATTTAACATTCATAAAACACCTAAACTTGAAACATTAAGATTTTCCTTTGTACCTCTGGACATGCCCAGAAGTGTCTCAATCTGAAGACCATTCGAGCTATTTTACGTACTTAACTCATTTCTATTTGCTGCTGGAATCAAAATGTTTTTTGTGTGCATGGTATTTGCAATACCTCTTTCCCTCCAAAACAAAGGAAGCAGCCCTTTCACTTAACAGCTTAATGAGAACAGAAGTCATCTACTGTTTGGCTTCTGCTGCAGAAGTTCTGAGGTGCCTTTCACATTTCTCAGTGTCCTTTCTACCAGACTAAGCTATTCAGCAGTGGGATATTTTCAGTCTTTTCATTACATAGCAACATCAAAAACTCACCAGGCAAGAGATGGAAACCATTATGCCAGAGAGTGCCTGAAAACTTGAATATATGAGTCTGAATCCTCCTAAAAAGAGAAAGGGAGTGTTTAATGGTACAGACTACAGGTATTTAAAGTAAGGTACCATGTTTTGGAGAGATATCTAAGTCTCTGTGTTTGAATTCCAACTAATAAAACAGGAGAGGCAATACAAACCAAACACAGGGGTTTTTGAGGGGTTCAGAATCTACTCTAATGAGGAAATACAGTAGAAAGATAAGCTTAATGAAACAAAAATTTCTTCAGATTAAGTTCATGTACATGCAGTATAACAACATTTTGCTTCTGTTACCCATTCGGTAGATAAACGAAAGAATTCAGTATGGGCCATAATCTTAAATGGTGGTAAGTTAAGGTTTGCCTAGAAAATGAATGAGATACACATGCTGAAAAATCTCATCTCTGAAGGCAAATACAAGAAAATTCGGATGTAGCACAGAAGAACGGTCTGGTGTTAGCAGACTTGATGCCAAAATATTACCATAAATAACATCAAAAGTTAAAGACATTTCCAAAGAAATACACTAGAGAAGTAAGAAGCAAGGCTCAATCATCTAATTTGCTTCTGTTTCAGATGCTTGAATTCTCAAATTTTATTTCACCTTAGGAAAGGACTGTCTTGTTTATATGTACACATTTATAACAGCAAGTTCTKAGCCTACCTACTAATCAATGTCAGTTTCTGCTAAGAAAACCCATCAATGTGTTTCATGAATCATCATAATCAGAAAATTATTCTAACAGCCCTCAGCTATTAAAAAAAGATTTAAAGTTATATGTATATATTTATATATATATATATTTATTTTTAAATATATATGCATGGAATGTCAAGCAGATCAATGATAACTAATTTGTGCAGTCTAAGAAATTATATCTATCTACCTCAGGCAATCAAAGATTTCTTTAATAATTGCACTGGAACCTGTTTTTAAGCAATTAGAACTCAGTTGCCAGCAAACATCTTAGATTAAAAGAAATGGCATTTTAGAATTACATGGATGGAAATTAAATTGAAATTTTAACTGCAGCTGTCTGATATGCAATCAGAAACATAGGAAGGTAGGATTTCCCAAGATTACTCAAATAAGTTTGGTTCTGCATTTCCCATGTCTTTTGGAGTACTGTTGAAATGGTATCATAGGACTCATCTTGTATGTACTCATTAATAGGAGTCCCAGTGTCTTCAATGGGAATTCTACAAACCCTGTACCTAGAAACATGAGTCTATGGGACACAATATTTCCTTYGATTATTAGCCATATATAAACCAGAGGATTGACACGTGAGCTATTTCAGTTGGACAGTATTTGCTGCTGGAAGCGTCTCACTTCTAGTATCCCATGTTAGAAATCTGTATGTGCTACTCCATGCTTTGAGAATCCTGCACTGAAAATTGAACTTGGATATTATTTATTGATATCAAACTTGACAGCTGATACTATAATCCTCAGATATTATGTTAAATACTTTGTCCCACAGGGTGCTTTGAATATTTTATTTAATATTTAATGTGTTTTAGCATCAATGCTGCAGACAGAAAATGAATAAAAAATGATAAAAATCATATATTTTTAGATAATTCTCCAGTGGATTTATTATCTTATAAAAGTGGTGTTCTGAGATATTTTGATGACTCAAGGGACCATCAGTAAAACACAGTTCTTTTCATCTCTGGGTTTCCAGTCCAATCCATGTTGCTAGAGCCTGAAGTCACTAGCATATAACAACTATTATATGGCCCATAAGAACTGAGTAGAGATCTTGATCCAGCTCCTGAAAGATTCTGTCCCCTGAAAGGTGGGGAGATTCCAATAATTTAAGAATTAATCTGAGCTCTAAATGAATTGTGGTGATCAGAGGACAAAAGTGATTGACAGAAAATAGTCAAATGCCAAGGCAATTTGTTTATTCCAGCTTTTAGTTCAGCTAGACAACAAATGTGGTGTTGCTGTATTTTATTATGAATGGATTTAATTCTGATAATGGACTGACTGCTTTTTATTAAACTTTCATATTTCAGTGACATCCAGCTAAGGGTTAGAATGTGCATGGAAAAAGGGCAAACAATTTTACACTGAGTAGAGACATAATGAAAGTTTTTTCCTGCTTTTAGAGGAACTAAAGTTTTTACATCATGCATAACACTTAGGCACTTGCCTAACTTTGAAGTCGATAGAATCAGTCCCATGCTTAGAAGTTAAGGTTGTGAGAAAATATTTCCATGGCTGATACTGAAGAAAACAAATAATATGCAAGGATTAAAAGGAGAAGGAGCAGGTTTTATACATGTGTATTTTCATTTTATAATAACAATCAAGTAAGAATCCATCATTCCCAGCTAATGGCACTGCCCTGAGAGCTGTTACTAATAATGGACTCAGCTTAGAAAAATGGTGCGTAGCCTGATCTGCCTTTGATCATAGCTTGTATGATGATTTGAAAGAAATTCTTCAGACTGTTATAAACATGTTTAATTTTTGAACCCAAAATATCTAAGTGCATTTTGGGGGATGGGTGGAGTGGCAGGAAGGGAAAGAAGGAAATGCAGGAGGAAGGAAATGCAGGGATATTAAATAYTAAAATTAAAATATTATTTTTCTCATTGGGAGGTATATACAGAAGGAAATTCTAGATCAGATTAAACCATTAGACATTATGTCAGTAACTTGAAAGCAACCGCAAGGCTTATTATTAATGAAGCTTAACTGGGGTCTGGTTTTGTTTGAATTTCTAGGACATATTACATCACAGGAAGACTTAGTTCAGGTAAAGCAAGAAATTCTTTCAAAAATAATATGGTAAATAACACTGATCAGTGCAGTCTGCTTCCTAATATATACCCACAGTTTCTCTGGTCAGTCATATAAATTGTCACAAAGCATATTTTACTTTGCTTCCTATAGTAGCAGAATGACTGGTGTCCAGTACTGATGCCCCAACTCAACTGATGCAGAATACTTTCTGCTAACAATGTTAATTTCCAAATCATATCCATGCTATATTCTAAACCTTTCAGCTATACTTCATACAAGCTGTCCCCAGAGCCTTAATTTTCTTATTAAATAGATTTCTGACTATATTCTGCTTTCTGATAATGCACAGAAAACTCCAGGTATATCCTGCAGATATTCTGTGCCTTATGCCTTAGAAAGAGCAGCTTGTGTCTTTGATCATCTAGCATGTAACTATTGGTCTGTAAAGAGTTAATTCCAAAACATTTTTTTCATGGCTGGAAAAAAATGAGCCCTGTCAAAATACCAGTATGTCTTTACCCAAASTCATGAATTAGTATAACTCTTCTGAAGTTGACTGACAAACCAAATCAAAGGGAAAGGCTTGGAAGGAGTTACTGAGGACATTAAAACAAAAACAAAAATAAAGACAGCAGCTATAACTCACTTGATAAGAGCACCGTGCTTATGAATTGTCTGAAGGATGCTGTTCACCTGTTTTATTTATTTTGATTGTAAACCCTCTGGACACAAACATGCCTCAATAGGTGCCAGAATTTGATCCAGTAGGCTGGAATTAATACTCTTTGGAGTACTGATGGAAGAGATTTACGCCATGATGCATTTAAATATTCAATAAAATTAAAAATCTTGTTTCAGCATGGAAGGAAATAGACCATCTGTTGCAATTTGGTGGTTTGAGAGGGGTGGCAAGATTCARATTTGCTACTAGATTCAAAGCAAAATCTAACCACTACATATGAATTCAGAGTATAACTTGAAGAGGCAGGAGAGAGACATTACTGTTCTCAAGTGGCAAAGTTATAAAAGCTGGTGAAATACTTTTTTTTCCCCAAAASTGTCCATTTTCAAGGGCTTTGCCACATACTTTAATATTTGGAACATGGAATGTATTTATATGCTGCTTAAGTTGGTGAAGAGAAGAAGGGGGGAGAACAGGGKACAAAATAGAGACAATGTTTTTAGATTAGTTTTAGATAGTTTTAGATTGTGCAAATACCCTAGTATTAAATTTCATGGTGTTCTTCATTTGTTTACATGTGACAACCAAAAGAATTAAAAGAAAAAACCAAAGATACAATGAGAAACCCAAACAAAAATATCACTCAGAGATGCATTGGGAAATCGCTAATATAAGACCAAAACCAGGGAGAAAGTAGAGAGAAAACTTTTCAAGAAATATATATGCTATAAACTTATTCACTATGTCAGTATAATACTTTGTCTAAGACTCCAACCCACATTGTCACTTCAGAATAATTAAATTCTGTCAAAAACACTGCAATAAAAATAATGAGCAAAATCAAATCTTTAAAAATATCTCACTTAAAGTAGGACAAGCACAAAAACAGGTGCTGAATGGTCATATATATAATGTTCACATTTTTGTTTCTTTACAGCTACTTTAAGTGTTTGATAGCTATTTATAGTCATAGAAATTAAAACCATTATGCAGCATGCTTTATCCCATGCTTGATCAAACACAATCAAATAGATGGACAAATTAATATTTTAACAATATATATTATATATTACTCTTGTGGATTTAAATTATTTAGGATTTTCTTACCAGAAAAATATTTAAATGCATGACTAACTTTTGACAAATAGAAATTTTGGTCCAGAAAACAGTAAAGAAACTCATAGATGATTTTGCCCCTTAGCAAAGGTTGTATTCTATGGTTTTATTTCTTTCATGCTTGTCTGGATAAGGATAGCATACAGAAATACTTAATCATTATGACTTTTCGGTGAATTTTCTTTTTCTGTTATGCAAATTTAAGTGGGTTTTAACATAATGCGTGCATGCGCAGAGGTACTTTTTTGAACAATACCACTGTTATGTTCCTTCATCACAAGGCCACCTGTCTTTACTGCCTCTCATCACTAMCCCAGTACCAGAGTGTGAGGGGATGCCTCTGTTCGCAGCCTGCTGACTAGAATTTCTATGTTCTGGTAATGCTGGGCATGCAGGATTCCTCTTTTTTGGGGATATTACACAAGAGARGCTGTCTTAGAAGCAAGAGGTCTTCAAAGTAAAGGTAAAATAAGATTATCTTTTTTTAAGACTGTATGGAACATTCTTAGATTTACCATAAACCCAACCTGAGCATGCCCTCTTAGCTTCAGTGGAGAATGGCAAGTGGTTACACCATTATCTTTCTAATAAGGAAATCACTCTTTGCTTCTCTCTGAGCAGAACAGTGACTTACCTGATGAGGAAAGAAAGGTTAAGTGAAGAAATTAGTCATTTAGTTTTTGYTGCACTTCAATTTTATTTGTTTTCCGCTTGAAGAACATTAAAAAAAATTGTATCTGTACATTTTTATGCTTTCTATTGTTTCTATTGTTTGTGATTACTTAGATAGTGACAGACAAACATTGACATTAGGCTGATGGCTGTGCAGAAGTATACTAATCTATCTTGAATTTATGGAGCAGGGTGTCTAGGTTATATCCATAGAAACACAGCATTTAATGGGGGTGCTGTTTAGGAGATTAGTCTTTAGTCTCTCTATAGTCAATAGGAAGATACAGGAACCTCAAGGCAAGTCAACTTACATGTTCCATGAATCACCACACATTTCTTCATTAACTAGAAATGGGCTGAATTCTATTAATGGTGTTTAAAAACAGAAATGTGGGTGACAGAGCACTGGAATAGGTTGCCCAGAGAGGTGGTGGAGTCTCCTTCTCTGGAGATATTCAAAACACACCTGGACACAATCCTGTGCAATGTGCTGTAGGTGACCCTGCTTGAGCAGGGGGGTTGGACTAGATGATCTCCAGAGGTCCCTTCCAAMCTCAGCGATTCTGTGATTCTGTGAAATGATGCCACTAGTCCAGATGGAGTCTGTCTGCCACGTTCATGGAAACGATGCCACTGGCTGATGCAGACAATCAGCAAGATACTTGGTTTGGCTATTTACCGTCTACTTTTGCACATTAAACCTTCTTTTCCTGTTTTAGTGTCCCCCACTGCAATCATATAATACATAGCCCAACAGGTAATTTTAAAAAATGTCTTATATTTGATTTTAAAAACATGTTTTTGACCATTGTCCAATGAGTGTATGGGAGTTGGTACTCTAGCAAGGAATTAACATTTCAGACATCTAAATGTTAGCTGTCTAGTCTCAACGAGTTTTCTAGGCTCCTCCTATAGTCAACAGAAATGAATAGGCACCTCCAGAGGACGAGCAACACCATTCTAAGAGAGGTGTCTAAAACAGGTAGCATGAATTGCCCTCCTGTAATTTCTGTGTGCTGACTTTAAGGTAGCATAGGAGAACAGATTACTAAAGTTAGATAAAATGAATCCCACTCTCAGTTTTCAAAGTTAGGCATTTTTCCCACAATCTATTTCCAATTTTTCCTGACTTTCTCTCTTTGTATACCACTTCTGTTTTTATTTATTCTCTTGCTTCTCTTCCATTCCTGCATCTTCAACCAGTCTTCTCATCTCCATATTTCTTTTGGCTCTTATCTTCTTATTTCTTCTCTTTCTCTTCCCAGCCGCACTTAAATTGACTTTTTTGCCAGCCATTATACAGAATGTGGTTGGAAGGAGATTTTACTATGATATATCACTGAAAACACCACAAAAACAACTGCTTTCATCTTTCTATCAACATCCATCTACACCTTTTCTTCTTTTCTTTTCTTTTCTTTTCTTTTCTTTTCTTTTTTTTTTTGAGACAGCCAGAAAAGCCACTCTGGAGAAAAGAAAGGGAAAAAAATGAATCAGATCTTTAAAAGAAAAGTCCTGTCATGTTTATAAAGGATTTTGCTAGTTCCGGGATAAATACCTTCATTATTTGAAATGTTCATTCAGTCCCCATGTGAAATCACAGAAACACAGAATCGCTGAGGTTGGAAGGGACCTCTGGAGATCATCTAGTCCAACCCCCCTGCTCAAGCAGGGTCACCTACAGCACATTGCACAGGATTGCATCCAGGTGGATTTTGAATATCTCCGGAGAAGGAGACTCCACAACCTCTCGGGGCAACCTGTTCCAGTGCTCTGTCACCCTCACAGTGAAAAAGTTTTTCC
>NW_020450853.1:301256-302713 GCF_003343035.1 Apteryx rowi
CTTTCCAGCAGGTCAACCCCCAACCTGTACTGGTGCATGGGGTTATTCCTCCCTAGGTGCAGGACCCTGCACTTGCCTWTGTTGAACTTCATGAGGTTCCTCTCCGCCCACCTCTCCAGCCTGTCCAGGTCCCTCTGAATGGCAGCACAGCCCTCTGGKGTATCCGCCACTCCTCCCAGTTTTGTTATCGTCAGCAAACTTGCTGAGGGTGCACTCTGTCCCTTCATCCAGGTCATTGATGAAGAAGTTGAACAAGACTGGACCCAGTACTGGCCCCTGGGGGACACCGTTAGCTACAGGCCTACAGATAATTCTTATATTACCAAATAAAAGTTCCTGTCATGAATTTTCACATACATGCAATTCCTTCTTCCTTTTCCTTTCTCTTTCTTTCTCCCTTTTCTTTTTCCTTTCCTTTTCTTTTCTTTTCTTTTCTTTTCTTTTCTTTTCTTTTCTTTTCTTTTCTTCCTTCCTTCCTTCCTTTGCTTTCTCTTCTGGTCTGCCCTCCTGCCCACCCACCTGCCTTCCTTCTTTCTCTCTCTCTTTCCCATCTTTCTTTTCCTTCCTTCTTCCATCCCTCCCTCCCCCTTTGTTCAATGTCTAGTTCATTCCATTTCTGATGTTTTTAACCTTATGCAAAGTTTACAATGTTGTTCTRTAAGTGGCATGGCTAATATATTCACTTTTTATCTGGCACTTCCTTTCATGCTGTGCTAACCTTCCAGTGGGCTGGTTTTGCATCGGATCTAATAAGTGCTCCATACTATTGATGTCTTTCCTTTGTTGTCCTCATGCCCTGTTTGATATCACAGCTGCATGGGGAGAGCAGCTCTGCTTGAATCTTTGCATTTTACTGYTGATGATATTTTGTTAAATGCTGTTCAATGATTTTTAACATTGCTTTGGCTTTGATGATATTCTGAGTATCTCCTTTCCTCGATATTATCACTTTTATCAGAAAAGTTCAGCTTCTTTCTCACCTGGTGCTTTCTTTACCTAAACTCACTGCAAGGTTCTGTTTCACTGAATAACTTTCTTCTTTTTTTCCCCTGCTCATTACTAATGACAAACACAGTTTAAATCACTGAAGTCTCAGCCAGTTGACCTAGAGCCCTCCTACACTCTCCTTTAGCTTGGTCACTGTGACCTGC
This sequence comes from Apteryx rowi, assembly GCF_003343035.1. Lineage (NCBI taxonomy): Eukaryota > Metazoa > Chordata > Aves > Apterygiformes > Apterygidae > Apteryx > Apteryx rowi. Next base: position 302,408 of record NW_020450853.1, read on the forward strand.
AGTATTTGCCAGTGGGTATATTTTTTCTTCTTCAAGCAGTACCCTTTATTGAGTGACTGTATGTCCCCAACTTCACTAAGCAATCTGAGTTGTTGGGCAGAGTCCGGGGAAACCTTTCCCCATTCTGGGGAATGGGACTCAGGGGCAGAATGAATGAATGCACTGGTGCTGAAGATTTCTAATCAGATTAGGTCTTTAAGATGTTTGTAAGTGAAAGGAAAGCGGCAAGTTGAATAGGATACTAGTCTGAGAAACTGCACTTAATGGTATGTGTCTCAGAAACAAGAACTAACACATTAACTGTTT
>NW_020450853.1:302878-305941 GCF_003343035.1 Apteryx rowi
AGCAGGGGTTTTGATTAGTCCTTGTCAAACACTTTCCTATGGAAAAAATGAAAAGAAAATGATATGGAAGTACTATATATAAAACCTACAGCTTAAAAGTATATGGACAAAAACAGGAGACACCAAAATGAATGGTAACTCAGAACTGCTAATATGATTTTTTAAACACTTGTTTCTGGTTTCTAATTATTACACTTTTCCATTGGGAATATATAGTCCATTTTCCAGCTTCATTTCTCATTATTTTTTTTTAAAGAATATATAAGATAAAACATATGATTTACACATATAGCTTTAGACTTAGAAATTTTCTTATGTCAGAAGCTTTCTCAAGCATTTCACAGGCTCCGTATAAGGGCTCTTCTTGTTCCTCAAAAAGGCAGTGATGAGATGAAATATGCTGCAAGTGTTCAACACTAATTCACATCTTCAGGAAGTTTTTGTCAGGGCAGAGTTATACTATGTTATGTGATATGAGGAAATCAGAATCCACAGCTGGATGTTAAATGTTTGACCTTGTTATTCTTTATATGAAAGAGCTATAAAAGTTGTTGTCAGTAGACAGAAAAGACTTCCTTTAACCTCAGTGAGGTTGGGATTAGCATTTGGTCTTGATTTCCTGCGGTGTACCAGCAACAATAAAAAGAGAAAAGAGGGCTGCAAAACCAACCAAGTGATATCTTTATATAATACTTAACCATTTGGCCTAGGTCCACAACTACAGATTACCTGTTTTGTCTCACTCTTATGTAAAAGAGCAAAGCCTCTTTTCTCCATACTTAAAGAGAAACGGGGGTGATTAATTTGTATGTGTGTTAGCTTTGTGAATATGGCATTAATGAAAAGCATTTGGAGCACTCACTTCTGATATTATTCCCTAGTTTACTTTACCTCACATTTATCAATATGATTAGCATATTCTATCTTTGGACAGACAATGCTGAAAATGCAGAAAAAATATATTTCTGCTTGTTCCAGCATATCTAACCTTTTTTTTTTTTTTTTTTTGATAAATGTAGTTATTTATACTGCAGAAAATAGCACTGAGGCCAAGTTTTAATTTACAATGAGAGCCAAATCTCAAAGCATAAATGAGGCTTCCTTAGGTGGCACCACTTAAATGAGACTTTTTTCCCCTAATGTTTTGGATCCTACCTTTGAATAAAATGATCCTGTGCTTCAGAGACTGTAGCTGAATGAATATGTCCATAATTGTGTTTCATCTCATCAGTCTCAATTGAATTCCTATTTGAAATATTCAGGTCCATTGATTTTCTGTATTAAAGTTTAAAATATATTTTAAAAAGATATTCTTTTTCACTGACATATGTATTTAAAATTATTTTTAGACTTTTCAAAGTGTGAGTTCTTTTGACAAGCTTTGAAGAAATGTCTTCTTTTGAAATTGAAATTACTATTTTTTTATTTGTATTTCTTCTGACTCATATTTTACACCCTAAAGATGAAGCTAGGCCTGATATGTAGCAGTCCTAAATTAGGGGACATTAAATGTCTCAAACTAGGATTCTGTAATACCTGTAGAGTCTGGTATCTTCATAAAATAATTCACTCTACTGGTTTAGGCATCTGTCATAAGGTAAGATGAAAAACCTTCCAGAGGTACCTGTCTGACCTCTGTTGTCCAAATCCTCTGAAACTGTCTTAGCCACAGGACTAAGTTGTGTAGAGGTGCCACCACAATTTCACATCAGGCCTGCATCACAGTGTCCTGCTGCTTTGCCACTTTGTGGCCAGCCCATTTATGATAGTGTTCCTAAATTCACTTTAAAAATTCGGACAGTCTAGGCAGATGCATACCATGTTTTCAAAATCTGATCAGGCATAGATATAAATCACCAAAGGAGAGACGCTTCTGAGCACATCTGCAGAATTAGGACTTTCACAGCGAGGGAGAGAGAGGGAGACATGAACTGCAACTTCAGGGGATTTGGGGGTTGTTTTCACACACTCTCATAGGCAAAGCTTTTTTTTTTTTTCATTAATAATAACTTATTGGGCTAGTTTGCATAAGGAAATGCTCCTGGGGATGTTGAACAGTGCCATATAGCCATGATATCTAGCTACCTCACAACTGTAACTATAAGACAATCTTGAATTTTATCCTTATGTTACAATTATAACTTACATTCGATAGATTTAGCCACAAAGTAGGCTAAATCTAATTAACTGGGAATAGGTAGCACCTCAGTAATGTTTTTCATGACTGCAGTACTAACCATAAATGCCTAAATTCTGTCTGTGTCAATAAGCTTTTGTTGCTGTTTTTACTTTTCCTTTTTAAATAGCATTTACCCTGTCCTAACAGTGACCAGAAAATCAATTTGGACAATTTCTGATTTGTGGATAGGTAAGAATTCAGAGCCCCAAACTTTCTTACTGATTGATGCAAACTTTCTTACTGATTGATGTATAGCTTCCAAAAACATCTGGTAAATTTTTAGAGATGATCTACAGCTGTTAAAAAGTTACCTGTGAGTCTAAGACAATGAGCTGTGGACTATTACATGGACTATGGATTTATCTTTTGAGTAAGAATTAAACAGTGAATTACTTCAATAATTTAAATGTATCAATACTTGACCAGATAGCTGAAAAGAGCACTTTCAGCAGTAACCATGTTTACAAAAAATTAAATGCAAAGTCAGAGGCAATAAAAATGGGAAATGATCCCTGAAATTACTGACTCCTGAGAATTGCTGATTACTCTCGACTCCCATTGAGGTTAATGATTACCAAGAACAAAGTTTGGCTTTTTTTATCATTATTCTACGAAGATGGATTCAAAGGTCTCATGTGTTACTCTCTGCAAGTTGTGGTACTTTTGCAATGAGCTATGCTTTGACTCAACAAATTGAGTAAAGATGGTTCTCCATTTCTGCAGTTCCTAAAGGATTTGTCCTTGAACTAACAACCATTTTTAATATTGCCTTTCATTAAAATGGAATCTAATAGTAATTCATTTTACTCTTGGTGTAATTTCTGCTTCAGCCCCTGAATTCGTCTTTTACAAGGTATTTGGCAGCTCCTTGGCATCTTCAGTAC
>NW_020450853.1:305966-373449 GCF_003343035.1 Apteryx rowi
ATGTCAATGCTAAAGTGCTTTAGTAAGTGAAACATCAGTTCTAGATTTTAGGGTCATATCAGATTCATTGAGTAGCTGATCTTGGACTGCTCCATTCTGGGTGCTATCCAGGACCAGGTTCCACAGTGAGTTGTATGACTGTCTCAAACTGGCAGGGCTTTGTTAATTTATTTAATTCTACTGTGTGCTCAGAAGTAGCTTTCCTTCTTTTTACTCTGTTTAAAAAGGCTGAAACCTCTGTGGTCACCACTTCCTGTAGAAGTAGGTCATTTTTGTAAAAATTCTACACTTTGGGCAAATGTTTTGTCTGCTGATTTAGTAGGACCTGCTAAGCTACACAGAAGGTTGCAAATTTTAGCTGCCATTACACTTCCTAAAATTACTACCTTTTTCTCATGGGTTGTACCAATAACTACTACCTACTGTTCCAGTCTTTCGATTATAGGTGATCAGCTATCAAACAAATCAATTTTACCCAGGTGCCAAACACTGTAACCCCTACTTTATAAAAGGAACAATCACAGCACCTGAATGTTACAGCTTCCTTTTAATAGCTCTGCTATCAGGTCTGCTTCCAATAGTCACTTTTGTTTCACAGTCCTGATGACAATCCTATCCTATCCCCTACAGTTGTGTTCCTTAAGGAACAAAAATTGTCCAAAAACCTATGTGGCAGAACGAGACTCAAATCACTACTGACCTCACCGACCGTTCTTTTATCATAAGACTCAGAGAATATCATAGAAGGCTCACAGCTATGTGATAAGATGCTAAAATTTCCTTAATAGCACACATAAACACTATTTTCCAAAATTACTACAGGTTGATTTGGAAGAGGCATCTAACGCCCACATGCTTACATGATGTAACCTCATTGTAGTAACAAATGTTTGTATTAACAAATTAGCAAATATCTTTTTCTCGTTTAAAAGAACAAAAATGAAGTGATCAAATGCAAATGCAATAGTTTTTGATGCATTCTTTCATGATGGTATTAGCAATCAGTGCACTTATAAGTAGTCTCTGAATACGCTGCATTCTCCTACAGATGAGCAAGATATGATCATATTTACTGGCTGGAGATCAGACAAGATGACCAAAAGTTTGTTTTAGGAATGAAATGAAATACTGTAGGAGTGTTATATGCAACTGAAACATCTTCAACCCTGAAATGCTCAATGGTTCTCTCAAGAACAGACCCCTATTGTGTTGAACTCTGTAAAAGATAAGGTAAAAATAGTCTGTGCTCCAGAAAGTTGACAGTCAACTAAGACTAGCTGCCACAGAGAGTGTACAGATTGTTCAGAAGAAATAGGCCAGATACCCTATATGTTGATGTCCTATGATGTATTTGAGCATAAGCCATTCTTTCAGTGCAAATAAATGAAACAATGAACCAAAATGCTTAATCTAGATCTAAAGTTTTACGAAGTTGGTGGGTCCAAGAAGTTTGAACCATGCCAATTTTTATTAAAAAGTGATCAGTACCAAGACTAAGAAGACTTGGGGAAAAAAAATCTGCAGTGCAGAAGAAACCCCAGACATAAGAATATAATGTCACTGAGAAGATTCAGGTGGAAATAACACTTTGAATGATTTGATTGGAGAGGTTCTTCTTTGACCAGACTTTTTTGGCTTTTTTTTTAATATTATTTTGCATTGAATGGTATTGATTTTTTTGTTTATTTTGTAAGTGCTATCTTGGGTTGCTGCTTGGAGACCTTTCAACATCACAACATTGGATAGATTTTGCATAATAGGCAGGGAGGGGATTGATGCTGGTTAGCTGAGCTATGCTGCAGCTTCCACTAATGCCATATGACGTAAGAGCTGTTATCACTGAGACAGCATTGAAGACACACATTCTATCCTTACACCTTTTACTTGCAGGAGTTCTCCATATCCTTCACGAATACGACACGTAATATTAATTTTTATTGTTGTTGTTGTTGTTGTTGTTGTTATTATTGTAGAAGAAGCAAAACATTTCATCTTTCTCACTACGTAAAACTGACAGAGTTAAAAAATGACATCATTGCAACTGAGATAAACTGCAGATATTACATTCCATGCTGCCTTTGCTTTCTTTTTTTTTTGAAAATGTCTTCATTGTTTTTGTTTTTGTTTTTTTGACTAAACAGGGCCTCCAAATATTACTGCTCTGAATAATTTTTTTTTTGTAAGTGTAGGCCCATGTTTGTAAAAGGTTTCATTTTCCTAATAGCTATTGATGTAAAACACCACTGATGACGTTCTTGAATTTAAAAAAGAAGTCACAACTTTACATATCACGTTTGAAAAATGAGATTGATTTTATTATGATACAACCACCCAGTAGGCACACAGTGTGCTAGCTAGCAATCCGAGCAGAAACTAGATATTTTTACGTGCTTCATTAAGCAGCTACCACTGCAAAAGCAGGGTGGTTTTATTTTATTTTATTTTTTAAAGGAAGACAAGGAGATTTAGACAGCAAGGTTTAGACGTACACAAGTAAATTATGTAAAATAGCTGTCTGTGCCCTGTGTATTGTTATTATGTTTTTAAGTCAATAACATTTATTAATTGAATAAACATATTTGCTCAGGCTTTTAGCCTGGATTTAATTATTTAAGGCCATGGTAAATGTCAAGCCTCAAAAGTGTTTTTCAAGAAATAGTTATGACAAGTATAATAATTACCCTCATTCCTGTGTTTTGTGAAGTTTTTATGAAGTGCATAGTAATAACATGACAATTATATATGAAGGTGAGATAAARTGATGTGAATTCACTACACCTGGCCAGACACTATTCAGATAAACCATACCTCATCATAAGGTGACCAGATCAAAATCTTTGCCTTTGCCTCTTTTTCCTGCTTCTGTTTCTGCTTACATTTCTACTTCCATTTAGTTTTTTTCTCTTTTGCTTCCTTCCTGTTCCTTTTTCTCTTTTTTGTTTTCTTCTTCTTTTTCCTTTTCCACTTCATTTTCCTTTTCCTTTTCTGTTTCTAAAACCTTTTCCATTTCTGTTCCTTTTCCTTTTCTTTTCTTTTTCATTTTCCTTTTCTTCTTTCCTTTTCTTTTTCATTTTTCTTTTCTTCTCCTCTTTTTTCTTTCTGCCTTTTGCCTTTTATTTTTGCTTTTGCTTTTTCCTTTTCCCTTTGTTTGCTTTGTCCTTTCCCTTCTTCTTCGACTTATTTTTGCTTCCCCTTTTTTTCCCTTTCTCATTCTTGTTTCATGCTCTTTCTTGCTCTTTTTTTCTTTCTCTTTCTCACCCAAAGTAGTTAGGGACTCCTGCCTTACAACTGCATCTTTATCACAAAGCAACAAAAGACTCATTAATGTGTTAAAGTACAATAGCACAAGTACAATAATTTCCAAATGAAAGTAAACCATTCCGTGTTTTTTTTCTATTTTTTTAACATTGATAGAATTGTAGAAAAACATGTGAAATTCTCATCTGTATAACAATGTATTCGCCATTCACGCTGAAGAATAGATTATTTATCTTCTAGAAAAAAGAGACATAATCCCAGCAGAGCCAATTAACAAGAGTATTAAATACCATCACAGCTGGGTGAGAGTCCCCAGAGCGAGAGGAACCCAGATTATATCTTTACTAAAGAACTGATGGAGAATCTTATGGTCACAGGCACAGAACTGACTTCTTCTCTTCACTTTCTCATCTATTGTTGTCTGTCCCAGGATGGAATTTCACACTTTACTCACTGTTTTGATAGACTTCAAGTTCTCGTGTGTGTTTCTGTCTTAAATTTCAGGTCTCAACTGCTTCAAGAAAAGGCTGATCCCTATATTTGGGGAATGGAAAGATGGCCATTAAGCAGACAGTTTTGATGAAAATGTACATTCTATAGGCAGAAACAAAGTTTTAGATGAAAAAGATATAGGAACAAGAAAATAATCTGCACACATCTCTTTTATTTAAAGTTTAACCGTAGCCCAATGGTAATTTCAAATTTTCACTGACAGTAGTTTGAGTCCCCCAAACCATTGTTGCCTTTGTCTTAGCAAAGAATAAGTTTTAGTTCTCCCTTCTGTTACTCTCCTGGGTTCCAAAAATTAGACCATTTTAATCAAAAACAGTTTTTGTAGTTGGCTGGAGAAGAGAATAAGGCCATGTTTGTGGGGGGAGGTTCTATTTCTACTTTTTTAATTGAAACAGATGTTTCTACTATTGTTCTTCAGAAACATTTTAAGAGTTTGAGGAAAAGTAATTCCCATTAGACATTCCTTTCCTTCTGGCCTGTTTTCTGATTCAAGCTTCCACTGGTTAATAATTGATCTATATAGTAAATAATATATTAACTATTACATCAATTAGTAAATATTCAAATTTTTATTGAAAAAGTCACGTTATTTGACTGAGAAGACCCCAAAAGACAATCTGCCATTGCTGGAGATAGGCCATTTTAGGGGTACTGTGCCAAGATGAATTTTTTTAATTTTCTTTCTTAATGATCATTGTATTTGCTTCTTGACAACCTGTTTCTAATTTTGCTGGCATTGCTAGCACCTGTAGTTTTGATTGATGATACATGCTATTGGAAGGCATTTATAATTTCTGTTGTGTCCCATAAGTGAGTACCTCCTTGCCAGCACAATAATGTTGTAATTAAAGACATAACACTTTTAATAATTACATAAGTATTAACTACATGTAATAAATACTCAGATACATCCCTAATTACACTATTATATGCACTTTAAACTATGCATTAATTTAACATTTAGAGGGAATATGAGAAAGCACTGATCCAGATTTGTACGTGATAGAAGGCTATGTTAGCAGAAAGTGTATTAGTTACACTACAAGAAAGTTGATGTCACTTCTGATAATGGCTATGAAAAACCATTGTCATTGCATCTGAAAAGACTTGACAGAGTTTTTCAGAGGTCCAATCAGTCCAGCTTCTATGAAAAGAGGATTTTGACTGAAGCCATCCATAGAGAGAGAAAAAAAAGGAATTGCTGTAAGGCAAAAAGTAAGTCTTTTATAGAAGTTAATCAAGAGTCTGATGCAGTAGTATTTGATAAATCACTTGAGCGTGCTCAGAAAAGATGACAATTTATTGACGGATTTTTTTTAGACTTTGAAGAAGAGTAAAAGAGTGTTTTAAGGAAACTAAAAAGTAATGAAGCACTAGATGAAACTGTAGCAAAGCGATAGAAAACAAAGAAAAAGAATCATTCCAGCTTTGAAAAATGAATCATGTCTCTCAGATCCATGGTAGTAAAGGTATTGTTCATGCATGTTGCTTCTGTCATTTGTCAATGGTCTGGAAAAGGAGCTGACCGGTGACACAGTCAATGAAACAAAAGAAAGAGAGGAACTGAACTGGATTCTAACACAGCCTTCAAAGTGAAATGAATGGGTGCTATCATTGCATGTAAAAGTGTGGGCTTATACATGAAAGATAATTCATATTGGGAAAAGTACTATTGTAAGCTGTAAATTAACAGAAACTAGAGAAATACAAGAGAGTTGGGCATCACTCTAGAAAGCTAATTGAAAATTTTTCTCTATATGCAGCAAAAGTTATGACAGACTGGCAAGACATAGAATAGAACAGAAAATAACAAAAAAGTATATCACAGTTCTACAAGCTTGTCCATTATGAGACTTCTGCATATGAAAGAGATGCCTTGGTTCTGATCATTCTATTTAAAGAAACGGGATAGTTGAAATTAAAGTATTTTAGGGTCAAGTGGCAAGGCAAATAAAGACCCAAAGTTTCTCCAGAAACTAAGAAGCTTGAGGTGTTTACTACAGAGACAGAAAGAAAGAGAGATGCTCATGTGGGCTGTGTTTGCATTAGCAGGTCATTGCAATCAGTTAGCGCTGATCCAACAGGAGCAGATCGAAGCAGTCGATTCCGTGGTTCCTCATGTTTATGTTGTATGTGGTTCATAGTTTACATCAGATTAGATAAAACTGGATATTCAGGCTAAATGTATCTTTACACATACGGTTGGAAGCTCACCGATGGAAATCTATCCTGCAAACCTTTGTTTCCTTGACTGTAGGCATCTCCTCACAACTGCTGAGGAAACATACTGTCTTTTCATCTGTTTCACACAGATGGCTAACATATCAGCGCATATCTGTGTTCCCTTTAGGACTAAAAACTCATTTCTGTTCATGGTCAGGCTGATGCTATCTGATATTTCCCCATGAGAGTATGGTGTCTGCTGTCCTACCCAACTGTCTTTTTCTAGTTTTGTCAGTATCCAAAGAAAAGAATCATAGTGGAGCCTTCATACCAACAACTAATACAGGAAACTGCATTTGATGCCAGCTATCCTACACTTCCTTTTGTTTGAGAAGCAAGACAAGTAGTTGCTAGAGCTGCTCTTCCAGTCTGAGTGGAGGTACTGGCCCAGTGGATCAGCTTCAGCTGGTGAGATGACACCATCTGTGGAATGACTGGCAATGAGTGCAGAGCTGTCTGGCAGAGAGGCAACAATTGATGCCCCCCGCCATAAACTGGCTTTTGTCTTTCTTGTTTCAAATTTTTGGTGTCTACATCTATGTTCAAGAGGGTGGCTGCTGTTCTGGGCAATTTTGCAACAGGTGGATCCTACCGCCCAGTGGTACAGCAGTTTGGGGTGGCCAACTCTATCATAATCAAAGCGATGACTGATATCTCTGAGGTGGCAGGGTGGATGGAAGTGCAGTTCAGTCTCAGAAAGTTGAGGGCAGAATGATGTCAGTAAATCGGAAGGTGAGCACAGCACTAGCCCCTTTTATAGAGCACAAGAACCGCTTCTGGTTGTCCCAGGAGCTTGAGAGCCTCGGGTTGGTGCATGCACAAGATCTATGCCAGACGACCCAGTGACGGTGTGGCCTATGCTCCAGTTCACAACCTGATGTCCCCAGTAAGTACTGGGGAACATTTGGACTGCTTTTGAGGTGAGATTCTGGTTTAGCATCTTCACAAGAGAACATGCACCACAGAGTAAAACTGCTCTGCAAATGTGTTCTGCAAACTAATATGCAGAAAATGCAGATAACTGAGGGATTCTCTTCAAAACCATACTACTGCCTCATTTCAAGTTGTTAATGTAGACAGATCTATAAAGCTATAGAGATTCAGAAATGATAGGTAAATCTTAATCTAGTTCTTTTAACCTTTCTTATTATCATATAATAACAAAGAGAAGTTAAATGAAAATGAAAGGTAATACATTGAAAACTTATTGCCACAAGATACAATTGAGGCCAAGAGCTTAGCAAGATTCAGTGAAGGATTAGACACATATGTGGATAATTAAGAACATTCATAGTTATTTCACATAGAATAATTTTCTTTTTTTAGAATGGATTTAAACCTTGTAAATTCTATTAACTGATAGGGATTAGGGAGAAGAAACTTCACCTTTTGGTAGATTATTCTGTTATTGGCCACTGCAGAGTTTGTTTTTGTATATTCCTTTCATGCCTTTGCCACAAATCACTGTAAGAGACAGATTACTGGGCTGGACTGGTTCTGCAAACAGTGGGGTACAGTGTGGTTCTGTGTACAGTGCCGTACGCATTCCAACGTGTGGTTTACGATGCCAATTTTTCTATCAATACTGAGAGATTTTAATTACAAACTGAAACAAATTTTGTTTACAATGTCTTACGTGTTATTGAGATATACAGAATAAAATGTGAACCGTGCTCTCAATACTCTGAAATGTTTTTTTGATATGATTCCTCCTTCTACTTCTAAAGATCTCTAAACATCATATAAATTACTCTTGTGGCCAGATTCAAAAGGGATAAAAATGGCTGCAGTTTCTAATCCTGCAGAGATTACATTAGCAGGGCATAAAATTCTACCAAATGCTTTGCTGCAGCTTTAAGAAATACAATTTTTGTCTGACATGTCTTCATTTCAATTTGCAAAGTTTTTTGCCATGAGAACTCTAGATACATTTATTGAGTTAATGCTCTGAAAATTATTCTGCTGGTAGTTTTATTTTTACAAAGAGATTTGATCTAAGTAACAGTTTGGAAGTTTGAAGCCATGAGTAAATGGCCTCCCAGAACATCTAATTAAGGTAGTTAAAATATTTAATTTAGTCATATTTGGGAGATTTTTTAATGACAGATCAAATATATTCTGATTGATTCACTAGTGTTCTGTGAGTGTGCAGTCTCTTGTATATACTGTTTTTAGCTTTTTATTCTTACATGACAGGGCATAATGGTATTAGAATGAAGCTTCACCATGACATATTCAGGGTGGAGTATAAACAAATGGCAGAAAGCAAGACATTGCTACTCAGTGTTAAAACAAAGAGGAAAAACTGTTAATCTGTCTTTCCTCCTTGTATTGTGGAAACATGAAACAATCAGACACCTTTTTTGGAAAAAAAGAAAAAAAGAAAGAAATTCAGTGCTACTGTTAAAGTGGCAATCTATAGTGAGAAATTTTCTCTCAGTTTTTGTCATGTAAAATCTGTTCTTAGAAACAGACCTTTGCATTGCTGTGGGCCTCAAAATATCAGTCAGAAATCATAATTCCATTCTGTTAGAAATATATGGGGAGGGGGTGTCTTTGCGCCAGGATTCATACTGTCTTGAGAGTGGAAATCCTATTTTGTGAAAGTCAAGTGGAGTTTCAGAGTTCACTTAAGCACAGACAGAATTTCAAGGATTTACGAGCTTTTATATAAATATAACTGTATACATATAAGTAAGTCTTGCTTTTCGAGCCCTCAGGAATAAAACAACAAACCTGTGAGGTTTGTTATTTTACTTTAAATAGGTAAGTCGCTCTGCCCACTTACACTTGATATATCACTGCAAATTATTTTTCTTCTTTAGAAGCATGTTGTTGAATGCAGTGCAAATGAAAATTCATTATTTGAAAGGAGAATGCACAGATGACGATAACAGTGTTGTATAATTTTCCATTACTTCCAGAATATGGGAAATTGATTGGACATATCTGCTACTGATCTGCACCAAAATGACAAAAAACAAAACCTTACTACATGATGAAAAACGATGAAGCAACTTGCATTGAACAGCTGGCTACAAATGTATCAGCCACTGATATTAATTTCTGAGGCTAGATTGTGAATTTGCTGAGGCAGTACCTTAATTAAACAAGTGAGATGTAAAAGTCAGGCTGAAAGAAGAAAAATCATAACTTGGGCTTAAAAAAATGGGGGGAAAGATAGATCAGGTCAGTCATTTTTTAATTAAAAGCATATAAAATATTTATAGGTTTTATAAGAAAAAGCTATAAAAGTGCCCATAGATATATCTAAAGTGGCACCCAATTTAGATCCTTGTATCAAACAAGGTGTTTTTATCTATAATGTTAAGACACTTAAAGACCCTTTAATTTTCAGATTAGGTTTATAAATTGCAAACATTGACCCTGCAGCACAGCTCTTGACTAATCCTAGAGTGGGGCTTATCTTACTCAGCTTTCTAAAGGTTACTCATCTGGTCCAAACTRATCATTTTGAATCCCTTTAGAGTCAGAGAAGAGAAGGTGTCACCACCAAAGGATGATTAATTCCCTGCTAAAACAGTTTAAATTAATTACCCTCTGAGGTAGCCTAGCCACTCTTTTAATCTTGAAGGACTTGACCAGCATCATGCAAGAAGCTATTGACGTAGCAAGGATTTAAACAGGTTTCCCAGTTCAGGGCCTAATACTTCATACTGGACTGTCTATTTATTTTTAATGAGAGCTTATTATTGTAAATGCTACTAGACATTTCTCTATATATTTAGGTACATAGAGATCTTTCTAAAACTGGTCTCAGTTTACTAAGAATTTCACCCTTTTCTGTCCCTCCCTATTATTTTGACAGTTTTCAGTGTTTCTGGTTTTTCTTGTCTGTTTTTTATCATCCATAAAAAAGTAATTAAAAGTTGCTTGACTTTTTTTAAGCATTCTAAAAAGACACATTTTCAGACTGAGCTGGTGTATCACTAACTACCAGATGTTGGTCTGATATATGCCCTTTAGAAACAAATATGAACTTAGTGAATAGACTTCATCGTTAAAAAATAAAATAAAAACTGATATGAATTCAAAGCTAGGTGGCTGATATTCATAAGGCTGTTCTTAAACTTCTAAACCACAGATTTTCTACCTTTCACCAACCTAAAATCAACTTTTTTGTAAAAAATTCCATTTAGTAAACAAGAAGAGCTCTGAGTTATAAAATCTTCTGTTTAAAGATTTATCAAAGACAAATGACCCATATGCCTGAAAGTGTGCAGTAAATGATAACATCTTCTGAAGTTCCTCAGTACTTTCAGTTGCCAGTTGTTTTGATCTGTACATTCAGATCAAAATAAGAAATCAAATGAGATAACTATGTATGTTGATCCTGTTAAAAATTTTGAGATAATATTTTGAAGACAACATTTTTGCTTTAATCAACCCAGCGGGACAAGAAATATTTTATTTTATTACTATTGTTTACTTATATACAAAACCAACAATGTACCTGATGCTTTAGCAAGGGTATATGAGATCTAAATCCTTGCCCCAAAAGGTCTATGGAAAATTTTCATGCTGTCTGCTCTGTAAAGGTACCTTTGATTTTTATGACCATCATGAAATGCTTTCGAGAGTCTCATTCAAAAACTCTGCAATTTCCAGGTACTAGATATTTAGAAGGTGAAATGTTGACTAAAAGCAAAGTTTAGCGAGTATTGCACTTATCTCATGAATTTTATACTTACTTATTTTCATTAATTTGTTCATTTCTTTCTGTGGAAAGAATATCATAAGGATTAAATATCATCAGTAAGACATGTTGTCAGCTCTCGTTGGAGAAGAACTTGTGGGGGAAATAATATTGGAATCTGTGAGAAAATTATAACATAAATAATGCTAATTGACTTAATACATCATAAATCTTAGTGAACACTTTGTGTTACCTCTTCTTAATCAAGTTATTAATCTGTGAATCTCCACGATCCTCACTATCAAAATGTAGTAGTGCCTATTATTCTTATTACTATATTATGGTCCCAGCAAAAACTGGAACTGAGTACCACTAAAGTAATTTCTGCCCAAACAGGAAAAAAAAGAACAGAAACTGCTTAACAACATAGCAGCAACAAAATTTAAAACTTTCTTAACTAGATTTTCATTTGGCCAAAGCAGAGCAAAAGGAGAAGAAAAAAAAAAGAGTTTAGTATATCCATTTCAGACTTGGTTTCCTGCTTGTTTCCATTTCATGAAAACTTTTGAATACCTAATTGCAAAATTAGGGACTTGGGTTGGAAGTGCTTTGGGGAAGTGCTTTGTATTAGTCACAGATTCATTACAGTTTTTGGTGTAATATAATCCATATTTAATTGTAATATTAAATTTGATGAAGGTCTCTTGGAAGATGTGCACATCACAAAGAAAGAGAGAAAAGGAGTGAGGGAGAATGGATCAGTTACAAGGAGTAAGTCTGAAGAAAAAAGAGCTCAGAGATATTTGAATATGGTCATCATATGGGCTCTAACTGAAAACTTATTTGGGGGGGGGAAGGAAGGTAATCAGTAAATCTAGTCAATATTTTAAAAAATATTTAACACAAAGGATGGTCTTTGAATGGATACCTGCAATTTCTATTTACTGAAATAGAATTTGCTCAAAATGCTTTGGAAATAGATTTTGGAAGTTCTCTTCTTTTGCACTGTTGCTCAGTACTATATATATATGTATGTATATGTATACATACTTTTATATACATATTTATATATACATTTATATATAAAGATCAGTTTTCAGATGAAACTAGGCTTGAATTTCTAGACTGAAGATCTGTATCCAGAGCAGATCCTCTCACAGGATTTTGTATAGCAAAATTATGCAGAATATTTTCTGCCTGTCAACTAGTAATAGAAGTATAGATTGATAATATGTAGTCAGTACTGTTAGCTTATATAAAAAAACTGAAAACACATTTCAGATAGTCAAGAGAACAAATTTTATTTGTGTTTCAGCTGCATTTACAGCACACCCTGAAGATTAGATTCTAAAATAACCTTAGCTTTTACTTATCTTACATCTTCTGACTTTCTTGAGAGGCAGGGTGAGAGATGTTTCTACACATATTTCTGTAAGACTTTCTGGAAATATTTTTATCAAAAATAGGAAGCACATTACTGAGGAATATCGTTTACAGATATATAAATGCATACTTACCAAAACATGTCTAAAACATCATTCTCCAAATCATTATCATCACTTAATATACAACTGTTTTATGTTAAAATATGGAAACTAGATATTAATCTCCCTTTTTTTGCTTGCTTCCAAATGAAATATTGAAATATTGGAAAACATTTCAGAACACTTATAGAAATGTGGCTTTGATATGATCATGGAGGTCTGTATGCATTTAATATATAGAACTTCCTGTTTTGCTCTTTGATATAATTTTGTGACTTACAGTTGCTAGGGAATAGAAAGCTCAAAATCAAAACTCAAGAACTGCACTAGCTGTTTTGCAAATCAGTTATTCAGTTCTTAGTTTCTGATTTGTCTGTCTTTAATGATTGACAAAGACCTCTTTCAAATGTTCAAATGTTTCAAATGTTCTTCAAATGTTTCCTCTCATAATTTTCCATACTTTATATGAAATATAAAAAAAAAAGCATACATGTGTTTTAATTCAATATTCAATGTTATTTAACATATTTGTTTTTCCCCTGTTTGGTGGTCTAAGGAGAGAATGTGCCAAGTTGTTATCATATGACACCTTAGAATTCATTATAATGAAATTAATATTATCAAGTCAAGATAAGGATTATCAGTAAAATCCAAACACCAGAGTGTTGTAGAGTATCCAAGCAAACAAACAAACAGAAAGTCTAAGGTCCTACAAAACACACACTGAATTCCAATTCAAGTACATACACCTGTATTCAAATATGGGTCTGCCTTTCAACATGAGTCTTTCATCAACCTGCTGGATAAGGATGATGTAAACTAAAAATTTATTATTAACTCTCTTGTCTGAATGTTTATGCAAATGATTATTGTGGGCTTTTCTAAAGGCAATTAAGCTAAGCTAAAATTTGGTTTGATATTTAGACCTGGTAGTTGCAAAACTGATAAACTGCTAAACACTGCGTGGTCTACTTGCTCTGTAAAGAAATGTTATTCAAATGTTATCGCATTCTGTGGAAAAGTACGATCTTTGAAATAAAGCATTTAAGAATAATTGCTTCTAAGAAATGTGTAGGAAAAATTATTATTAAAATGATTTCTATCGTAATAACCCGTTATTTAATCAAAGGGGAAGTAAATGGAGGAAGGAAGGACTCTCTAGGAAGAAGTACACCTGGGAAGCATCACCTAGTTCTCTGAAGAGTTACAACAGTGGAGCTTGTGATGACCTAAAGAGTCTACCATGAATGGGTTCCATCCTAGTGAATGATTTTTCTTTATCTTTAAACAAAGAAAATAATATATTTTTCAAAATTTCTTTCAAATAAATCACTGCACTGCCAAGAACATGCAAATTTACCTCAGCTGGAAACCATGGTCCTTGCTCTAGGAATGTTTAGGGAAAGTATATATGTGACAAGCAAATGTCAGTGTGGCCCTTTACACTGTCTCAGAAGCAAATAGAGGAATATGATTTACATGAACTTACTGTTCACTTTACTCAGAGAGTCATTATCAATATTTCACTGAAATGAAAAGGGTATATGGAGTGTGTCACAGAAGATTATTATGGGTCAATACAATTCAACATTACATTATTATAGTTTGGAATAAAAGAGGATCATCCAAAACAATCCTGACAAATCAAAGCAGTAAAAGGAAAAAAATGAATGGAACTCGGTAAAGACAAAAATAATGTCTTCTACTAAGGCAAAAATAACCCTATTGCCAAACACAATCAAGTATAAAATGTGGAGTAACTGGTAGGAAGTTGTTCTGAAAGAAAAGCTGGGGATAATAATGGATTATAAATGCATACAAAACTCAGTTTGAGTGAAAAATATCACATTCCAGTAAAAGAAAGTAAAAATATTAAACCAATTGTATGAATAAGAGTCATGCATGGAAAATCCTTGACTTTATCCTTTTCCTACAGTCATCTCTTGTTAGGTCTTACCTGTATTTGGGCAGAAAACTTTAAAAACATGTAATTGGAGAGAGTTACAGTGATTAAAGATCTAGAAACAATGATCTGTGACAAAAGGAACTGTGGTTGCTTAGTCCAAGGAGGGGATGGAACATGGACATGACAATGGTAAGTGCAAAGAGGAAAGGAAGAAACTGTTAGCCAGGAACACTTGAGTAGGACAAGCAGTAGCAGCCAGACTAACACCAAGGGGGRTTTTTGACTAGACATAACAAAATTTTTCTAAGAGTTAAGTACTTAAACTAATCGCCGAAGGGAGGCCATAGAATCTCTTTCATCCAGAAACTTCTAAGAGCAGATTAGACAAGTGTCAGCTCCATCCAGCTGTCCTAATGATTACTTGATATTATTCTGTAACACAAATTTTGGATATTATACGATTATTTTATGCATCAGAAGAGCTTCCTCTTGAGCTGTTTTTTGATAGTTCTGTGTCTATACCACGTAAGTAGTCTCTCACTATCTGTGACTTTGGTGAATATTACCTGTGATCAATTCTGGCAAATGCAAAAATGATTGATTGTCACAAATCTAACAAACTGACACATTTTATTCTTTATTGAATTTCTGTTATGATTCATTTCTGATGTTTTTGCTCAGTTTATTTAGGCTCTAGAGATAATTGTTTTCTGAAATAAAATAGTACATGATTTCTATGACTAGTAAAGAATGTGGGTATAAACTGAGCTTTTGTTAAGTATTAGAAGCAGTCTTTGTTAAGCTTCACTGAGATTTTGTTCAAATTAAAAAGAGATTGTTGGAACTGACCTTTTTTCCCCTACAAAAGTAAATTGCCCAAATAGTTTGAAATCAGACTAGAAAATCCTCAAGGTTAAAAATATATTGACTAGTACGTGTCTCCAGTTTCTACAATGCTTCACCAAATGTGTGATTTTTAGAAGAAAAAAAAAAAGAGCCTTTCTTTTCACAGGTGTATTAAACAATGTCAGTTTTCTTAATAAAAAAGGTATGGATGCTCATTTTTTTCCCAATATGTGCACTTGCTTTTGTTACCCATAACTGTACTACGATCAAATGTGAATAATTCATGTCATGATTAAATTGTCTACTGTTTAAACGAGTAGTATTTATGTTTAGATGTTAAATTGTTTTACTTCAAAAATATTAACTGTAGTTTCCATAGCTCAAGAAATAGCATGGTTTCTGTAATGAAAAAAAAGCTTACTTTATAAAATAACTATTTCTTCATATACAACTATTATAAAACTGTACAGAAGTAGACTTATATTTGTATTCCACACAAGGACAATAAAAAGAAAAATGAACACTTAGTAAGGACTGTTTCATTAAAAATCATCTATAATGTTTAATTTTAGACTAGAAATAGGAATCAAATATAGTTTTCTTCTGAAACTGATGTCTAATTCAAACTGTAATAGCTATAAGTGTAACTCCCTAAGGATTCATCTATAATGTATGTTCAAGACAGACACACACCAGACAAGCATAAACTCACTGTAAATTCATCCTGCTCAAATTACCTTGGCTTTTGCTCAGATTAGCTTCTGGAGCTTGATGGAGGTGAAAGCTGCCCCACTTGCCTTTAAGCATGTCCACAACCACTGGGCCCAAGCCCATTGGCGTGTCAGGTAACATTTTACAGTGAAGTCTCATGGCTAATCTGAGCCAGCATCTGGATATATGGGCACTATGCGAAATGCTGGCAAGGAGAGGAACGGGGTATGTAAATTGATTGGAAATGACATTATAGATACATGGAATGCAGATTGCATAACACTTTCTCATGCAATACAGTCTTGTGCCAATGCCCCATAGAAAGGTAGGAGACATACTGGCACGCCATGATCCCAAGCCCACTAAAGTCAATGACCTCCAGCTATAATGACCTTTGGACAGCACACGCACCGGATATCATCATGAAATGGATTAAAACAAAGAACAGTTCAAAGAATGGCTATACAAGTGTATTCACATTGCAAAGCTCAGTTGGTACTGTCAGTCTTCTTAAACAGTTCTTCCAGCAGGAAATACCTTCTCTTTATGGTGAAGTATTTATAAATTTTATCAGAAATTAAACATATTTTGATAGCTTCATGAGTTTTGCTCCAAATCTCAAAAATTCAAATGTAAGTCTAGGTCCCTCTCCAGTTCAGTCTGTTCTCCAGGAAAGGAAAATATGTCAAATTAAGGGGTTAGGACTAACTCTAACAGAAAGGCATTGGCATTAAAATGAAGCAAAGGCAGAATTCTGACATGTAAGTCACCACTCACCTGTTGCATAACTGTGGAGTTCTTCTAATTCTTAACTGGGAGTTTCTGTGATTTTGAGAATTTTGCTCAAAACTTTCTTCAGCACTTCAATCTTGCACTATATCTAGTACTTAGTACCAGTTCTAAGTTCCCTGTTGTTAATTTATTCCATTCCAGACAAATTTTCCTTTATTTGACAGCAACCTACCTTGTATTTATTTTCTGGTCAATTTTATTCTATTTTACAATAAATAATGCATTTTAGTGGAATGTTTTTGCTTTCCTGTGCTTTTGCATGTTAAATGTACAAAAAATTTCCAAAGAATATACAACCATGCATACAAGCAAATATACTATTTTAAACAGACCACACAACTAATTAAATATATACCATACAGAAATRTAGTATAAATTCTTAACCAGGCATTAAACACTAATTTTAAGTCTTTTTAATTATTTTATATCATGAGGATTGTTCGGTTTCCCCAGTCACATAAATTAATGTAGTACCATAATGTTTAGCTATTTTATATGTACTTTAAATATGTACCCAACAGAAGACAAATTCTTCTAAAAAGTCATTATATGTATGTGAGTAAATACACATCTCATTACTTTTCATTATGTGACTAAAAGCATACATCTTCTAGATTTTCTGCACATCGCTGAAGTTCTCTCCTTCTTGCCTACTTATACTGTGATCACTGCTAATATGACTGTGTGTGTTTGTAGCTTCTATATTCACTTTCTAATGAAAATTCCTTTGGAAAAGAAGGGTGGCCACTATCATCTCTGTCCAGTAAAAGTAGGCTGAAATGAGAGATAAATAATGGAGACCCGCAGAACTGAACTAAATGCAAGCTACCATGAAGGTAACTCCACAGAAGAGTTTGTCACAGAAGGACCATAAAAATAAACAGTCACGGTAGACCAGCTGGCCCATAACTGCTAAATGGGTTGAACTCTGAAAATGCTAAAGGGGATAGGGGACTAATGAGCAATGAACGCTGCCAGAGTAGAGCCACAGGTTGCTTTATTTGAGAGTTCACACCATAGCATGATGCGATACCAGCTTTGCTACACTGCACATTACAGTTACTTCCCTGAGCTGATCCTAATCTTCTCCCTATCTGTTTGAGCTTCAATTGTTTTGCTTTCATTGCAGTTTTGCTTTCATTCCATCTTCTAGGGGCTGAGAAGGTATTATATTGCTTGCTCTGTCTCACAAGGATGATAACAGAAGGATCTCATCAACCTATAGAAAATAACATAATTCACTACCCTGGTAGTCACTGATGGACATGATGAAGAAGATACCAGTAGGGTGCTCTCTACAATTCAGGAAGAAATGTACTGCTGATAAAAAAATTATTGCTCAAGAGAAATTACTGCAAACCACTTAATGAAACACATATAACCATTTAAAAAAAAAAAATCTAAACTTAAGTATGAAACAATGAAAATATTTTTTTCACCTTTCATTCACAGTATTTTCAGTAATTTACCTTTTTTTTATCTTTTTAATTTTTTATTTATTTATTGCTTTATATATCACTTAGTATTATATATCTATTATTATTATCCATTATTATCCATTATTTTCAGCCCTGGGCAATGGGTTGAACAATAGTAATAATAATTCAGTCTTTGAAAACCCCAGTGAGTTGTCGCAGCGGATATATTTCTTCTCTTAAAGAACAGTCTGCAGCATCAAGACTTTATTTTTCATACTTTTCATACATGTATATGTATGCATGGGAACCTAGCACACACTCACACATCTGCCTAATTCAATCTATATGTGACTCAATAGATTTGCAAAGGTGACACATGCAATGCCTGTAGTCAACAGCATACAAGAGAACAATTTAGCCTGTTTTGCATCTAGCTGCCTTTGACTATCCAGTCTGACAAGAAAGCAGATACAGATTTATCACAAGATTTAAGGGGGCACATGCATTAATGGTCATATTTCTACTGTCTCTAATGAGGAAGAAAAGTAATGGGGATAAAAAGAAAAAGTAGATAGTTTCTCCACAGGAGCCAGTTCCCTGCTTTTTAATATTGTTTAAGCAGGGAAAAACTAACATTCAATTAAAAAGCAAATGAATAAATAAATATCCCCTCAGAGCAGGGGAAGGGCTCCGCATTTCTTCCTTTCGTTTAGAGTCAAAAGTCTCCCGACATCACTGGTGAGATTTCAAAGAGTTTTGGTATTCTAAATGTATTTTTTCTTTTAAGCTTATTTTTTAAGCCTTTATACAGGCAATCTCCAGGTTTGAAAAGGGAACTCTAGGTGAGTCTGGGATGCCAGCACTTATATAAATAATCTGTCAGCATCCTAAGTGAACCTTATTATGTGGCTGGAACAGCCTTGCCTCCTGGGACGTCCGTCTCTGTGGTTGTTACTGGACACACACAAGGGAATTCTGCCAATGAAAGCGCATTTCCGACCTAGGAGGCCTGCAAAGCTAGACATTGCTAACCGAGTCTAAAAGCTTGTCTACACAGGCACACTCAGAAAGATCATTCTGAATTAGGTATTAAACTGAGTTAGTAAATCTACATTGAACCCCTGATTGGACAGTCTCATAGAAAACTATAATGACTTTAATTTGATTTGGCTTAATTTACTTTGGAAGTGATTTAAAGTCATTGAATTAAACCCTGTTTAATTTTCATTATAGTTTTCACAAAGGGATTTTATGCAGTTTAACTAAACCACTTGATATTTATGCAATATGCTAATTTGAATCAAGTATCTTGAACTACCCTGTATAGAGAAGGTGTAAGTAAAAACAGAAACAAATGTTAGAATTACTTTCTTCATTGTCACTGATTTCAACTGTGTACATGCACACCACACACACACACACACACACACACACACACACACACATATATATACACACATAGAAATATTACTGATATTTGAAACTAAATAAAAATGTCTGAATGCTTTTTGACTGACAGTTTCTTAAAGGAATTCTTCAGAATTAACTGAAAATTTCATTTAAAAGTTTCCAAACTCGGTGAATCTATTGTTTTCCTCTAATCCTAGTGCAAGAATTAATTTTTCAAGAAAAAGTCCAATCTTATGTCTAAACATGATTAATAAGAAAATATTAAAAACCCTGATAATAATGCTGACATTCTAAATTTTTATTACTCAGCATGAGAGACATGTTAGTTAACTGAAATTCAGCATCAATATGTTTTTATTGAGTTTCTTGAGGTTGACAATCTAAAATATGACAGGTATCAGTGGCAACTATATCTGTTTGCTTAAAATTATATTTAAAAGTTAAATCCTCAATTTTGTGCAGTGCTAAAAGTGGCCATACATTTCACTAAGTTACTGAGATACTTTTCAAAACTGCAAAAAAATATTTTTTTCTTTCCCCATTAGTATTCATTCATATTCTGCCTCAGCCCTTATCCTTCAGTTTATCCTTTTCTGGAAGCCTTCCTACTCTTTATTCTTCTCATGGTGAAATTTCGTGGCTCTCCTCCTTCCTTCACTCTCTTGACCTTATTTAGTCTGTCAGCACTTTTCTCCCAGAGTCTCACTGCTGATGCTGATCCGACAAGGCTGCTGCCTGCAATTGAGCGTTCCCATAGTCTCCAAACGACCAACCGACAGCAGGAAGGACACTTTCCGACTCAGACACCTCTGGATCCAGACGACCATAGATGTGCATGACTGGGTTGCTGAATTTTTGACTCTTGGCTTTCCTGAAGCCTACAGTTCTGAGTCAGGAAAAGCTTCTGCTAAATATGAGATCTAACAAAAAAGACACCCCTGCCTTTTAAAACTAACCCTCTTAGGAATCTCTGAATCTGCTATTAGGTCTCAAATAGTGTGTGCATATGTGTGCTTGTGCATGCCTTAATCTCTAAAAACTGACAAAACAGGATTATTATACCATCTACTAGCATATTCTACTTTTATATTATGGACATACAATTACCAAAAATCATGTTTAGTGCTCAGGTCACTATTGATACTATCAGCTCATGCTTACAAAGCAACAGTTTTAAACCCATGTACTTATTATCATTTGGGGGGGGGGGGTTGTTTCATTTAATTAAGGCTTTTGATGATGGTAAAATTATTGGTCCTGAAATCATCTGTGAGAACGGCTGGAAAGACTTCATGGCATGCCAGTTGTGAGGTGCTGTTAACCAAACCTCTAAGTAAAGAGCCATTAATATACAATTCATGGCTACCAGTTTAATGTTTCTTTACTTACATGAAGTTCTGAATTTGACACAGAAGACATTCGAGTCTATAAAGCAGAAGAGGATGTAAAGACTGCTTAGAGGAAAAATGCAAAGAAGCTGGCTCAGCATATCACTGCCTTCACCCTATTATATTTTTACTCATGTGGGCACTCTTAATAATGACTGTCTTCCGTGTCTCTGATGGGCTATTGCAGAGCATGCACTTAACAGTAAAAAGTGACATGATTTTAGTCTGTTTTAGTTATCTTCACTGATTAAAACTCCAAGAGGTAAACCCACATGCTTTTGGGGCTACTTTCTCTTTGGCTTCAAAAATACTTTTGCCAGGACCTCAAGTTTAATTTACCAGACCGGACTTCACAATGTCTCTTCTGAGTTTACAGTACATCTGCAGCCATACTAGCGAAGGTTTATTAAAGCTTTTCTGTCACTGTAACTTCTACTCATGAAGAAGGAGAGGAACATCCCTGTTGTGCTTGGTCATTGTAGGAAGCCTTGAAATCCTATACCAGAGGCATCTATCTATCCAGTTAGCAATGTAGGAATTAGGGATGCCCCTGCCAGACGATCTGTCCAAAGGGTTAGAAACAGAGTGATTCAGCTGCCTAGAGAAAATATAGAAATCTATTAGTATTTAGGAAGGGTATATGTGATCAGGAGTAAGATCTTAAGGACAAAATGGAATATAACTGGGAAATAAAAGAGTTAACACTTTGTTGCACTTTTATTTGAATTAGACTACGGAAATTAACTTAGTAAGGGTAACTTACTGCTTCAGCTTTGCTTGTCTCTGAAATGTTACTCCACTGAAACACATTTTTCCCATTATTCTGTGAATCAGTGGTATACAGAGGAACATTATTTTCTTCCTTTCCTATTCAGTACAGTCATCTTTCTATTTTGAATAAAGGCAAATATTGTCATTTATAAAGAAACTATTATATGAACGTGGAAATTCATTTATGTAAAATTGATGTTTAGAGCCAAAAGGTGTTTCAAATGTCTCATACACAAAAAAGGAGAAGTAAGATGAAGCTGTGTGACCCTTTATGAACAGTGAACACAGGCATCATATGGAATATAGTTTAGTTCCCTTGACCTTTTCATAGCCTTTTGGGAATGGGAGATACTTTGCCTCTTCATCACTCTCTGAGCACCTTGTAATTAGAGAAGAGATTTTCCCTCTATCCCAGTCAGGCTCAKAGCTGCCCATCACACACTCAGCTATTCAGTCTTTCATGCCATGTAAAAGATTTGTAAAAGGACATTTGCTAACAGTGCTTCAGCCTGTACACTTTTAATATCTCTTCTTGCATAGAAGGATGATTTCATGTTTTTGATTTGGCTAACTCATATTGCCTGTTTAAAATAAAAGGAGATAATTTATTATATTATATTGTGTGGRGAAGATTAGCAATGCAGTTGTCAAACTCCAGTGCAAACTGAACATAACAATGAATTAAAATGTAGAATAGTATCATGAACTAAAAAAAAAAAAAGTTGATGAATATCCAAACTTCTCATTCAGCTGAAATGAAGCATATG
The DNA here is from genome assembly GCF_003343035.1 of Apteryx rowi. NCBI lineage: Eukaryota > Metazoa > Chordata > Aves > Apterygiformes > Apterygidae > Apteryx > Apteryx rowi. The sequence continues at coordinate 328,111 of NW_020450853.1, forward strand.
CTAATTTATCAACACATTCATGAGTGCATATGTGACAGTAAGTTTCTGCTAGGTATATTTTCCCTGATGACTAGCAAATGAAGATTGTAAAGAGTTGAGATCAAAGAGAGAGAGTATTTCTATCATTAAACCATTCCAAATGTAATGCTTCTAATGATATTTCCTCATTATGAGTAAAGAGCATGATTCATAAATGATGTGATCCAGAGAAACTTCCTGGAGTGAAGAAGTTATTTTGATTTACACCAGCTAAAGATGGGCCAAAGGTACAGTCTGCAGAAATCATTGATTACTTTCACCTCTCACCTCTTAGCTATTGCATATTTTATTGTACTAATGCTTCTTACAGTAACTACAGTATTAAATTAGAGTTTTAACATTATGATCCATAAATAGCACAAAATCTGGTGTATATAAATCAGGAAACTAAACTGAAAGTCTTACCTGAAGATTTATATACTAACATACTAAATCAGTACTTTAAAGTTGAAGATTTTTAAGGAAATTTTATATTCAGCATACATAAATCAGAGCAATATACCTGATTTTGAAAGTTAATGTGCACAAATCAGAATTCTGACAGTTTATATTAATGAGTCACAGAAAACTGAGTACCCTTAGAAGTGCTTTTTAATGTGTCAATTCTTGTCTTTATTGCACAGCAGATACTAATTTTTTAGAAGTTTACTTTAAGGAGTACTTTCTTTTTTATATTTTTGAAACAAAAGTACCTAGTGTGGCCATCATTCAATCAAAGAAACTAAGAGACACAAAATTAAAATAAATGGTATGGAGCAAATTCTTAGAAAGCAAAAGCTACGGCTCAAAGGTTTGGAACTCCCAGATTTTCACCTAACCTAAAATCAAGGATGCACAACAATTGAAGATCGAGTACCTAGTCCAGATTAATACAGCTTAAACTGTACATAAGTCACTTTTGCTATCATTTCCTTTTAGCTGTGTATTTTTAAAGGCTGAGCACCATCCAGTCACAAAATGCATTGACTGAGATTCAGCTAGTGTTCAGCACTGTGTTTAATACTATCATTACTTGTGTCACTCCACAGAAGCCTCTGCCCATAGCACGAGTCAAGCAGTAAAATTATGACCATTTCTTTGTCCACTAAGAATTGACTTCAGTGAAATCTTTTTTGGGTGGAATAATGACCTGCACCTAAGTTAGAAGACAGCTTAATATTTATTTCAGAGATAATATTCCTTAGGACAACATATTATTACATTTATTATGGATTTATACTAATATATCAAGCAGAACAGAACCCAGTAACGATCAGCTATACAGCCTTGTCACTGAGGTAAGCTGTTTTATCATCATCCACTTCAAGGATATTTCCTTGAATTGTTCTAACTTCTTTACTCTGACCTTCATACCTGCATACTTCAATTCTTTCTCAATTTCACCTTTCATTTCAGTCAAAACTCTTAAATTACATAATTCTGCTATCCCTCTTCTCCCTTCTATCTTTTTTTTTTTTTTATTCACACATTTCTCACAAAATTTTAAACCCATTTCAATCCCTTCCAACAGGAACCATATCTCATTCAATGAAAATATCTCGAGTCTATCTGGGAAACATCCTACTCTTTGTGTTTCTTTAATAGATTACAGGCCTCACCTGTGATGTACTGAGTTTTACAAAAAGTTTTGCATTTACTATATCCTGTGAGCATGACAAAAACAACAAAATCTGTGTGACTAAACCTGTTGCCAAAAAATTTGATCTTTATGAAAATCTTGTTCACCTTAACATTATAAAAAATAAATACTACAACCTGAACTTTTTGTTTTCATAAACATGACTTTATTTCATACTCCATGATCATCAACACAATTTAGTTTTAATAAGTGTCACTTCTTGTGGTCTTTCTCTCTTCCTGTGCCTCTTGCTCTGTATTTTCTTCCTTATCCTGAAGAAATTCAAATCCTACGATATTTACCCAGCATTTTCAGTGGAAACTTAAGTAGTGATTAAGTATAAACTTGAGAGATTTGGGGCAGTTATTTGTAATCCCAGCTACGACTGATTACAGTGGGAGGTAGACATCTACATTTACAAATCTAGGTCCTTGGTCCTCAGATGACACATGGTACTTTTTGCAGATGGATCGTACAAACTGTGCATCTGTGCCTAAGTGTCACAGAGGTATTTCAGCTTCCTTTTGCCAACTAACAAATAGAAATCACTCGCAGATGTTTCAGAGGAAAAGAAGGAGAGAGAGATTGAGAGAAGTCAGTTCTCCAGAAATATATGAAGCCAGCCTAACCCTCTGGTGTACGGTTTAGAAAAGCAGGCATATGCATAACTGGGGAATTTTTCCAGACTCATTTAAAAAGATATGATGAACTCAATATTGGCTGCAGGAAGCAGAATCCTTCTGTGTATAACATTGGAGCTTGCAGCACCAGAGGTGCATTCACAGAGCACAGTGAATACGAACAGCTTACGCCAGAGACTTTTATCATCTTCCCCAAATGTTCAAGATAGAAATGTGTTGTGAAAGAGAGGGGGGGAAATGAAGTGTAACATTATGTGACTCTTGTTTATCAGTTCTTTTATTTTTCTGCTTTTCCACTGTTTGAAATAAAATTGGGAAGCAGCAAGAGAAAATGAGTAAACATAGGTTGAATTCAGAAAAGAAAAGTTATCCGCTATGTTCGTGACTAGAGATGTACAAGTAGTGTGTGTATATTCACATATATACAAAATTTGGAAAAAACAGTAAAACACATTGAATAATTATATTTAACACTGACAGTCATGGATTGTTGAGAATTTTTTAGCTGGATTTTGGAAGATTTCTCTTTTTTTTTCCTCCTGGAAGAGAAATGGAAAGTACTTACTAGGTGATCTAGTCCTTCATCTTACGTATGGGGGATCATTCTCTTTAAACTGTTCTTTCATATTCAGTACAGTAACACAATTCCTTTTGAGAGTGAGCGCAAAGGAAACAAAGAAAGAGAAAGAGAGAGAGAGAAGCCATTATTTCACCGTGGGAATCATATGAGACGCTGTTGCACTAGGACATATACTAGGACACCTTGAGGGCTTCCCTATGGCAGAGAAAATATTTCTCTCCTACTAAGGGGGAAAGCAGCATGCACTCATAAAGGAAAGGATGAAAAAAATTAAATCCATCTTCATTAATGTTCAATGCATCTGTATGTCTGAATCCACTAATTTCCCAACACTGATCAGCTGCCTTTTCTATCTAAGTCTTAGTCACTCAACGCAAGATGCGCCTTTAGATTTTACTGTGGCTTTCTTTTGTGCTCTGTCCTCAAACTGTCTTTCGAAGCCTTCATTACCAAACAACGTGTGACTTCCACATAAGTTCTTGGGAATCCACATGTGCACATATATTCATCTTCCATATTCAGCCCTGTAACAGTAACTGTGGAAAGCTGGAGGATGTCTAGAAAACCATCTCTGCAGGTCCATTCAGGGAAAAAAATATCCTCATTTAAGTTGAAGGTGTCTATCACTAAAATTAAACCACATCTGGGGTAAATAAAATTAATTTCTATCAAGTTCCTCTCATAAGAACAGATTAACAAAAGTTCCCTGCAAGCAAAGTCACCATAATGAAAGTTACAATCTTGCAATGGGGGCTATTAATAGAAGAAACATATACAAGGTAGAGAAGAACATAAAAGAGAGAGCTACTGTGCAGCAGGAAATCTGTTCAAGGGCCCTACAGACTGTTAACTCTTAGCCATTTTTTTGATTGACTTTCCAGTGAAATTGCAATTATTTAGTACATATTAAGTGCCATGTCAGCTATTTTCTTTATTTTCTCAAGAAATAGGTAAATTACATTTTCTATTTTCTKCATTCATTTTAAAGGTGAGGCCAAGCCAGGTGGTTTAACCTCTATTACCATTCAATTATTTGTACTGTAATGTTCTTTGGTTTACTTGCTTTCTTTGGTAGTGCCAACAAAGTAGTTCTTACATTTTGCGTAAATTAATGCCAATAGGAGAGGAGCAATGAAACATCAGCATGTGCAACATATTATCACTTTACCACAGGCAGCTAGGGTTTTAATGGCTGGGATATAGTCCACCAATTTAGAGCTCTAATCGGCCATGCTGGTGAAAGTTTGTTTTTCTGCATAATGTAAATGGAATGGGACTGACACTGCTATACTTTGTTTTACATGGAAAAATAGCACTCTTTAATCAATTTATTATTGCTGCACATTAGTAAATGCATATTTATGTATATTACATGTGCCAAAAAGCAAAAAGAACATACAAAAATGCATAGAAATATCTTTAAAAATATATAGTAACTGCAAGATGTATGAGGCTTCATGCATGTGGGTGACATAAAGTGTCAAAACCTATCTGCGACTGTAGAGAAGGTGAAGTATTTTGTAGACAGGATCAGCTTTTTTCTTCAAAATTAGGTAAACTTGCAACAATTCTGCTTCTTGTCTTGAACAAACACAGTTAATTTAACAATCAAATCTTTATTGAGGTTTTAAAGTTGTGATTTAACTTTGATCATTTTTTTATTTGTACTCTATGTACCCACATCTGTTGTCCAAGAAAATGCAATATTGTATCTTTCTGGTGTGTCTGGTTAACTGAGAAGTAGAAGAAGAAATGCCAAGCAGTGGGAAAGTCTGTATGTTTCCCCAGAAAAACAGATAAAACATTTTCTATTTCAAAATCATGGTTAGATAAGCTTTTATCAAATGTTTTCCTAACAGTGTATCTCTTGTATATAAAATGACACAATGCCATTCACTGCAACAAAATGGTATTCGTTTATATATGCTAAGGCTCTCATCCATATTTTAAGGAAATGTTTTCACAGTATGGTTGAGGTGGAAGACACTTCTGGAAATCATCCAGTCCAATCTCCCTGCTCAAGCAGGGTCATCTAGATCAGGTTGCTCAGGACTATGTCCAGACAGCTTTTGAATATCTCCAAGGATGGAGACTCCACAGACTCTCTGGGCAACCTGTTCCAGTGCTCTGCCACCCTCACAGTAAAGTCCTTTTTCTTTTCTGTTTAAATGGAATTTGCTGTGTTTCAGTTTGTGCCCTTTGCTTCTTGTCCTGTCACTGGCACCACTGAGAAGAATTTGGCCCTGTCCTCTTTGTACCCTCCCTTCAGATATTTGATCAGATCTCCTGGAGCCTTCTCTTCTCCAGGCTGAGCAGTCCCAGCTCTCTCAGCCTCTCCTCATATGAGAGATGCTCCAGTGCCTTCGTCATCTTCATGGCCCTTTGCTGGACTCGCTCCAGGACGTCCATGTCTCTCTTGCGCTGGGGAACCCAGACCTGGACACAGCACTCCAAATGTGGCCTCATCAGTGCTGAGCAGAGGGAAGGATCACCTCCCTCAGTCTGCAGTTGATGCTCTACCTAGTGCAGCTCAGGGTGCCACTGGCCTTTCTGGACATGGGGCAAGTGCAGCAGCTCTGTGACCCTCCTCAAGGTCACTGTGATCCCGCTCCCGTACTCCAGCTCTCAGGATTCTGCCTCCACTGTTTCTCTGACCCCATTTCCTGTATCCATCCTCTCCAGTGGAGAAATTAAACAATGTGTCCAGAGCAGCCGGCATGTTTGGTGAAGGAAGTTGCAGAACTATTGTAATGAATGGAGGTTTAATGAATAAAACAAAAGAGGGGCATAGTCTGTTGTGGGATCCAGCCATGTTTGAGGAAAATATAGAAGCATCCTGATTCCCCTAAGGATAAAGCCAGCTACTGCAGATCTTTCAGACAAAATGAAGCACCACAAGTATTCAACAGTATGTGTGGCAATTAGCAGGTGCAGCGAACATCAGCTGATATTTCAACAAGTCCCCTGTAGCTTCAGATTTGGCAGCAGCATCTGGACAATTCCAATTTGTGTATTACTGTTTTGCTCTTTGGGGCACTAAGTTTGCTATTCTTGTTGTGGTGTTTATACTGTGAAATCATTTGTCCTTTACTCTTGAGAAGCACAGTGGCTCTGACACTTAGCCAACTTTTAGTAATACATTTATAACATCAAAACATTATCAGGTTTAGGCCTCAGGAAATGGAAATTCTTTGGAATCTGGCTGCACTTATGAAAAAGAATGAAAACTGTGGTTCTGGAGAATGGTTATTTACTTAAGGAGAACACAGGAAGTAGTTGTATATCTTGCACTTTAATCTGCACATATTATCTAATGAAGTCATTCCTATCTTTTTTGGCCTCCATAAATGAAAAAGCAGGATCGGATGTATAATCAGCCTCTGCTAGAGGGATGCCACTGTTTACAACTGGCATTCTTGCAATGTATTCCTCATCTTAATCTCAGGCTCCACACCTGAATACGAGTAGCAATGAACACACAAACTCAAGACTCAAGCCACGTCCTTTCTATATCTTAGGCAAACTCTATTCTACCCAGAACAATATGGGAAGTGAAAGGAAAGAGTGGCAAAATAGGTGAAAAACTGTAGCCTGCCCATCTGACTAGGTCTAGCTATCACTTTAGAGATGGAGATTTACCCATTGCCATTAACAGGAGAGTTTCTAGAGTGAAACACATAAGTCCTCAAGCAAAATGGCCTCCCTACCATATCAAATACAAGACACCATGATACTTCTTCAACTGGAGTAAGTTAAACATTCATTCACATGTAGGCCTGATTCCAGTTAAATTAGAAATTTTTGCAGGTGAATGCGTTGATTCTCAAGTTCTATCTCCTGCATTACTGAGAACTTGAAGAGGGAAAAATATAGTGGTCTGAGGAATAAATTAGATGGTAGAGAAAATATAGCTAAGAGTTATTCAGTGGGAAATTTAAGCTAAACATAAAGAAAATAACCTCATTAACAATGAGACCTGTAAGACAGGGGAGTGTTCTCTTAGGAAAATGATGGAAAGCCTCTCACTTTAGCAATGTGCATGGAAACATGTTTTAAATGGTGTTTGATGTATGCTAGAAGGAAACTGGTGAGTCATTATACTGTACTTTGAAAACCTGAAGATTTTCAATACAGAAGTTTTTTTAAAAATCTGTATATTCCAATAAAGTGTGATATCTGCTTGACTGTTCAGTTCTTTATATGGATATAACCACAAGGATTTTCAGAAGTGATATTTTATGTAATGCAACAGTTACCACCAGGATCAGAAACAAGAAGGTATGGATAGATGAGTAGGATTATGTGGTTATCCTACCAGCAACCCAAAGGGTCCACTGGGCAGCATAAATTAGCCCATCCTGCAGCTTAGTTTGGCTCCCTTCTGCAGTAAAATTGCCCTGGATGTGTCTGTCTTGAAGGCAGGAAATGAATGGCCAGCAGAACACATGGGCATGTCTGAAATCAGATATGTAACTTGAATTGCTTACATTGTTTATTTAAATAATGCATGATTCACCTGGCTCAGGAATTGGTGGCTGTGCAACCTAACTGGCACACATTTCAGTCACAGATGAGGCATCCAGGGTCACAGACAGGTATCTGCAGCTCTTTCAAAAGTCCATACAGCCTCAATTTCTCTCCTCATGGAACTGCAGTGGCAAGATTACAGCAAGCTATTGCTACTAATGCCTTCAAACATTAATCCAATTAAAGTGCAAAATTGATTGTAGAGTTAGTAACAAAGTACTTTCCCCCCAATTTTTTTGAATGTAAGAAAAAAAAGGAGGAAAAGGAGGAAAAGAAATATTTTCCTGACTCTTCTGATGAAATTTTGGGTGACCTTTGCGAAAAAAAAGAAATATAGCTGGAGGTAAAATTAAGGATTATTTTCCTCTTGGAAAAAAATGATGAAAATTCTGCTTTCAAATGAAATATTGAGACCAATTCACAAATTTAACCGCTGTGTATGCTGTGATCAGTGAGGGGGTGCCTGCAGAGCCCACCTTTGGCAAATGACTTAGATAACAACACCTGTTAAAATAAGAATGCAAGTCCTCTGTGTGTGTGTGTGTGTGTGTGTGTGTGCGCGCACATGTGTGTGTGCACACGCGCAAACATATGTAGAATACAGAACACTGTTTTTTAGCATATTTGCCCAAAACTGATCACGCTGAAGATGACGACTATTAGCCAGATTAAAGAGTAACCAGGGAATTACAAAGAGACTTTTGAAGCAAAGGAGTCAGCCTGAGAAAAAATATAAAGCATGAAAAGTCATAATAGGAGGGAGAGATCTTGGGGTGGAAGCAGCAGCAATAAACCTGTTTGGTTTGCCTAGAGGTGGGCAAGCAGGGAGCCCCTGGTGCCAGGAGTGGGGGTTGCTGGTACCCCCTGGCCTGCTGGAGAGGGTGCATGTGTGTGTGTTTGTGTGTCTGTGTGAGAAAACAACTTTTGGGGACCATAGAAGAGTATTTAGAAATATGTTGATTGCCATTTGTTTATTATTGTTTATTTTGTGTCTAATATTGTGTCTGATACCTGTTGTATGTATTACTGACACTGATCCTGAACGAATAGTTCACCGATTGCCAGTTAGTTACATGTTGTTAATAAATCAGTAAAGCACTTTGATTTTGCCTGGGTTTAAACCATGTGAAATGAGCACTTTTTCCCTGTGACAATCAGAAAACATCAAAAGAATTCATACTGACCAAAGGAAAACTTAGAAATTTAAAGAGACGATCTTAATGGCATAAACAAGTATTCATTTACCTCATACTCCTCCTTCTTACACTGAGTCCTAGAACTGATGGAGAAAAAAAAGCAAAAAAGAATTAGAAGATATAAGATGGTTGTATACTACTTCCTCTCTAAATGTTTTTGAGACTTTTCATGGAAGATTTTGACTTGTGAGTGTTAGAGATAACAATCCAATGGATTCTGGCAAAGACTTATGTTTACCCACAGACACAGCACGTGGTGGTAAAAGATAGCAATATGCAATTTTATGCATTCAGCTAAGTTCCTCTCTGACTCAAACTACAAAAATGGAAGATGGGTTGAAATTCTGTAGTCACAAAAGAGTAGATATCTTCCTTCAGTCTTTCTGTTACAGATTTTTGCAGAGTAAAAGTATAAATCATATGGCTTATAAGAGGATACATGAGTTTACAAGAAGTCTCAGGACATCTTTCCTCTATGAATTGGCCCATATTAAATGAGATAGATACAATGTTATCTCACATCTTCCTGTGACTTTTTATGCTAAGACTTTGCATGAAAATTGGAACAATATGAAATCATTCATCTAAGGAATTCCACTGGGAAATTCATTTTTCCATTTTCTCTAGCTTTAGACTGTATGTGATGAGTTTAGAATAGTTTTGTTTGCAAATGAGATAAAATAGGACGTATGCTTGGAAGACATTTTCATATGAAAGAAGAGAAAAGGGAGCTCATATGTCTACAGAATTCTGTGTGAAATCCTTGCATAAGCTGAAAGCAATATTGCGTATTCAGGTAATTGTCTTAGGAGGACCACACTTTTCTTGTAAGAATGAAATAATTTGCTTGCAAATGACTCAGTAAGAGAGGTTTCCATAAAAATCATATTCTGTTAAAAAAAGATCTTGAAATATCTAAAAAAAGTTGTGAGAAGTAATCATCAAGATATCATTTCAATGCCATCTGTCTAACTTTCCAATGCCTGATGCACTCTACAGTGGAATGAGCTCAAGTGAAGAGCTTATCATTCAAAATTGGGACCATTTTCTTTACCCTTTGTTTCATTTTTTTAGTATTTTCCAGCTGGCTATGAAAGCATCTTAAATGTTATGAGTTTCCACTGGGTAGCTGAATGTTATCATTCATACAAAAAAGAAAAAAAAGGAAAAGAAAAGGAAACCCACCTATAGTTCTTCATTCAAAGATGCAGTACGTTTATTTTGGAAAGCTGGAGTTTATTTCGCTTCACTAAAAATGTTTAGCTCAGTGAGATTTACAAATACAACTGTTTACCAAAAGATTCAGACATAGGTGCTAGTATTCATTTGGTGTAAATGCATATGGTGCAGTATAAAAGCTCAGTGAAGACACTAGAGTTTTAGGAAAGGGAGAATCTGGTCCACAGCCAGAACTTGCATGGACAGCAAATTGTAAGGGTCTGATCCTGCCCCAGATTGTTCATAATCAGCTCATTGAGTATGACTGGTCTAATCACAAGACCAGAGTCCAATAGGCCTTTTGGTGGTTTTAGTAAATATTCATATCAGAAATCAGAACTGAGCAAAACCATCATTTTTAATGAGGTCCCTTTTTACTGCAGATCATAAAGTTACAGAATAACTCAGACTGGAAGGGACCTCAGGAGGTCTGCAGTCCAACCTCCTGCTCAAAGCATGGTTAGATATTAGATTGCAGATCCAGTTGCTCAGGGCTTTATCCTGAAAACCTCCAAGGACGGAGACTGCACAACCTCTCTGGACAACTTGCTTCACTGCTTGACTGCTCTCATGGTGAAAAAGACAGCACCTCCCTTGTTCTCATTTTCACCTGCCTTCCCCCTCCCTTCAGCCAGGCAGCCCTGTGCACAGCCAGTCCCTCATCTCAGTACCCTCCCATTTGCAATGACTCCGCAGCGGTCCTCCCTGGGTTGAGTGGGCCCCGTGCCCCCAGCCTCTCCTCATAGGTCTGCTGCTTTGTCCCCACTGTCTAGGGGCCTTCTCTGAGCACACCCCATTTTGCCTGTGTCTTTCCTGTCCTAGGGCCCCAAAACTGGACCCAGCACTTCGGCTGTGGTCTACAGGGGGATAACTGCAGAATCACAGAATTGTTGAGGTTGGAAGGCACTGGGGAAATCATCTAGTCCAACCTCCCTGCTCAAGCAGGATTCACCTGGAGCAGGCTGCCCAGGACTCTGTCCAGGCGGCTTTTGAATATCTCCAGAGGAGACTCCACAACCTCTCTGGGCAACCTGTTCCAGTGCTCTGTCACCCTCACAGTAAAGAAGCTTTTCCTTACGTTCAGACAGACCTTCCTGTGTTTCAGTTTGTGCCCGTTGCCTCGCGTCCTGTTGCTGGGCACCACTGAAAAGAGTCTGGTCCCATCCTCTTGACATCTTCCCTTCAGATACTTGTACACGTTGATAAGATCTCCTCTCAGCCTTCTCTTCTCCAGGCTAAACAGTCCCAACTCTCTCAGACTTCTCACATGAGAGATGCTCTAGTCCCTTAATCATCTTTGTAGCCCTTTGCTGGACTCACTCCAGTAAATCCACGTCTTTCTTGTACTGGGGAGCCCCGAACTGGACACAGCACTCCAGATGCGACCTCACCAGGGCTGAGTAGAGGGAGAGGATCACCTCCCTCCACCTGCTGGCAACACTCTTCCTAGTGCAGCCCAGGATACCATTGGCCTTCTTGGCCACAAGGGCACACTGCTGCCTCATGCTTAACTTGGTGTCCACCAGCACTCCCAGGTCCTTCTCTGCAGAGCTGCTTTCCAGCAGGTCCACCCCCAGCCTGTACTGGTGCAGGGGGTTATTCCTCCCTAGGTGCAGGACCCTGCACTTGCCTTTGTTGAACTTCATGAGGTTCCTCTCTGCCCACCTCTCCAGACTGTCCAAGTCTCTCTGAATGGCAGCACAGCCCTCTGGGGTATCAGCCACTCCTCTCAGCTTTGTATCATCAGCAGACTTGCTGAGGGTGCAACTCTGACCCTTCATCCAGGTCACTGATGAATAAGTTGAACAAAACTGGACCCAGTATTGACCCCTGGGGTGCACTGCTAGCTACAGGCCTCCAACTAGACTTTGTGCCATATAGCCAGTTTTCAATCCACTTCACTGTCTGCTCATCTAGCCTGTACCTCATCAGCTTGCTTGTGAGGATGTTATAGGAGCAAGTGTCAAAAGCCTTACGGATAATCACTTCCCTGGGTCTGCTGGCTGTGCTGCCAGTAGCTAATGCAGCCCAAGATGCTAGTGGCCGTCTTTGCTGCCAGGGCATGCTGTTAGCTCATGTCCAGCTTGCAGCCCACCAGAATCCCCAGGTCCTCCTCCGCAGAGCTGCTCCCCAGCTGCGGAAGCACCAGTGCCCAGCCTGCAGAATTGCAAGGGATTCTTCCTGCCCAGGTGCAGGACTTTATATTTGTCATTGTTGAATTGCACAAGCTTTTTGCTGACCTGTTCCTCCAACTTGTTGAGTTCTCTCTGAATGGCAACCCTGCCCTCAAACATATTGACTGTCCCCCCCCAATTTGGTCATCTGCGCATATGGTACGCATATATTTTATCCCATCATCCAAGTCATTGACAAAGATGTTCAGCAGGACAGACCTCTGCTTGTTTCATTTTTTCTTATTTCACTTGTTTTAAAGCTGTTTCCTTGAATATTAAAGGGGGAAAAAGAAGCATTCCCACACTTTGGGGTTTGGGGGCTTATGTTTTTTTTTTTCCTTTTTTTACTTGCAATAATAAGTGAGAAGTAGAATGTTTTTTCAAATCAAATTGACTATTTGAATATTTTTTATTATTTCTCCCCAAATAAAAAGTACTGTCCCTCTGAAAAAAACAGATTTAAGTGACCCCCCCACTTTATTTTTAATATTGCAATTTGTATTGTATTTTTTACCAACTGTATGATAGATTTACAAAAATCACGCCCAGCTGAACACTGGCATAAGCGTTACTAAGAAACATTAAGTACCACCAGTACAGCTATCCGTGAGGATTTTCCTGCCTTTTCTCATGATTGCTGTAATTGTAAGTACATTTTCAAATCTATAGACATCTAAACATAAAAAGAACCAAAAAACACTGGATAAGTTATTTCCCTGGTATTTTTTACTTGTATTTATGTCTGACATGCCATGTCCCCATGCCATGTATGGAAAGGGACATTGCTTAATACAGAAGGAAGAGAATTTTCTCACTAGACTATTAACACAGAGCCAATTAAATTGAGCAAAGAACCAACGACATCCAGAACTCAAACTCTCACGCAATTACTCTGGATCAATGGTTGTGATGAAGACAGAAAATTATAGTCTAACAAACACTCTTGATGTATTTTCTATCAGATGGAAAAATGTTTTACATACTGTACAAATTAGGGATACGGTCTTGTTGTCATTGCCAAAGAATTAGCACAGAATCAAATAAATGAGCCAGGCAAGAATGTGACTGAACCTTTTGTAACCAGGGAATGTGCAAGTAATTATTTTATGTCAATGTGACAAGAGAAAATTACATTTAAACTGTGCTGCCAATAAGCATAGCATCATTTTTCCAGGACTGGTGCCTCAGGCAAGGCCTCTGTGTTTCAAACTGGAAAAGTTTCTAAACATTTTAAAAATTCATTACTCCTGAGTATCTGCTATCTCCTCCAAGAGATTCAAGGCCCAAGAGATTCATTAATGCCCCTCCTCTGTGTCAGAGCTGTACATTGAGCCTCAGAAGCACAGAATTGCCCAGGACAGTGGGGACCCCCAGAGAGCACCTGGTCCAGCCATCTGCTGAAAGCAAGACCTTGGATTACATTATCCATGACCTGGTCAAACCGAGTCTCGAAYACTTCCACTGAGAGAGATTCCACCACTTCTCTGAGTAACCTATTCTGAAGTTTAACTGTTCTCATAGTAAAGAAATTTTTTTTGCATATACCTAGACAGAATTTTGCCTGAAGCAACTTGCCTGTCCTGTGGATATTCGTGAGGAAAGTACCTCCACCTTCTCTAGAGCTACTTTTTAGATAGCTGTGATAGGTTTTCAGATACTTTTTTGAAGACTAAAATCTGATTAGATCCTCCTGAGCCTTTTCCTGAGCCTGGGCTGAATAATCCCAATTTATGGATATCTCCAGCCATGCTGGTGGCCCTCCACTGGGTTCTCTTCAGTCTCTTCCTTCCACCAAGATATCAGGAAAAAGGATACTACCACCAAGAGCAGAGTTTGGGGAATATCCTAGTACTAACTGCTTTGAAGACTTTATGCTGCTGCTGTCGTTGCTGCTTTTACTTTAACAGCAGGGAAAAGAACATTTTATGGATAATTATCTCTGGGGAAAATTTTCCTTTGTTTGAAAAAGAAAGAAAACTATACCATTCTAGAAAATATTTTTTTGCTAGTCATCAACAAACATCATAGGGACCCTTCTTATTGCTTTTGATCTTCTTATATTGTATAAATATAATTTTTATCTTTAAAAAGATCCATCAGAGGCTTATGTTAGCATGGAATGACAACCATCCTGGGAGCTGGGAAGCAAAAAATGTGCTCAGTCAATCCAAAAATATTCTTCACATGAAAAAATTCCCCACGCACCAGAGAAGGACAAATCTCAGTCTGGAGAGGAAAAAAAAAAGTACAACAATAGCAAACCTTGTGATGAGAAAAGATATAATTTTGTTCAAAAGTAATTTCCTGTTCAGCAGTTGTACAATTAGAAATTACGTTTAAACTGACTTTGGTAGAATGAGACAAAAGAGAAATCTACGGGTTCAAAATGCTCAACAATTTAGTAAATGAGCCCTGCTGAAAGGTTACTTTTCAAACAAGTATCCACTCACAGTTAAGCAGCAATGAGAATTCATGAAGTTGAGTGGTAAGGTGCCAAGAATGGGTCTCCCACAAAAATGTATCCCCTTGATCTCTGATAGGAGTCACATGCTGGCAGCGTATAAGCTGGCAAATCAGAGAGGGAGAGGGACACTGAATTGCGCTCATGTTGCTTTTCTGTATAAACAAACAAACAAAAAGATTTGATCAAAATGTGAAAGAAATTGAAACACAGACACAGAAATGGATTTAAAAATGGAAAGTTGCAATATTTTAACTTTATTGTTTATCAGAGTAAACAAAAGAAAGTGACCCATTCTGCCAATACTTTTGTAGCATCTTGTGACACTCGTATTTATACTAAACACCCAATACATGTGGAGAAATAACTTGAATGATTTGTGGAACCTGAGTGCTTTGCATAACCCACACGTGCAGCTTACAGACACTTGCTGATGTTGCAAATAATGCTGCACCATGGAAGATCTCAGAGGGTTGTCAGACTTTTGTGTGTCACAGGCGTGTCACTTATCTGTCAGACAAAGAATAATGCAACATTGTTAGGTGGAAACACCTTGGAGTAATGAGTCAGCTTAATCTAGGAGACACTGCTCCCCTGCTTTCCCTACAGGGAAAGGAAACTGAGCACAAGAAAAAGCACAAAAGCAGAGCAAGGAAACAGATGTGCATGACAGGACACGTAAACCCAAGGGACTGACAGAGTAAGACAGGAGGCTTTGGGCAGGAGAGAGGGCTTTATATGTTCATGATGGTGAACTGCAACAGCATCTGCATTACTGGGCTTGGAGTGGTGCTGAGTTGTTGGGTCGGGACATACCCCAGTTGTGTCTGCATTTGCAGCAGGGAGTGAATCTAGCACCTTACGGTCTCTCTTTATGCTCTGTTTTTCATGTAAGGGAGCTCCACCCATCCTTTGGGCATGCAGGAGCTGTAACATGCTAGTGACAGGGTGATGGGAAGTCCAGGATCCCAGAATGAGTGGTGGCACACCTCAACAGACGACTGTGAGACCAGTCGCAATCAAAGAAGTTCCTGTAGCACAGGGACAGGCTCAGTGGCCACATTTAGCCTGTGAAGTAAAACAGGTACAAGCTGGAGTGCTGATCATCCCTACAGCTTAAAGTTTGAGAAAACCAACAGGTTATCTCACATGGCAAGATATACTCTTTAACAAATAGAAAAATAAAGATTCTAAGTATACTGGGCACTTACTGGATTCAAAGCAGTTTGAATAATTTTAAACTATAAAAAGAAAAAACGGAAGCCTGATATTTTTAATGCCTATGTCAATATACTTTACCTGTTGAATCCCAATAAAAAAATCAATTGTCCGTACACTGTTCTCAGTGTTAAGAAGCTATGTGATTCTTCTCAAAATCAAGGCACTATACAACTCTTTTATATTCAGTTTTAGGTGGAAAGGAAAGGCCTATGGGGACAGCAACAATCTGTGTTATGCAGTGTTTAAATTTTGGTCTTTGTCTCTTTTGTTGTGCTGAATTAAGTGCCACCATGAGGAAAGACGAGGTCAAGGAGAAAAAAAATCATGCATGATAAAACAAAGCCTTAGCTGCCATTGCAGTGCTGCAGCTCAGATTACTGCTGTGAAAATAGCTGTTGCATAAATACACAAAGGGCACTTTAAAATCACTTTAATAATAAAATATATGTCAGGCCATACTGAAAACTATATTTCAGCTCAGTGAACTGAGTTTTCATGCATTATACAATGCCAATTACTATGTAAATAGCTATGAAATAAAGTAATGTATAATTTAGGAGTTCTGTGTTTCTCAAAGTAAGCATCAGAAAGCACTTGATGTTTATTAAGTTTTAAATTCAGCCATGACCTTTAACATTCACATGTACAAAAATGACTGAGGGACAGAAGACAAGAATACTCAAAGTACATTTTGAATTACAGGACGAAGATTGTCTTCAACTTCATTCTACTACAAGAATGTTTCTGGGGTCCAAGACATGTCTGAACCTTTCATAGTTAAAAAGTCTTAAGCCCACTGAAGTTTTAGAGATATAAATTATTCCCATATCTGGTCAGACACAATAAAGATTGCATCTTGCAGGGCAAGAGAATGTACAGTCAAGTTTTATAGTATGACATTAGCATTCAACTTTTCTCCTCAAGTCATCATGTTCCTGTGACCCACACCACCTATCTGTCAGTGCATGCTCAGCCTCTGCTTTGGTTTACACCCATGACTTCTCACAGTAGAGAGAAACCTGTGTGTGCTGGAGGATGCTGTTCACTCTTGAATGTTGCCCCTATGGGCAGTATGGAGCTGACTGAATCTGGTACAAAATGACTCACCCAAATTTTTCTAAAGGTTCTGCAACAGACAGATCCTTTGCCCTTACACATGCCTCAGTGCTGAGTATTTCCACTCTGCCATTTCTCTGTGTCTCACTATAAAAAAGTGGACAGAGCACTGTCCACTGAGGAATACAAAGATGCCAAGAAGGGAGTCTCCTTTCAGACAGCCCTAGAGGTGTGCACCTACCTAATGCCTTCTGCTAGGAAGGAAACCCTTTTTTCCAGAAGCCTGGGACAAGAAAAACCAGCTACATATCTCCAGCAAGTGAAGAGGAGAGTTTCGGTATGCTGAATCAAATACTCCCGCATCAGCTCTATCAGCTCCTGCTGCCAGTGGGGGAGTTGGTGCAGGACGTTTGGCCTCTGCTGAAGGGTGCATGCAGTCAGGTTCATCTTGCCTGACTTCAGATGTGGATATACATATGTATATTGCTGAGCTAGTCTTTGAGATTTCTTTTGCAGTCAACTCAGAGAAACGGGATCTTGTGAAGAGGATTTTATAAAAATAACAAAACAGTGTTACCAGGACAGTCATACAATCACAAAAATAATCTCTGGGTACATGAGGATCTTCCCTCACACACCTTTAAAGAGACTTTCATAGCACTAATCTTATATAAAGAATGATTCTACAGGGGCTTTTTTATTTTCCCCAAGTTTTATCTAAAAGGAGAGCAGTAGAACGAAAGGACTCAACGGAATAGGAAAAAAATAAAAACAAAGATATAACTCTTGTCCTTTCTTTAGGCTCATGGGTTTTTACAGTCATTAATGGAAAAAAAACCACACATATTTTCTGCCATCTTTAGTTGCAAATCATTAGTATCAGGATTCTAGTAAGGTGGGGTTAGTGATAGGCATACCTTACATTTAGCAAAGATTGATGTGGCACACATCAGTACTGAAAAATATTGCAGCTTTGCRGTGCTATTTGGGGTGCTATGGGCACACAGTGTGCAACAAATACACTAGATGTTCCTGATTTCCTGTCATTCAGGAACAATTCAATCCCAACTGAACACAAAGCAGAGCTTAAACATCTCCTTAAAGGCATCTTGGGAACTGTAGATTTGGAAGCAATGTGTGCTGAGAGAGGAGAAAAATGGATAATCAACAGGTGCCTAATGGAGATGAGTGACTATTTCAATAACTTCGTATAGAGGGACTTCACAAGCAAAGACAAATAAGGATAAGAAAGTGTGTGATACCAGAAAGACTTACTTAAAAGGGTTGTAATACTCAGAGCAACAAGATATTTGCATAAAGAAGAAAGTTCAAATCTTGGAAGTCTTATGTTAAATGGATCAGAAATGCTCATTAAATGCTATGTCATAGGCAAAATCCAAGTAAAAGTGAAATTAAGATTACAGACCTGAATAACAGAAACGATGTTTTTAGGGATTTCAGGCATTTTCAGAATTCACTTGATACTGATGATCTCAGAAATATTTCAGCATACAGGAAATTTGAAAGTCATCAATATGATGGTAAAAGTCATAGCATGGAATCAGCCCTAAAACAAAAATACAAGAACAAGCTAAGGTGAGTCATCAGAGCCCATGGTCCATAAGAAACAAAGAAATGAAATCCAACAGATAACAATCTTTCTTAAATGCCACATACTACTAGAGAAAAAATAAATGGAATTTCACAATTGTAAGCAAGGGGCAAAAGGTATCACAGGAACGTGGGTCAGTAAGTAGCAAAGCCTGTTTCTTCACACTCTGATAGCATGACAGAGCTGCAGAATGTGTGTTTAGAGAAAGCAAATTCCTTGTCACCTTTTTTTCTATGAAGAAGATGAAACAAGACAAAATTTGAGCTACTTATTTCTAAGTCAGGTGGAAACAGAGCAGCACTCTGACGGTGCCTACTTCACTTCTGTTCAGCAGCTAGCCCTACTGTGTGAATGTTTTTACTTTGGAAATTGTTACTGAATTATGCATATGTCACTACAGTTTCAGAGAAAAAGATAAACATCATCTCATTTTTTTTTCCCTCTGTTTCTACAAAGGGTCATTTATATGTCTCCATTCTGCTGCTTCTCTGTAGACAATTACACTGTGTTAAATGAGAAAATACAAGAGGATGAATAGTCTAACTTTGAGCTGCCCTTGAAATCATGCTGCTTTGAAGTAAGAGGAATCTGGGCATTTCCAGTCTGCCCTGAGTAGCTTTAAAAGTTCAAGTAGAAGGTGACAACATAAACTATTACAGTAACTCTCTTAGGGGCTGCCTTGTAACAGATTGGTTCTGCTATTAATGTCTTTGTCAAGGTTATAGCATTGCGACAATCCGTCAGCTAAGGATTGTCTTGGGTAAGTGTCCTCAGTTTCATCACAGGCACTGCACTAGTAAACTGCCTCTAATCTGACCAAATGGCTGTGAATGAGTTTTATTACTTAATCAAGAGGTTATGCTACTAAATACACAAGCAAGTTTGATTTTTCTGGTTTTGTTTTCCTTTTCTGAAACACTGCTAATGGAAGCTGCGTTCATTGTGTCTGAAAAATCAAGATAATTTCAAAAGGCTAAGGCCATATCATAATCACAAATTGAAAAATTCTGTTAATACAGATTAAATGTGTGTAAATCGTTTAAAGCTGAGTAAGAAGCAATATCTTTTTCCTTTTGCCCCCTAGGAAAAAATATTGAATAAAAAACATTTAATTAAGGCTGATCTCTAGGGTACTGAATTGTTTCCATTAGATGGCCACCTCTGACTTCTGCTCACTTTGGGAAATTAATTGAAAGCAATTATGTCTTAGAACTGTTTTGTCTTTTGGTTTTAATCAGTCAACTCCTGTGCATGTCTCCCACCTCTTAATGATGATATTTTATCTTGCTAGTAATCAGTACATAACACATTCTTTATATTGATATGTACTTAGAGTTTTGTCTATTAGTTAATTCTTTGTAAAGTTATAGAGCATCCTATTAGGAGGGGGACCAGCTTAATGCATAGAAATATAGCATAAGTATATTGCAGAAATATATGCAGAGATATTATTTTGCTGCATTTAATAATGGCCTGATTTAAAAACAAACCTCACTTTGTGGATATATGTGTGTGTGTGTGTGTGTGTATATATATATATATATATACACACACACACACGTCTATATATATATACACGTGCGTGTGTGTGTATGTGTGTATATTCAGGTGGAGAGGAAGAGAGAGATAACATTGCCATTAATGTCTATAGTTCAGAAAAGGATACAACACAACATTTGCCTTGGAATTTTATGTTTTCGAGAGGGATACTTCATATACTTTAGATCTAGTCCCTGAAAAATGAGACAGGTCTTAATTCTAATTTCAGGTACTCTTGGTTATTATTTCTAAATTGCAATCAGATGTTCTTCAGACTGGATAACAACCTCATCAGTGTCAAATTTAAAATCTTTATATATTAATATATTATATGGTAGAATCAAGACTCTTCTCACTGTAAGGTCCTTGTCTTGGAGAAGTATTTACTTAATTATCTTTTACTTGGGGAAGTATTTACATTTTTATCTTTAAGCACACAGCTAATCTCACTGACTTCATTGGAATCTCTGACCTACACATATAAATTCAAGACCCCGAAACAGTATGTATATAAATATTCTTATTGGGTTCATATTCGCAAGTCCTGTATGCTCTCCCAAACCTTGCTTTGCATTTTAATAAAGTTTGGTTGTAAGTACTATGAAGAAAACCTTAAAAATATCCGTCCAAGATGGATAATACAAAATGTAAACAAGATGTAAAAGTGCAGAGAGACTGGACAATAGAGCTGGTAGCTGAGAACTCCTCAGATGTTTTCACTGTAATGGCTAAGAACTGTCCAGAGGCAATTCACCATTTCTTCATATAATGGACAGAGATCACTGCTCTGTGACTAATAGCTCAAATTTAACACCATAAATGATAGCTACCCCACTTGCTGGAGGCAAGCTTAGTATGCATCCAAAGTACAAATATAAATATAAGCTATTGTAAGAAGAATATTTGGTTTGTGATTTCCAAGGGCAGAACTTGCAAGAGTTCTTGCCCAATACACATCACAATTTGACCTTTGCCCAGTTCTTGCAGTATATTTAAGTATATTGCTGAATCAGTGCCTCAGTCAGAATAATTACACTGATGGCATTTGAGCTACCCCAGCTGGAAGCCTGAAGGCAAGGGTAAAAAGAAAGTTAAGTAATATATTTAAGTAAATAAAATAAAACTAATTATTTAGGCTTTCTTGGTCTCTTATGCTAGGTATTTTAGTCCATTTCTATCCTTTTTTTTAATAGACATATTTTAAGGTCTGCACACTAGACCTTTGGGCCTACCTAGTCTTTCAAGATGTAGCTGAATTCTGACTTTTCAAAAAAGAGGAATACAAAGAAATTGGTTTAGTTTTCCTCAGTGCTACCTCTGAAGTAACTCCACAGTCTTATTGTTAGAGGTACCCAAATGCAGTGTGCTTCAGGACCTGGGGGATTTCCCCATCCCCTTCCCGTAGATGCTGAGGTTCTTGTGCCTGGGCCCAGCTGGCAGCGAGGCTGAGCATGTATTTCTCACACACGTGCGCACGCACACGCACACACAGTATGGGACTCTCTGGTCTTGGACACTCGGTCTCCCCAGCTGCTGGGACGGAGTCCCCCAAACTCCTGGGAACGGGCTCTCCCACTCCTGGGGGTGGCGCTCAGACCTCCCCTCTGGCTACTCAGCTAGTCTGACTTGGTGTTTGCTAGTGTTCACACAGCAAACATAGCTTGAAATAAGATTTAGTGAGAAGACAGGACAGACTGTGGTGAAGTGCATGGCTCAGTCAGACAAGCTTGTTTTCATTCCACTTTCCCATGCTTGTTCTTCTCCTTGATCCTTTCCCTAAGCATCCCATAATGTTTTTACATTTCCACAAGCCCCTTAAAACATCCCATAATAAATTTTACACAATCCTAAAATGCTGTTCTCCCCTGCATCCCATAAATCCTATAATCCTTTAGGCAATAACACCTTTTAGTTTGCATTGTATCACAGAGGGAGTTTCTTTCACTGACTCAGGCTTGCGGGTTTCACACCAGGATCAATGGTCCAATTGTTCTCCTTTGATAGTCTTAGGAGCAGCTGATTTAATGTTCTCTTATTTTCACTGATTAGATTTTCACTGATTATATTACCAGGGTTCCTCTACCTACCACTGTTCCTCTGGTCCTTGCAGGGTTTCTCTGCTTGCTCTGCATAGCCTTTACTCAAATAACCTAACAGTTTTGCTTTTCGTCTTATAGTTTCCTTTAGCTTGCCTTCACCTTTGAGGTTAATGCTGGAAGCACTCTTGTACCACAGATAAACAGGAGTTTACATGCATTTCCTAACTTCACACTAACTCCACTCTAACTTCTTAGCTTTCCTATGGAGTCAACGGAGGAGGTAGATATCTTCAGAAGATGCCTCCATCCTACTTAAATGTGAAGATGCTGCTTCACTTCAGTAATCTTCGTGCTGTGCCTTTCTGTAGGTGGACGTACACTTTGCTCTCTCTACTGAATACACAAGGTGTCTTAGGAACCTATGTCAAGCAACACAGATACCTGTGCACATATGCCTACTCCCATTCTTCAGTGGCAAACTACTGGAGTAGAAATTTTTTAATAAAAAATATCAGAATATGAGAAAGAGAGTATTGAGTTTATAGACAAACAGCCATACACTAATAGCACTCTGGTAAATAGTTGCTGGTCTTTCATATAGTAAGGTATTCTGTCTCCTGTCCAACATCAATTACAACTTCTGAATGTTCCCAATCTGGACACAGACATTGTGAACACCCTTTCTGAACTAATCCTTGCAGTATTGCTTGTTGATAAGTTAAGAAAGCCAAGGAAAATGAATAAATTTTGCTCTAAGGAAAAAAGTATGCAATGACAGTATCTTTTATCAACCATACCTTACTAGCTAAAGCCGGAACAAATCAAAGCCAACTGATTATCACTAAAAATTAGAGCATGAAAATAAGTGTATTTGGAAAGGATTGCTAGTTAAGACAGAACTATAGGAACAAACAAGATATGGGTTAGCAATACATATCTTTTGTGTGCGTTTGATACTCTTCAGCAGAGGGGAAAAAACATAGCTTTATTTTTATATTTGAGATAGTAACGGTTTCACATGACTAAGAATGAAAGAACACTCTATAACAGTATGTAAGGGCATTAATTGACAATGTCTATGTTGTGTGATAGAATAGGGAAAGGACTTACTCATTAGATGAGATAAAACAAAGTTATGTGCCTTTTTTAATTTTCCAATTTTATTTCTATAAAGAATTAAAAGAGATTCTTCTAGCTTTGATTCTTCTTAAAGCAAAGAAGAATGTGCTGTATAGACATACACAGGAAAAGAACTAGGTATGCATTATCTTTCTTCCCTCATAACCATGGCTAAACCTTATCAAGGGCCTTAGAAACTGGGAGCAGTTGGAGTGTACACCACATTCACAGAAGAAAACTGTGGCTTTTAAGAACTTTCTAAAAACAGTCTGAAAGTCACAGACTATAGCACTAATAACATTCTGTATTGCTTTGGTAGGTCTTATTGAGTACTATTTTCTTCTATACATGAACCTTGCTAATGTAACAGGAAGTCATCTGACAAATTAAGGCAATGGTATCCTTGGTAGCTTTTGTAATATAGAAAGTAGCTAAGGGCCACTAAGAAAGCACATCAGCAACAGCACTGTTAAATCCCAGAGATGAGGAACAGTTGTCAGTGTAAAAGAAAGCAGTGTCAAGACATGTGATAACTTTTCTGTCATGTAATATTCCTTTCAAGCCACTAGCATTACAGTACCAAGCTTACCTTTATGAGCCTAAAGTGTCCATCTACACAAGGCCTGTGTTTTCAACTGCTTTAAACAGCACAGCTGCATGAACAGCAATGGAAGCAACTGACTTGCACTAACTGAGACCTAATTTAAGTTGTGACAACCTATCCTAAAAATAAATTCTTATTTGCCCAGGTATGTTAGCAAAAAAAATCAGATATCCTGAATATTTACTCATAATTAATCCCTTTTTTCAATTTGTGTGTGCCTGTGTATGTATGTGCACACATGCACAAGTTCAACCCACTCTGAGTTTGATTATTAATTTAACAGACAGTTCTAACACAAACTTTTTCTCCTGTTCTAAAACAAATATTTTCTCTGTTTCGTATAGTCTCAGTTAGTTCGTATAGTTATCGTATAGTCTCAGTTTCATATAGTTATGTTGCATAGTTTGTAAAAACTGCATTTACTGCTAAAAGTAAATAATACTGTTTTTTTTTTTCACTAGAGCATTCAGCTTTTGAAATATGAACTTTATAGAAATGAGTGGCTCCCTCTCCCCTCATATATCCCCACCTCCATACTTTATTACCCAAAAAGAATCAGGATTTAGGTGTTTGTTCTAACAATAAGTACAGGATCTCTACAGCTCAATTTTTCGTGGTTGGAATCATCCCTGATTCAATGTGAAGTAGAAAGCTTCAAAGACTTCGGTACTCTCTGTGTAACAGTTAAATTCAGTGATTTTACATTAGATGCAGCTGCCAAGTTCACTCTTAAGAGGCTATGAATCTCTAAAATAGAAGCCGCTAAAACAAACCTTTTCTCTCTGCTATTGCACTCTTTCGAGAATCTTAAATGAACCAATAGAAATCACAAAAGATTGTTCAGTCAGAGCCAGCACATATTGCCTGATACACTTGAAAGGCAATAGTTTAATTCCTAGAATTCTAGTCAAAAGTCAAAAATAATTACAGTGATCTTTTAAATTTGGTATGTGTGAGGGGTGTTTTTTCAAGCAATTGGCCATAGTAGGAGGGTTTTCAAGCCTTCATCACTACTAAGCTGATAAAAACAAAAAGAATAATAGTTGACACGAATGGCACTCTTATACAGAGCCTGCAGTGGAGTTGCTGCTCTGACACTACTAGTAAACATAACATTAAGCACCATGATAAGTGGTCAATAGCATAAACAGAGGAATAAAATGAGGAAAAACAAAACCTCAGCCATTTTACATGTGTGTGGAATATCTAATTCCTAGGGATCAATTCCTCACTGTCACCTGCCCGAAGAAAAGTCCTTGTTTCCCATCAGCAAAGTGTACGGGAGCAATAGAGGGATAGAGTCTAAGTCATTGTGAACTGGGCATGGCTCTTTAAAGAGGCTATGGAGATAGGGCATCTGGCTCTGGTATAGGGATGAGGACTGGACTGCAAGTTAGCCATGTTTAGTTTTGTAAAGCGTATGCAGAATTATGAATAAAATACCAATAACCTTTTCACACAGCTCCATCATGATCTTTTTTATGCAATCTTTATGCAATTGAAGATGTGCTCAAGCATCACATTGACTTGAATTATTCATGTATGTATACATATATTTATATGTATATTTATCTATACATATATCAACTAGCTCATTTACAGTCTTTTGGTATTAAAAACAAATGATAATTTATGTTTTTCTGAAATCTATTAGTAAGGTTGGCTTCAATGGGCCAAGAAGACTCTGCTGAAAAATTATATTGGGATTAGATTTTTGAAACTGTGGGACATGAGCTGTTCCCTTCCCATTGAATTCCCAGTTCAATTACATTATGCTATGCCTGCTGAAAATAGAAAATGCAGCTCTTCAATAAACACTTTTAATCTGTACAAAACACAATAGCAATGGAGAGCTCTACTCTACCATAGTCTTTTCACAGTGGTTTGTAGTTATTCCTGCTCAATAGGAAAATAAACGGGAATAATTAAGCAAAAATAAAAGAAGGATCTAGTTTTCTTGTATCCTAGATGAACATACTAATGCTTGTATTGTTGGTGTGAGGTAACTGCTGCCTACTGCAAAGGATATTTTAGAAATCTAAGTACTTGCTATTATTATTCTTTTAGTCAACCTAAATAACATTTTCGGTTTTAGCTTTGACAAAGAGGCCAACTTCATCTCTATCTCAGGCAACTGTACTTATTCACACAGATTTTTCTTCAGTAGATCTCACTGTGCTTTGCAAAAATGAAGAAGACATTCATCAAATACAGAAACTGATGTGAAAATGTGAACTCCATTATTTTTTTTAAGCAGGGGTACAAGGCATCAAAACTAGAGTATGGAAAATACAGAGGATAGCATCTCTTCAGTACAAGTTAGCCAGAGTTCCTGTTGAGTGCATGGGACAAGGAATCTTCCTCCATTTAAATGGTGAACTGACTTAATCCAGGCTCCACTGAAACAGGCCAAACACCTCAAATTAACAAATTAATCCTCCAGAAGGTGAAAGAACACAGGTTTTTTTGCTTGTAAAAGGACCGAATTTGCTAGACTACGTCAGCAGCAATTGACTGCCCTTGTTATGTAGAAGCCATTGCAACAATCTGCATCATTCAGTTCAGCTGAGTTTACAATTACTATGTACCTGGAGAACAGAAACACATCATTGGTGAGGTATGGCCAATGGGTCTCAGCATGACATGTGACACTTTCTAGCATAAGGGAGGAAGTGACTTTGTAGTTATCCTGACGCATTCAAGTTTTCTACCGAATTTCCAGATACTTAAAATTTCTGCTTCTGCATGTGCCCAGAAACATGATTCAGTCTTCACAGACACTGGCATGTTCCAGTCTAGTTCATCATCAATTCATTCTGGGTTGGCTAAATCAGTCTTCCCTCCACGGCCCCTCAAGAGCTCAGTTCAGGAGGATTCTTCCACCTGTTTCTCTTACAACACCAAAAAAGCAGAAGTGTGCCGTTTTACCTAACAGTTTAGCTTCATTTGGTCGCTTCATTTGGTCACTTCCTTTGAGCACTATTTTATAGGTAAGCAACATGATTTGCCTGCATTTTGTCAGGTGAAAGAGGAAAATGCCCTAGGATAGGTGCTGGAGAAAAAGTAGTGATGATTTCCTCTTCCAGCTGGTGTGATATAAGTACCTAATAGATAATAAGTTTACTTAGACTAGGGGAGTGCTGTATTTTTCAGTATCTGTTAGAGACAGGCAATGCTTTATTTTGCATATTAATGGCAGAATTGCTGGTGACGTGAGAGTGGAAGGGAGGATGTAAACATTTTTCTGTAATTTTCTATATGCACTTTTTTCAGAGTTGAATAAAAATTTAAATCTTCATCCAGAATCATCTTTTATGCTGACAGATGGACCTGATTTTTCCCCAGTTCACAGCAGGTTAAACCAAGTGGTAAAAATTATTATATACTGAGTGACAAGAGTGGAGAATAATGTAAAAGGAGACCTAATCACATAATTTTTAAGAAGTATTTCCTTTGATGTAGCACTTTGTGTGTGTGGGGGGGGGTTTCCTCTCTCTTATTTTCCCTTTTTAGGTTTCTTTAGATTTTTTCCTATTGCTTTCACATTACCCTTTTAAATTCATAAGTAATTTCAGGATTTTTTCCTCTTCTTTTGGACTTCTCTTCCATTAATACCTGCTTGATAACAAAGACTTGCATGATTTACCCTCACCCAGTACTAGCTTAAATTTTCTGAAAGCAGCAAGCATTGCTTATAGCAGTGTATATTTGGGTTTGTCTAATAGGTTTTTTGTCAGAAAAGTGCGTGGAAAACTTCCTTGACTTATGATGGAGAACAATAAGATAAATGCATCCTACTGTGGTGCTGAAATGAAAGTCTGCTTTGATGCAGGATACTAGAATACATATGAGAAAGCACTGTTCTTGTCATAAAAGCTGGCAGCTGAGCTTTCATTACCTAATCACCAAAAATGACATACAGACAGAGACAAAGTCAAAAGAATAGATGAAGAGGAGATAAAAATCGCTAAATCAGAGATAAAAATTGTGGTAAAACTGTGACCAAGAGGTGACAAATGCTAAAGACAAGGGAAGTAAATTCCCCTGCCAAGGGATATAACCCTGAATAGTAAAAAATGTTTCTCAAGAGTTCAGGTCACTAAGGGCTACAGATAAGCTATTTTCTGTATGAGACTAATCGTAAATTTATCAGTGTCAAAATGCATAAAAATGCATGTATCAGTCTCTCAGCTCCAGTGACTACACTTTGGAGCACTGCAATGCCCTAGGCTAACTTTCAGGCCAACATTGCTCTAGAAAAATGAAATTATCAGTATGGGCCTGATACATCTCCTCCTGAAACAAGGTTTACGTTAAGGAGAGTTAGATTGGGCCTGATATTTATCTGTGAGAGTCAGTACAATATGTACATTCAGTGTTGCGCTTTTGGTACAAATCTACTTCACACATAAACTTTTCATTTATATGAGATATGATTTTAAAAGCTAACATGAGAAACAGTTCTCTACCCCTGCCTATCCATCCTAATTCATGGGCCTCAGAAATAAATTAAAGCTTAAACCAATTCAGATATAAATTTTCTCTGAGATTTCTATGGATTTATTTCCATCAAGTATTAGAGAAATTTATTTTACAAAGAGAAAAGGTCCACAATAAACATCTAAACTATAGCACCTCATAAATGGAAGCATCCAAAACAAATAGTGTGTTTGTGAGATAAAATACTGGGGAAGATGGGGATTTGAGGGGATGATTATGGCTTTACAAGTCAACTTTCATTTTTTAGCCTGAAACCATAAGAAAGAGCACACCCAATAGTTCTACTTAGTTTGGATTTTGCTATCCAGTTACAAAAACAGAGTAATACTAATGCTTTAAAGATGGAACAGGCTCCCATTCTTGCTAAAACGTTGCATAGGTTATTAATATTTGGAAGGAGAGGCATTGTATGAAGACCCTGTTTTTACCACCCCTGTTCATACTAATTAGTGTTTTACCCAGAAAAATAGCCTCTTAAAAGTTACCTGAATGAACACTGGAGAGAAAGTATATTGTAAGTCTTGGTTCAGTGTTGTACTTCAAGGACTAGCAAAATATTTCTACTCTATTTTTAATATTTATTGATATTCTCCATGTTCTGCCAAAGGGTTCTTTGCTCATGTGGAATTAAGTCCTGGTTTTACCTGCAAAAGAAGATGCTATTGGTTTAAACAGGCTTGGCCAAATCAGCAGCTTAAATCTTAACTGTGTAAAGGAAAGATAGTTTATCACTGCCCGTAACAGCCACACTACTAGACCATTTCATTCTTGTTGAGATGGTGTTCAAGAATTAACTGCAATAATGGAAAAAGGTTCTTACTTAACTGGTAGCTCAACTAATTGATTCATAGTTTATGAATTCAGCGTTTCAGAGAACAGGAACACAGCCAAATTCCTTTCAGAAACTAACTGCTTGAAAATGGATATTGTAAGGGCTTCAAAGTTTAATTTTCTGATCTAGTAAATAAAAATTAGGTTTTTATTATAAATATGACAATTATTTTCAATATCAGGAAAACTTTATCGGCTTTAAAACCTTAAGAAGGGAAAAAAAGTTCCAAAAGGAATGTTTCAGAACAATCAATAGCAAAATGCAAATCTTAAAGTGAAAATGCCTGCTTTCTAAAAAGAACTAGAGATCATAGTGTCTTTGGGGGAATGAGGTGAAGAAGGGGTGTTCTTAAAATAAAATTGGGTCAGTTTCAGTGACTTGATCAACTAAAGTCTAGATATGCATCCAAAGACTTCAGTGATTCAAGCTATCCCAGACCCTGAATACTGTACTGTAGTGTTTCTCATTTGCCAGTGAATGCTCTGCTGCAGTCAGTCACTGTATTCCAGGTTGATTCAAATGCAGTGGTCAAGTTCAGAAACTGGAGCAAATCCTCCTGAAATGCAGCTTTTTTTTTGTTTCTTTTTTCATTACCATCCAGACAATAATCAAGGTGGCTATTGATCATTAATTTGTAGTCCAGAACTATAAACACAAACACTGTAACAAAATAATCAGGGGGCACTATGAAGTTGGTACAGAATGATGCAGTTCATACTCTACAGGAGGAATACATCAGGAAGAGGATTACTCATTTTCTTTGAAAATGTCTGGATAATGAGAGATCATGGCACAGCAGGGAGGAAAGGGACATGCATTTCTGACTAACGTTCATAAAAATAGCTACTAGTCAAGGATCTGTTAAGGCAAAGCTGGCAGTAGGGGGGAGCAGAGAGAACCTGTGAGTGTGACCATGTAGCCTAGTGATTTAGGAGACACACGTGGGAAAGGGCAGAGATCCTAAGATCCAGACCACTTCCAAGGTAAAGAGACTATGATGGGTAAAGTGGAGCTCATAAAAGTGAAGACTTCAATCCAAAGCTGTGTCTCCTGTCCCTAATAAATACAAGGTTATTAAAACAACTCCTATGCAAAAAAGTCAATATTCAAGCACAAGAAATTCTTTTTTGGGGGAATAGAATGAATGTTTTGGAAAAGGATTACTGATCTGAAAGTAAGGGTATTGCTGGTCTGTCGCAAAACTCTTCTTTATCTGCAGCTTTTGGCACCTGTTGCTCACCCAAGAATTCTCTGGACTTGGATTGTTCTTTGAAACGGGAGCCTATGCAAGAGTCCTCCACATTCCTGTGGCAAAACCATTCTTCATCTGCTGCTTTTACTATGGATGTAGAAGCTAAACTTCAAAATCATGTTTAAATATTGCAAATGTGTTTAGGTTAATGACATTTAGAATGAGTGTAGCTAAAACTATTTCTTAGTTTAGGAAATCAAGGCACAGATGTCTTGTTTATTTGCATATAAATTATATTAAAATTTGTTTATCCAAGATTTTGGACCCATAGAACATTAAACAAAATTAAACCTTATTTTTCCTAAACCTTATTTGAAGACAATTTGGGCTTCATTAGAAGTCTGAAGATTCAACATCAGTAGGACACTTAAAGCTTAGAATTATTATAATTCAGGTCCTTTGTCTCAGGTTATTCACTCTGGATATCTGCATCTTTCCACAAGCATCCTTTGCTGATTAAGTCACACAAAGGCAGATGAGGAAAGCTGTGAAATAAAGTCAAACTTCCCTATGTGAGGCAAAAAGAAACTGAATTTGGAGATTGTCCTTATTATACAGGAATTTAAGCTCTAAAGAATTGGTCATGCAAATGGAACAAATGTGTTTCCCAGATGGCATTTAACCTGGAAGTTAGTCAATGGCAACAGTAAATGTCCGCATGTCTCTGTTTGCTTCTAGTAAGTGTGTAACACATTTAGTTGTCATTGTCAAGTCTGTGCATACAGTTCAGTGGAGACACAGCAGTCTCTATGTCAATGAAACGTATCCTCACATAGTTTGAGAAGATATAATATTTAAATTATAATTAACAATCTGAATGACTTATTAGAAATTTCTCTAAAAATGGGCCTTCATATACTTGAATTTGTTGTATATAAAATTGAAACAATATTTGTCTTGAAATGAGACAGACCATTTTGCCAAACTGTTTTGAGAAAATTATCTGCATTAACATAACGGTTTCAGGAATCAATATTTTATACTTAAGATGTTTTGTATCAGTCAAACTATTTGTAGTTTTGGTGCATGGCTTTCATAGCATTGATACACTGTGATAATAATGCATTCAAACAGATATATTGATATTAGTAATAACATCCTGTATAGCCAGTATGGCATGGATTAAAGAGACATTTATCATCTTTCCCATTCAGGATAACAATTTACTAATCTGTGTTAAGTTACAAGCATAAAACAGTTTTGAAAGGATTATTCCCCAAAATTGTTGGGGCAGTCAGTCCTTATAACCTCAGGTTTGAATATTTCCTTTTATACAGATCACTTCCCCTTGGTTTCACATCAGCTGCTGATTCATTTCAAGTGATTTTTTTCCTTAAAAAAAAAAGTCTGCATTATTATATATCATTAAGAACTAGAGATGCAGAATAGAGCAACAGATAATCATTTCTTTGCTAAAGTAGAATTGCTTTCCCCAGTGCAGTCTCCCATGGTTTATCCACAGTAGATTTACGTACTAGAATGACAAAGATCTCCCCAAGTAGTGGAGAAATATTCCCCAAATCTGAACTCCTCTTAAAACCAAAGAAATTTTCTAGGGATTGTAATAATCTCAGAACTAGGGGAGAGGGGGAGTTCTCTTTAAAGAATGCAATAATTTGCATTTTTAATGCTAATGGCTTATTTCATCATCTTACTCTCAGCAGATCCCCTTCGGAGAATTTGAAATGGCTCTTTGAAATGAATTTGATTTTTTTTTTTTTTATGATGACCCCTTACTTGATCATACATACATATTCGTACGTCATAATCTAGCAAATATTTAAGCATGTTCTTACTCTGATTAACCGTACCCAGTGCCATGGAAACACCTTAAGCTAAACACTGAAAGGTTAGTAAAGAAGTAATATCTTTTATAAGTTTAGCTAAGATATCTGGAAGAAAAATAAATAAGCTCTTGGACAGAAAGACCTTTTTTCAGATCTGCTGAATATGTTTGCAAGTCTTTTTCAACACTGGAATTACTTGTCATTTGGTCAATTCTCTTCAATTCTCTTCTTTCAATAGGTTAGCTTATTCTGTATACAGTAATCAACTCTGTTTCTGTCTAGAAGTTTGTCTTCAGTCTTATTTGCCTCTCCTACTAAAGCAGGTATTTCAGATTCAATTTGGTGTACTGGGAACTAACAAGAGAAATTTCTTTTGTTGTTCTTCATTCATGTTTCTAGTGCTGTTCCTTTTTTTTTTTTTTTAATATTATTTACCATCCACCCTGTCACTATCACAATTTTTCGATGTACTCTTGCAAGGTTAAATAGAATGAATATGGTGTTAAGATTTTTTGAAAATATTAATACAATAGCATTTAAGTTATGCTAAATAACCTACACAATAGCTCTCTCCAAAAACTGTATCTACCACTAAAGGGATCAACTATATTAAATACATTCAAGTAGAGTAAGTATGATTAATCATCTTATTTTTCATTTACCTCCAGTATTGTTTGGGGATTTGAATGTTTGTGATTAAGTAATAGGATAAGAAGTTCAGTGTTGTTTTGAAAGTGTTTTTTTTTTTTTTAAAGAAAATATACACAAACACACACACCCATTAAAATTTTGATCATTACAAACTGCCATTCAGATTCAGTGAGGATGCAAACAATATTCTTATATCTCAGATGCTTAAAAAGTGTAGTAGCACATGTTCTAGCTAATTAAATACACTCTGGAAGATTTCTGCTTTGTTACCCAAATACAATCTTGAGAACAAAAAAACACACAAATGTCTTTATGGAAGCAGTGAAATTGGCTTTTGTAAGTTCCATCTTAATTTTTTTATTCAGTATTATTTTCTAAGCTAGGTTTTGGAAAAAATGTCTAAACACACTCTTTACAACTTATGCCAGATATATGATATATTAAGAAAAAAGTATCAATATCCAAATAACCAACTTGATTGTCTTTAAAGAACAAACACCATCTCGTAGGGTATAAGCTTTTTAGAGAAATAATGCATAATTAAGTCAATAAGTAATGTAGGACATTTCTAATAAAAATATATATTCTAATTAGGAGTGAAGCACTTGAGCACCTTTCCTTTACAAACAGAAGACTGGTGGTGAGAAATCTTTCATAGATATTGATTATTCTACCTGTTTGATATATCCTGTCCACAGAGTAGTTGTTAGCCCTTTCTTACATGTGCAAGATAGTATTCTTCCTTAGATAAACAATTGTGTTCCCTTACATAAATATTCAAAGAGTAGTTTTTCACTACCTGTGATAAAAATGAATTGGTTTACATACACTCACATACGGTTACAGTAATAGGTAGTTTTAGGACATATTTAGGTAGAAAGCTACACTGTTAATTCCTAATAATAAAAACATCTGACAGCACTTAAACCTGTTACCTCTTCAGAATGTGAAGAAGGATACTTCAGAAATACTCTAAGTGCAGAACTCTCCTTTACACTCAAGGATTTTTTTTTTTCCACCAGAGATAAAAAGATTCTCTAAAAAAGTAAGATTGTTTGGACTCACTGGAAATAGATTTTTAGTACCTACTAAAGTCTGGAGAGTAAGAAATGGCTAACACAGACTTTATTTTCTTTCATTCCTTTCACTTTTAAGAATACTCTGAAAACTTTCTGCATGAACAATGCCAATTAAAAATAAGCTATAGCATCATTAAACAAACTATATATTCATGTATGTGCCGAGAAGCTTATTAAGAGTAAAGAGAATGACTTTCTTCCTTTTTTTCACATCCTTTGACCACAGTTACACATTTTCCTGAAAATATGTGTGCGCTATGGCAAAATTTTAACACCTAAGAACACGCTGAGCTAATGAGAGTGAAAAAAAGCTAATTCTGAAGCCAGCCAAGTATGACACAAGTGTACTTTTCTTTCTCAGGTGCAGAAGATAAACAGGTGGGGAAAAGGCTAGGAAAAGTCTGAATTTGACAAGAAGTCTGCCTTCTGCTTCTACCTTACACTCTACAACACTTATCAAATCTCATCATATTCCCTGGTCAGCAAGCAACAACAAGGAAGCTGAAAGAAGAGAGAATAAAAAAGGTGCATCTCAGCTTCAAGGAGAAGCAAGCTTCTGATTCAGAACATTGCTGGGGCTTCAGTGGTGCTGCTTGAGATGAGCTTGCAGTGCATTTCCACAGTATCGGATTTTATTTTTCTTCTCTATGCTAACAAACTAACTACTGAAACATTACTGCAATTTAATAGAGAGCTTGTTAATATTTCAAACACAAGATTTTAAAGTTGTACTCCTGGAGTAAGTATATGAAGTAAAGTTGGATGAAAAGAAAGAAGTGGTGAGATTTTAATTTGAAATTATTTCTTGTTTTCTTCCTGTCTATCATCTCAAAACTATGCTTTGAGTGACTTACTTTACCTCAGTCATTTATACAGCCTTACTGGTTTTATAAAATTGAATAAGATTACTCACCGATTGTATGTACTCAGGTTACTCCAGAGAGTCTAAAAGATTTGTCAATATTTACATGTTCAAACTTTGATGTTTGAAAATTGGTTTAATTTCATATGTTACGATTTGAGAAACAGTCTACTAAATCTGGGAGTGAGATCAATTTATGCTAATAGTTTCTATCTGGAGAAACATGCAAAGGGATTGAAATAACAATTATTGTTTCTGTTTTTTTAATTTCTAAGTTTTTTTTAATTTAATTATGAACATTCTTAGAGTAAGTGTGGTTATTTTTGGAAAGTTCTAAGACAAGTAATAGCCCCATGTGATCCTAGAGGTGATTGTCCTTGAATAACTTTTAATTTAGTGAAGCAGTTATTGGACTGGCATGTTTTTTCTTATTCTAATCTAGGTATTTTTATTAATCGTTTACATTCAAGTATTCAACATTTGACTAATAGGGAATGTGTTTCTACACCATCTTTCTATATTCTATGCTTTCATTTGTTAAGGATTTATTAACTGATCTACTTAACCAGTTTGCTTTTTCTTAACAGTTAAACTTCATATATATGTGAGTTTGTATATTTGAACTATGGAAAATAGGAATGGATGATGCACAGTGAAACAAGTACAAGTTAGTGGAGTTCTGTACTGATGTACTTTTTTCTTCTTTACAGGAAGAAATTCTACTGCAGGGAAGTCTATCCACCTGTCCTCAGAGGAAAATGAGAGAAAATGAGCAGGGTAGAGACAGCAAATATTATAAAATTAGGAAGGAAAATGGTGAAGGGAAGGAGATTTATGTAAAGTGTTCACCATCACAGAGCAGCACAGATCTCTGTGTTTCCCCAGGAACATTTTTCTAATAAATTTGGAATTACTCAGACTAGGCTGGCCAATTTTGCAGTTATCCTAAAATGGTATTACTAATTCTTATTACTAATGGTATTACTAATGTTAAAATGGTATTACTAATTCTTATGTTTATTGATTATGGTTAATAATTTCCGCTGAAACAAAGAAGTGAAAAACAATAGGCAGAGGCAGAAATGAATGTGGTTAAAGGTTCTTAGAAACACAGGGGACATACTGGAATCCTAAACAAATACAAACAGTTCTTGTTATTCCCTTCATCAGAGTCAGGCAATAACTATCTAGTCTAAGATTCATCTAATCTAACTTCTGAATACCAAAGTCTGAATGACTAACCTTAAATTGCCTTTAAAGATACAGAGAAAAGGCATGTCCAGTAAATCAGCCAATAAATTAATATCTAAGAGTTTCTGAAGTCAGAAATAAAATTCAAGTGTCTAGTTTGTGACCTGAGGGGCTAAAATTAAATGTCTACCAGTTAAACTGCAAACATGCTCTTAAAGCAAACTTTGTGTAGTTCAAAACAGACTTTCAGTAGCTTTGGCTAATTAGGAGGATATTTGGAAGCTGCAGTGAAAGGGTGATACATTTTATGTTTGAACATTTTTAACAGAAAAAAAGTAATGCTGTCAAAAAAAGCACTCATACATTCATAAGTGTACATCAAATAAACATGTTTCTATACTAAACAGATATGAAACTTGAAGTCTTCTCTACATTTAACAGCTTTTAGAGTCATAACATTTTTTCTTGTTTTTCCACAAAACCCATAAATCTTGTGTCTCTCCCCAAATGCATTTAGAATAGCAACAGAGCAGTTTCCTTGCTTGCATTTCAGAATTCACTAAATGCAAGTGTTTCTGTATTTTATTTATCAATAATATACATTCTCCTTCTTTCATTTTTAATTTTGTTAAGTCAATAAGAATCATTTTAGGATAACTAACATAGGATGAGAACTATTAAAAAAGCTGATATTAGACACCAAGCATCGTTGGGTATTTATAAAATACAAACAGCAGATCAATGTACAATTAATATTTTACAGTGAGGTAAAACAGGGAAGCTGCTTCATTTTGCTATTATAAATATTTTGAAAATATCTTAAAAAGTAAAGCTATATAAACAAGAGAAATATTTACTAGAAACACATTACAGAGGCACTAGACTAGAAATCTTTGCTTGCAATGGGATATATTCTCTTCTGATAAAAATCCATATAGCTTAATTAAAGTTGGTGAAGCTGGGCCAATTTCTGTTTGCTAAGCGTTTTGCCCAAAATGACCTTTTCTACATTGTTTATTCAAACTTACCAGTAGACATCTTAATGTAAAGGATTTATCAGTAGTTTGTCTTCATTTGCCTTTTCATCTGCCACAATGGCATGGAATGATGACATTGAATCTTCTTCTTTTTGCCCCTATTCCTCTTACTCTTCTTTTCAGTCAAGGATGATTGAATAATGAAATATGAAAGGTTGACTATAAATCCACATTTTTTAGGGCTATCATGCGAAGGCACACAAAATTTTCCATCTGCCCTAACAGCTGGAGACATAGTCAGATCCCTGGCAGGAACTGTAATCTTTGCTTTCTGACTTTTTTCTTTCCTTGGTGGAAGATTTAGGAGGTCCATAATTTACCATGATTACATTAAGAAATGATGCTGTGGCATAAGGCATTCTGGTACTTTATTCTTCAAACATGGAAGGAATAGCAAGTATTGAGGATATTATGGTTTGCTGCCTGCCCATAATTAATGACAAGCAGTATGTGATAGCAGATCTGAAAATGATTCCAAGAAAATTTTCAGAAGAACAGAATGATCGGATTCTTCTATTAAATGGTATATAAAGAATTAATTATATCCCTATTCCTTCTCTCTTTCATGCCTGGACACATACAAAATGTACAGAAATAAAATTAACTCTGAGCTGGAAGTCAAATATTCTTGTTATATAGGGGTAGGGGTTGGAGAGTCAGGTGAAAAGCAATATTGCATTTCTAGTAAATGAAAATATTCCATAATTGTCTTGGATTTTTTCAAATTCAAATGTATAATTAAATTATAAGCATTTTTTTCTATATAACAATATTTTATATTTTCTCTCTCTTTATCTTACCAAGGCCAATAAGAATGACGAAAAATGCCACTGTGAACATCATGATATTTTATATCTAAAGTTCCAAACGCCTCTTAAACAATTTGAGTTTCTACAATCTCTTCTCCCCCAAAATAATGTTATTCAATGTATAATCTCATCAAGTTTACAGGAATGCTTTTAACATAAAGACCATCCAGTCATCTAAAGGTTGAAGAGTCTTGCCTTTTGTAGTATCCTCTTAGCATGAAGATTTGAAAGAACATATTTGAATGTTAGAGATTAGCAATTAATGGAAACTTGGGGGGGGGGGAGGCAGAGGAGTCAAAAAACAATCTTGTAGAAGCAATCTAATGAATAAAGAACCAGAGACAGACTTCTTTCAGATTTAAACTAGCATTGTTTTAAAGTCGATGAAAGCACTGGGATGTGTAAATGATATATTGTTAGTCGGGATACGTTGTGCTACAATACTTCTACTAAAAATAGTTAAATGTACTAATTAAAAAGCCAGGTTAGTCAGGGCAAGGTTTAATTACCTTTTTGCTGCAGACTATTTCTCTTGTATCATGAAATAATAACTAGCTTTGTTCTCACTGCAAGCTTCAGAATGTTTCTTATCATACTCAGAAAAAACATTATGATGAACACAGGGAGGATCACTCTACATTGGATGGATGAAAAGAACACATGACAAGTAGGCATTACTTTTTCTTTTTTTCACCTTTGTTCCTTACAAAAGAGGGGAAAAAGGTTGTGCAAATACACAGATACAAGGCATATACATAACCATCACCTTTAAAACTTAGGCAACAAAATTTTTTGTGGAGGGTTTCTCATCATGATTGAAAACCTGTCCTATGTTGTTTGGTTACCTATCTAACAGGAATGGGCAAAAGCCTTTGGGTCCATGCATCAAATGTCATGGAGGTAGTATCTCCAATCAGACTGCAGAAAATATTCAAGGAATCCTGCAGCCTAACTTGATTCAGAATATAACTTCAAGTTTCTTTATGTAAAGACAGTTCATAAATACATTTTACTCTCTTTTTTTTAAAAAATAACTATGATGTGAAATATTTACCATAGGTCCCAACTAAAACTTTATGTCTGACCACCCTTTCCCCTTCCTCAAAAACCTGTAAAGGGTATTAAGCCTGGTTCAGAAAGATATCTGGGTCACCTATGACAGTTTGTGTGAAAGACTGAACATACATCATCCAAAAACGGAAGACAAAGAAGCCTGCCAATGTTCTGACTTTACCTCATACCCCCCTAATTTTTCTTTTTAGTAACAGTTCCTTTTTTCTACATAACACACTAATGCTTAAAGGAAAAAGCTGTTGAAACAGTTATTTCAGATGAAGACAGAAGAGTTGATATCTTTGATGAAACTACTTTCATTGTAGCAGGGTTGGAGGGAGGGAAGAACTAGAGAACCTTTAATTTTTATATAGCCTGTAACAATTCATTTGATTTGCAGCACTCAAAGCAGCACAAGCCATTTCTCCCCCCCAATACTATTTACTTATTCTATTAGCACCAGATAAAACTGCATTTCCTGTGAAGGTACTCCCACTAAAACTGCTGGTGTGCAGTAAGTAATGAGGGTTTTATGGCACTGAATTCAGGACCAGAGCCATGATGTTTGATCTTCCACTCATTCATCGGTTCCCAAAACTGTACTATACAATCTCTGTTTGTATCAGTAATGCCAAATAGTCATTTTAATCAGGCTAATTCTTTTTATTTTAACTAGTTAGTGAAAAAAATATATGTCCTGCTTACAGTTTTAAATTGCCAACTGGCAGTATAAGTGACTTTAAAAACAACAAATCATTGAATTTAGGTAGAGTGGCTTAAGGCCTAAAAGCAGACAAAATGAAAAGAAAAGGCATCCAGTATTTTACAGTATGCATACTTTTGCTTCACTTAGTCTTTTCAGACCTTATCTGGGCCTTTTAGCGTAACTAAGTCTAAGTCATTTCATTTCAAGAAGCATTAGAACCAATGGACTTTTTTTGCCCTCCCATACTGGGTCTGTTACAAGTACAATGAAACAGTGTTTGATATGTCTGTATGTCTTATCTATATACCAAGCTGAAAGGTAGCAGTACCTTGATCCTTTGCAGCCAATGTTATTTAAGGATTTAGCTGATACTATCACTTTCCCCCTCTGCAAAAAACTCTCAAAGATACACCAATATAAATAATAATAATTAGAAGTTAACTATATCAATTGTCTTAGGACAACCATTACATTACTTCCTATATCCTAGATGCTCCTTGTGATTACAGTTAGGATTTTTAGAGGATAGTTGCAACAACACTATCAAAAAAAAAAAAAAGTTAGAAAAGATTCAGAGAATAAAGAACAGCTGAGTTTAAATGATTTTGATTTGAAAACATTGTTTTATTATGCATACTTTTATAAGTCTTTGGGGGTTTTGATCAAAGAAAAGCCCATTGAAATAATGCGTATGTAATTCAGCTTGCTAAAATTTCACTATTACACAAAGATTTGATAACATTAATTTAGATCTAAAATTGATGGAACTTCCCATTAAAAAGAAAATAAAAACATTAAGTATTGTATAGAGTAATAAATAAAATCCAAGCAAAGTTCTTTTAGAGCTTCATAGGGATTTAAGGTGATATACTCACGTTTCTTAACATTTACTTGATACCTCATCCTGAAATACAAGCTTTAATTTTCAATTAAGATAAGTTTTTACTTTCACAATCTACTGTCAGACAAAGGGTAGCAGAGGATAAATAAATCTGCAGACAAATACCTTCATAAAGAAGAGCAATGCCCTTCTTTACTCTCTTGTTTAGACCATTCACTATAGAATGTTTACTTAGCATAAAATCTTTTGTAATAACTTCTTCAGACAAAGCCAGGTAAAGTAGTCTAAACTAACTATTAGGTATATAAATGTATTGGTTGACTCTATGTAAACTAGGATGCAGACTGCTCACATGATCCTTCCACCATCACAGCTGTAGATAATAGACTTCTGGATGGTGTTAAAGACTTTAACTGTAGCAGCTGTTTGCAAAGTGAGCATCTGTTGATGGCAAAAGAGTAGGTTCTTACCTTCATTATTTTGAAATGTGGAGAGAAATGACTAAAAATTTTCAGAATATAATGAAAACTGAATATCTTTAAGCTCTATACAAGGCTCAAACCTGCAAGCACTCCCACAGATTTTTGACTTCATGAACTGACTAAAGTCAATGGGTAGGAGTTTAAAATAAAATAACCCCATGGTAGAATTGAAAACTCCAAAACAGACTGAAACATTGA
The DNA here is from genome assembly GCF_003343035.1 of Apteryx rowi. Lineage (NCBI taxonomy): Eukaryota > Metazoa > Chordata > Aves > Apterygiformes > Apterygidae > Apteryx > Apteryx rowi. Next base: position 369,035 of record NW_020450853.1, read on the forward strand.
TTTTATCACAGACTGCTTCTTTATTCATTTGTATTCGAAGTAATAAAGTAGGAGTATGGAGATTGGGTGCAAAAATATCGCCAACTCAAGATGTCCTTCATCCACACTGTAGGTCCCAAATAATTATTTCTGTCCTACGCAATTTCCCTCTCTAATACTTAAGTCATTGACAGCTTTCATCAGGGAGCCTGTTTTTATCAGGTAACAGTTCTCAACCCATGGACTCTTCAGTGTAACTTATGGCCCTAAAGGTGAAAAAAAGTTAAAGTGAACCCAAAGGAAGACCAAAGTATGATGCTGTCTGCCATGCACTGTTCTAGATGCAAGTAGACGGTGTTGCAGAGCAGGATAAAAAGTGACTATGGAAGACAAACCTGCCAAGAAACTTTTTTCACAGAAGCATGGGACTAGAAGATACCAGAAGGCTCAAGGAGTCACACCTCTTGCAATCACAGGTAATGATGCAAGAAAAGATTCAGTCCAACAAAACAGCTTCCCAGCTTCCATGGATAAATTTTAGACTCCAGCCACAGTTGTAAATGACAGCAAGACAGTGAGGGAAACCTCCTTCCAAATCTTCTTGGGTAAAACAGCTCAATAGATAACCAGGGGCTCAAACATAGACTTAAAGTCCTAACAGTATCAAGTTTTACTTGGATGACATCTTACAGGAGGCACTGCATACATTGTTATTATAAGAAATAAGAGATAAGAAAAGGAGTCACCCAAACAGCTGGATCTGCTTTAACTCCTGGCCATGCTACAAACTATCTGATGGACCACTGACAAGATGGGTTTTCAAGGTTTTCAAGCTTGTTTGGGGTTTTGGAGAGAATGTCATTTTGGTCTTTTGGGTTTTTTTTTTGTTGCTTGTTTACAGCAATATAAATTGAACATGAATCTCACAGTAAGCATATGTAACGGTTGGTAGTTAGGGTTTAAGTGATAGCCTTGCATTTTCATGTTTCATATATTATGCATTCATTTGATTGTTACGTGATCACCTGTGGCAGCATCTCATGAGCATTGAGGCCGAACCAGTATGTCCTGGCATAGAGGAAATTCCTAATGGAATGTGGCCAAGACAATGTGCCCAACAACCTTAATCTTTTCAAAAGTGCTTGGACGTCTTTAATGGCTACAGGTCCTAATAATCTCAGTTTTATATCTTAGCTTTTTTAAAACAATGGCTGCTCCAACAGCAGGCTACGTTTTCTACCCTTATGAATCCAGTGTTAATTCAGAGGGAAGAGTGCCACCTAATGATCTGTAGGTAAGCATAGGCTACAGCTAGCACCTTTTGTTTTCCACTAGTTTTTGCATCCTCCACTGCTGGTAGGCTTCACTGAGATTCAGCAGTGGCTGGTTGATTTCACAGTTGTTTGTATTTACAAACAAAAATATGGAGTTGTTCGTATTTAAAAGCAGAATGGGGAACAGTGATCAGCTTTCCATTTAGCTTTTCAACTACAAACAAGCTCGAGAGTATCTCAGGCTGCCTTTGAAGGGCTGTTGAGTGTAGCAGCCAGGCAAAGGCATCAAGGGAAAAAAAAAATGGAAATTCAGTTTGCTTTGCTAAATTCGTGGGAGTTAGGCAAGAAAACTATGATAGAAGGGTGGGGTGCATGCATGGGGAAAATATTACATTTTAAGAGTAGCTTGAAAGAGAAATGTGCTTCTTCCCCCACCATGACACTGAGAATTACTTGGTGGAATGAAAAAATAAATACTTTCACAGCACATTTAAAAACTTGCATGTAAATTGCGAAGTTGTATTCAATAGGAGTTGTATTTTAATGTATTGAGACATTGCAGGGGGTGTCAGTCACATTAATACATGCCTCAGGTGGTTGAATGTTCAAGCACTCCTTGTCTCCCATTGCACCAGAGAAATGTGTTAATGAGTCTGTAGAACATAATCCTGTCATATTTTAATGCTATGTTAATTTAAATGGCAGTGGAACAAATCCTGGGGCCAGGAAGATCCGTAGCATGGAGCCAAATGAAGCCGTGCATTTTGTCTTGATCCCTTGGTCACACAGGCCTACTTCTCTTAAGTGAGAAATTTCTAAAGACACCTTGAGGGAGGAAGAGCTACGATGCAGCTACCTTATTCTCAGTTACCTTGTCTTCAAGGAGGGGTGATAATACAACTGCTCCGTGAGGATTATTTGGAAATAGATTGAGCATGAATTTTTGGCAACCCTACTGCTACACAGAAAGCTGAAGGATGTTTTAAAACTCCTCTTCGTTATGTGTTCCCAGATAACAATTCCAAGAAGGGAAAGATGACAGGGAAAAAGATTAAAAGACTAAACAGCTTTCTCTTCTCAGCAGTTCAAATGCAGCCTTTTAACAAATGTTACAAGCCCTCTTTTCAAAATGTAGCTTATTCTAAAGCATTTAAAAAATGTGAAGACCCTTTCTGTCTTTAGCATTCCAAATGATACAGCGCAGGCACTGCTGATTAACCAGACCAAGAACATCTTGAGTTATTTTGTGCTTGCTATACAGTAACAATGATTTGGCTGAATGCTTTTATAGTGAACCAAGCTTGCCTATTCAAGGTTTAGCAGATAAAGGAAACACTTGGCTCTACACTGCTGCCATCAAATTCTTTCACCTTCTTTGGTGTTCAAACAGGAATGCTGATGTGGGTCCCAAGACCCTCTCCCATTCAAAAGCTCTCAAAGGAGTTGTAAGTACAGTGGGACATAAGGCATCTCTGAATAAATCTGTTTCCATTTTAGGAGTAGAGTGCTGAACATGAGAATGAAGACACTCCCAAAGACAGTAATAGTTGTCCCAGTCTGGACCTTCACACTTGCATCAATATTACATGTTCATGGAGTATCTCCGAAACATCATAGGCGCAGCTTCCCTTGATGCAATACATACCACACAAGCCTTTGTGGCTCCACCAGAAAGCCCATCTGGTGCTTACGCTGTACTCTGCAATAAGCCCATTCCCAGGCCCATATATTCCCCTGTCCAGAAAGTATTTTGCCCATCAGTGCTGTCACAGGACACTTTCTGTGACAAGCTGTCATTTGGGAAACTGCAAAAGGGCAGGCAGGACAAGAGGCTCCAAAGATCCCTGTGGGCTTGGCCAGGCAGAGCCTGTAATCCTTGTGCTGGGCAAAGACACAGCATTACCACAGGGCTTCCTGCTCCCTTATCTCCAGGGTGACAGAGGTGTGCAGGGTCCACCAGCGGCCCTTCAGCCACTCTTTGAGATTTAGGCTGGCCAAGTGGCTAGCAGCTGCTGCTTGTCTCACATCTTTTCTAAGAGATGCTCTTCCCTCTCATCCACCAGAAGGACTCATGTATGACCACAGGCTGTACACTGAACTTCCTGATTATAGGCTTCTGAAATGTCTCGCTGCTGGTTTAAGCACTGTTACATTTTTTCTCCTTGCATTGGAGTAAGACTGGCTTTCCATTTTCCCAGAGATCATTTAGTCCACAGCTAAACAGTTAGTGAACTCTCATGAGGCTATTGTGGGTCATATTTCCAAAACTGAGGTCCTAAATTCTCCTTCCATATGAAGGAGAGACTGCAAAATTGTTCTGTGCTTTGTAATAAATTCAATACTGTCAGAAACAGATAGATTCAATATTCACTGTGATGGTGTCAGAGAGCTGCACATCTTGCCTTAGTCTAGAGTTTCTGGTATCTTTCTTTCTTTCAGGTATCTCTGCCTCATAAGCATGTTTCACCTCTTACTTTCTACCAGCTTCTCCCACAAAGGAATGTGGAAGAGTATCCTTTCCACCACATCTCCTCCCCAGTTTCAAATTATTTTAATATAAACAGTGTGTGTGTGTGTGTGTGTGTGTGTGTGTGTGTGTGTGTTCAGAGTTCAAAATCAGTGAGGAGAAAGGCCTGACTTATAATAATTTCAGATGTGAACTGGGAATTTCCTTAATTTCTTTCCCTCTTTCCAGACTTCTGCTCCTGATAAGCATACTCATTTTCAACACATCTTTTTCCTCCGCCTTCTTATGTTCAGTAGAAGAGCCCCTCTCCACCTCAGTTTGAACTTATTACTTTCCCTGGCAAATTATAATTAACCAAGCTTTAAAAAATCAATTACTGAGCAAATAGTTATAACCACAAGAAAAAAAAAAGTGCTGTTGTGAGAAAAAAGATGATTGATTACATTTTAAAGATACTTTAAGCTCTTTCAACCCCTTCTTGACCAAACAAATGAGTTACCACCTTAGCTTTTGTGGAGGAAAAAGGATGAGCAGGGAGGCACTGCGGGGCRGAACATGGGAAGGTYGTAACGGGCGGAGCACTGCTGCCGGAAAAGAAGGCGGGGCTTTACAGCATTATAAAAGAGTAGGACACGCTTCATTAAACGCCATTTTGCCACTCCTCATATTGGTGTCTGTGTGGTGATGGTCCGGGG
>NW_020450853.1:375676-391804 GCF_003343035.1 Apteryx rowi
GTTGCGTCCCGCTCGATCTACCGAAACACTGTTGATGGGAGAGGGGGAGATGTGGAGGAAAAAGGATGAGCAGGGAGGCACTGCGGGGCGGAACATGGGAAGGTCGTAACGGGCGGAGCACTGCTGCCGGARAAGAAGGCGGGGCTTTACAGCTTTATAAAAGAGTAGGACATGCTTCATTAAACGCCATTTTGCCACTCCTCATATTGGTGTCTGTGTGGTGATGGTCCGGGGTCTGGGGAGAAGGCCCCGTGCCTCCTCGGTAAGAACGAGAACGGTAACAGCTTTGATATCTTTTTTTTTCAGTATTCATGAAATTGGAAGTTTATTGACGGACTACTGCTAAGGATTTATTCATGTTGTAGCTTTTTGGTGAGGAGGCCAACTTTAGGAAACATTTTTAATTAGATTTTTTTTCCTTGCTGTTACGGACAAAAGTGACTTCCCCTCTAGAGACCGAGATCCCTTTCTGTCGTAATTACCTCCAAGAGCATCTGCGTATATGGCTGCAGGGAAAAACAAGAGCAACAAGTGTCAAAATTAATAATCTCAAATAATAAAATAGTGTTAAAGACTGCTCACTTTTTCCCAGGTTGAACAGGTTGCCCAGAGAGGTTATGGAGTCTGAAAACTTGGAGTTATTAAAAGCCTGACTGGGCAATGTCCTGGGTAACCTGTTCTAGGTGACCATGCTTTGAGCAAGGGGGTTGGACTAGACAATCTCCAGAAGTGTCTTCCAGCCTTCTTGTGATTCCGTGAATCACAATAGCCATAGATGCCAGTAGATATTGATTTTTGTCATACAGAGGTGTGGTTTCCAGTATCATACCTTGTTACTATGTGCAGATTCCTATCAGCCCTTCACACCCTTAATATTGCATGTTAGCCTCAAACAGCAATTATCTCTAGAGGTAGGTACATGTTCCGAGGGAAAACACAAGTTCAGTGTGGAAAAGAGGGAAAAGAAAAAGAGACTCTTGATAAATATTCCTTGTTGGTGAAAGCTTCCAATTTCAGTCTCTTGTCTCACTGAAGAGTGCAGCACCTTGCCTTAGAAGAGAGAAAGAAATTAAAATTAATTAAAGGTCATTAAAATATATCAGCCAAAGTGGCATAACCTTGCTGACAAATAACAGACTATTTATTATTTGACTATGTCCTGAAATATAGGAACAAATAAGAGATGCGTGGGTCTTTCTCCATTTCTGGATCTATATCATCTCTGGCATAGTTCAGATGAGTGTTTAGAACAACTGCAAGAAGTTAAAACAAGTTAAGTAAATATGTGAATTTGAAGGGTGGGCATGTGTTAAAATCCCCGAGGAATAATCCCATATACCACCAGAAGTATGTCATATTTATTATACACTTTCTGAGGGAAACCATCCTTTCATTGTGCTTTAACATTAATATAATTTAAAATACATATCTTAAGCTGCTTGTCTTAACTTTCTTGCATGTTCTGTATATAAACAAACTGTTAGAGGAGTTCCCTTGAATGGAATCTCAATAAAGAAGCTAGGTGAGGAATTAATAGCATTCCTTGGCTATAACTAACTAAAACAAAAGAAATCGGGAAAGTGCATAATACTGCAAACAGCTTGTGCCTGAAAAGAGAGTGACTTCAATTGTTCCCCATTTGGAGATGCAATAGGCACTAAAATAATTGAAAATGCTACCCTGAGTTTCATTGACTCCCACTGAACATAGTAGATGTTGGAGTACAGGTGAACAATGAGAGTCCTTAGAAAGAGGTTATGATCTTCATTATCTTCACATTTTTTAAGAAGTAAATACATTTGTCTCAATGTTGTGAGCATCATGACAGATGTAATCTGAAGGTATAAAAAGAGATCCATTTGTGGATTAAAAAAAATGTGCTTTTAGGTTTATTGTTGGACCTGACGGCCAATTCCTTATTTGCTCTTCAGGTGTTTAGGACACCATTGGTAAGGGTTATTATTTTTCAAAAGTTGTTGGATGTCTGTATAAGGATACTATTAAAAAGCATGATACAAACAACAACAAAAAATGTTTAACTTCTTTTATGCCCACAGAAATTTCTGCAGGTGAGTAGTTTTTTAGCAATCCTTTGGAATCCAATACAACAATGTATTGCACGTAAGAACATGGCCATAATTTTGGAACAATGTAGAACAAATCTTTTTGTTTTATTATCCTCCACAAATTTTACTAGTATTTCTTGCTACTACTTTGCTTTTGTCTCTGAGGCATTTCAAACTCATTATGTATGAGACAAAGTGTGGAGGGTCATGACAGGGTTAAACTGGTGGAAAGTTGCAAGTAGCAAGTAACAGGAGCCTCAGACAAATGTACCCAAGGACACTGGTGCAGCTGGGAATGATACATCCTGAGAAAGTACAGATAAACTAGCAGAAGCCAGTGGGAACCAAGGTTAAGGGCAAGACAGCTTTTCTAAACAAGTAGCAAGGTACAAGGCATGACCGCTGCGTGCGTGATCGGTGTAATGACTGGCTACCTGTGACATAATCTGCATGACGATTGGCCTAGCAAAGTGTGTCTGTGAAACCACTGAAGCAGCTAACTTTTTAAATATGCTCAGAAATAAACAATAAATGTCTCAGGACGCAAACCCTCCTGAGTCCATGCCATTCATCTGCCACAACAAAGTAAATGAGAAAAATCAATGGAGGCAGTGGTTATTGACTAAACATATTCACATCAGAAATATTTTAGGAATATGCCCTAACAAAGGGCCAGTTATGACCATATGCACAGATGGCAATCAGCTATATAAAGTAGAGTTCCTTTTTGATAAGACTGTGTGAGCAAGTGTGGTTCAGGGATATAGTGGCCCCACTTTCTGACTCAGAAAGAGACTTCTTCTACACTAATGTCCTGTAAACATCCTCTTCAAACATTGTAAGGTACCAAGAACTGTTGGAAAATCACTTTTCTTATGATGTGATGCCTTATTTTCTAAGTTTTCAAGTTCACTTGAACTTACTCTTTTTCATCCTTTCTGCATATTAACTGTAGGAATAAACTCATGCAACTTTAGGCATGTTATATACCTTCTATTCCTGTGCTTTTCTTCCAGATTCCCCTCTAGTCAAGGGAATGAAATAGGTCCTTTAAAGGTGAGATTCACTTAAGATGTCTACACCAGGATGAGCTGAATTATTTTGAAACACCTCCTATTTCATCCTAGTACCTACAAAGGGAGTTTGGATGATGAGCTCAGGCACAGATGACCACAGTCTAAATGCCTAAAGTTATATGAGATTAGTTCCATCCTAATTGCTGGAGTTAGCATTGCAAATTGCAGTGGCAGAGAATTTATTTTAATTTGTTGCAATATATTGCAACTTCTTCCTGGTATGCATCTTGTCAAATCTTTTCTTTTAAAACCAATTTAAATAACTGTTCAATCTGTGGGCTTCTGGAAAGCAAAGTAATATCCTCCCTGATATTACTGATTCTCATACATCTATTAACATTTTAAAATTGAAGACTGTTTTTAAAATGTTTTTCACCTTTTCTTTTAAGAAACTGTCTTATGATTTCTTTTTTTTTAATATATTTTGGATTACACCATGAGCTCTGGAACTTTTTCCATCATTGCTGATATAGCACTGAAACAGATTTTGATTTGTGGAGGAGTTGTTTTTTTTCTATTTTGTTTGGGGGTTTTGTTTGTTTGGTTTTTAATATAGGTGTTTCTATTTTAAAAATTCATAAAGATGAGGTCAAATTTAAGCTGGAGATTCAGAACAGCTCGACAGTAACATCTTTGCCATTTATTTCTGTGGTTTTGTTTTTAATGTAATTTCAAGCCATACAAAATAAATATGCGAGAGAAAAGGCATTGTGGGGAAGAACGGCGAAGAGGTGAAAGAGGAGGGAAGAAAGAAATGGCCCGAAAAAACATTCAATTTACAAACCCTAGCACTGTAAGTCCCTCTCTATTACCTCTCTGTGCGTCAGCAAGATGCATACTACATAGCAGGAAAATCTCTGTATGAGGTAGTGTGAATGTACTGACCAAAGATAATAAAATTACTGCAAACTTATGGAGTGTTCATTGACATTTGAATTCCAAACTTCCCTGTGCTGAAAAAATACATTGCTAGTAAGCTCTTTCTGTGCCAAATCCTAATACCAGATGCAGTTAAAAAAAGATTTTTCTTTTATGATTTATGATTTTTTTCTTTTTTGTAAATGGGCCATTGCTATTAAATGTTCTCAGCCTGGTAGAAACTTTAAATATCTTCATCATACCTGGATGTGGAAGACACAACAGTAATCATTTTGATGAAATTTTGCCTCTTAATGCTTATAGCTGAATTCATCTTTCCTCCTGATAGATAATTAGTTCACAGTTGAAACTCTGAATAGGTATTAATCCAGAGAAACTGAGTCTTTCACTGTATTTTTCCTGTCATTGAAATACTGTTAATAACAAAGATTAGAATTTTCAAATTATCCTAAGAGAATAAGGCTTGCATTAAAATTAACAGCCTCTTTGTAATTCATACCTTTTGTTCAACGCACGTGTGACCAGATTAAGGTGTGACTTGAATAAGGGGACTGCACATATGCTACTGTATCACATTGATCATACGTGTGAAGAGATGGGGGTGAGGTTAGGAGGTTATAGTTCCTTTTAGAGCAAATTTAGGCTTCTCAGTGGAATATTTAATATTGAATTTTATTCCCCAGTGGATGAGGAGCCCAGGCTCAGAGCATTTCTACACGTCCACATTTACCTCACTGTCAGTATCAGCAGCAATCCTGGCTTTCCAAGGCTCTGGCGTGGCAAAGGCGGAAGCAGGGCTATGGCTGTTTTACAGTCCCATAAGTCTGGTGCTCTAGGCAACTGCCCAGCAGCTAACACTTTAGTCTGGGATGTCCTAGCACTTTTGCATCCACTGTGTTACATTTATTTTTTTGAAACTGCACTTAGGCAAATTTAAAACAAGCCTTTTTAATGCTGAAATAAGTTTACACATAGATATGTATCAAAGTAACGAATCTGCTAATTAAAACCAATTTAATTGCTTTGATGCAAGTATCTGAGTAAATCAGATTTACTGCATCCAAGACTTACCGAATTTCAGTGAGACCTAATATGAGTCCCTTTAAAAAATTCTAACTAAGCTGCTCTGCCTACACCTGACTATTAAATATGCAACAATTATCAAATGTACTTCACCCTCATGAAATAGTACACAAATATTAACAAACTAAACCTCATGACTCCTATATATCAGATAGATAAATGTATAATTTAAGTTTTACTCTTTATTTCTTACTCAAGAAAATTAGCCACTAAAGTGAACAAGTCTTTTAGAAAGGAGTGTAGGATTTCAAATAGCACCTTAGTTTCCTTAAATCAGTGGGATTTTTGTGATTGATTCCAGTGAAATCACAGTTTCCCTGTAGCTTTACTACAAATGGCAAAAAGCCATCGTACAGTGGGACAATTAATAATGTACTACCTGAGATAGAATGGAAGCTTTATAAAACTATTTATTTCTCCTGCTATACAATTTTGTGGTCTGTATATTGTGTACTTAACAATATGACAATACATTTAAGCCCATGTCATATACATACCAAAATACATCACTACATCTGGACCTACATTGCGAAAAAATATATACTGGAAGAAGACACACTGTTCTGAGCAGCAACCCTGCTCATCTGGAAGACATTGATTCTTTGAAAGGAACTGCCATCAAAGCCAATGACTTGAAGGCTGGAAGGTGACATTTTCCCTGATGCAGCAGTTCGTGCTGAAGTGAGAACTTTAGCAGTTTTTGGTGTAGCTAGGACAAAGTTACTCTACGTTTTTTAAAAGTTTGTCAACCTTTTATTTTCAAATTCAACATGTCTGTCTGTTTTTTTTTCCTCAGAAAAACATATCCCTTCTTTACTGGCATCCAATGGAGACCTATATTAAATTATGAATACACTCAAATTATATATGTCATAAGTAAAAGAACAAATATTTGTTTTAACTATACTACATGTTTCACCGGAGAGCAGATGTGAACTGTCCATATACAGTCATATATACACCACTTTTTTTATAATCAGTGTAAATTACACAAAGAAAAGAATTCTGAAATCTTGAAAAAGTTTCGTTCCATGGGCTGTAGGGTCTCAAAGAGCAAGGGAGCCCTGAGGTAGCTGCTGAGCCTTTCTCCTGGGCAAGTATCTGCCACGGGGACTGTGCCACCACCTGTTTGTTCCAGCATTGTGATATAAAAAGAGAGCAAGAGTGTGTCAACAGGACAGATTTTACACACTGGAAGTGAGAGGGTGAGAGTGAGACAGAGAGAGATCTTTCATCTTGTCAATGCCTCTTCATCAAAATTCTGGTCACATTGCCTTCATTTCAGACTCTGCCTTTCTCCTCTGCCTTTATTCTTCTTTCCTTTCCTTCCCTTGTTCTGATTCATCTATCTCCACTGCTGAAAACAAAACTTTCTCCTTTGCATTGCCAGGCTCTTCTTTCAGAAAATGCTACACCATCACTGTTGCTCTTGTAAGGAACAGCTTGCTGCTCCCTGTAAGAAGAAAGAACGCTGGCGTTTGAAACAAATTGGCATTTTAAAGATAAAGCAAGGCAAAACTATGTGTTCAGATAGAAGTTACGTTTCTTCCAGGTTTGCAGACCCAAGTTATACAGGAGTGTTCTTGTAAATCTTAGTAATTGCTGACCTTTTTTTTTTTTCATTGTCTGAAGCTTGCTTTCTGTGCTGTCACAGATCTTCTGTAACATCTATGCTAAAATTGTAGCATTTCCTTATGGTGCTTCTTATTTCAAGAGAATAGTTAACATACGAAATAAAAATGGAAGAATGTAAATGTTGAATCTGGGAAATCTGAATTTCAGAATATGGCTAACAAAAGTTTGATAAAATTGTTTATGGATTCATGTCAGGAAAAGCTGGCATCCTTATTAAGCTGTGTGAAGCCTCAAATTTGTTTATGCTGTAAAGTTGTCCTGTAGCCACATAGCATTTCAGTAGCGTACAATACTCTCCCACCAAGGCTCTCATGTTTCTGTATAGACTTGAAGAAAGATTCAGACAGCAACAGAGAACCCCCACAGCCATGTTAAAAACAGTTTTCTTTAACCCCTTTGTTGCTGATACCACACAGCCCCTGCCACTCCTGCCATGCTGCCATCACCCACAAACATATTTCTTATTTGCTCTGAACCTGAGGGAATGTTAGGAAGGATTGCGTCAGAAAGCAGCATTTTTGACCTTCCTGAAACACTGGCAGCTCTGCTAATAAGGTTATGGGTTGTAGGGCAGGGGTAAACTGATCAAAAAAACTATGTAAAAGTGTAACTTGTACTCTTTCAAACTGACTGTGTGTATAAACATAGTACAGCTCAATAGCTTTATTAACAGTTTACCGATTTTTCATAATCTCATGGCCTTATGTCCTATTGCCTTCATAAAGTGTAATTACTTACACCTGTAAAATGGGCATTGATTCATTGCATACCCTACCTGGTAGCACTTTTTTGCTCCTATTTTAGCTAGAAGTAAATGTCCATGGAAAATTAAATTCCTGAACACTAAACCCAGGCAAGGTATATTCTTTGTCATGCATTTCCCGCTTTTGGGTTGTATTAACCCTCCATAACTTGCATTAACCTTTTCAATAGCATAGAAGCCTCCCARTCCACATAAGCTATACCATAAAAGCGGAAAAAGGGCCATGGAGATTCAGCACAAAAATCCAGTCAGCCCACTGTCTTGTCTCTAATAATGACTAGCAGCCTAGGCAAAGGGTATAAGGAACAAGTCAAGAAGAGTGTGATCTTTCTCTGGTATGTCCTTTCACCTTGGCCACGTGTGGTTTAGGCATGTTTTGACTAGAAGATTGTAGTCAGGCTATTGTGTTTAATACAGAGGAACCTCTCCACCATGAATTTGTTTAATCTTTCAGAGCTGATTTATACTTCAACCTTTAAAACATCCTGAGGCAAGGAGTTACATGATTTACTTGTTATGCAACAGTTTTGAACATGCCACATCACAATTTCAGTGGCTGCCTCCTCATTCTTGTATAATGAAAATGTTGCTCCTTACACTATCTGTAAGGATCTCAAATGTATTTCCCTTCATAGTGTCTTTTCCAAACCAAAGAGACCTATTCTGTTCAGTGTTCCTCCATCTCTCTGAATAAACTTGTTGTCTTTCTCTATTCCTTTGCTAATTACTTTGCTAACTACTAATTGCTAATTACATCTTTTTTTGAGAAAGGATGACCTAATTGCATGTCATATTCAAGATTAAAGCTCACTGTGGATTTATGCAGTGGCATAATGTTGTTCTTCAGTTTTGTTTTCAGTTCCTATCCCCATCATTCTGGATGTTCTATATGGCTTTTGATGTTTGTTAAACATTAAGCTGGCATTTTTCAAGAAACATCAGTTGTGACATTAAGATTTCTTTTGTGAGTAATAATAGATTTTTGTGGAGTCAAAAATACAATAACCTGTGGTAGCAATCATTGTTTTAATATAGTTAGGGGTTGTTTCTCTCATAAATGCTACAAATAATAAAAATATTATTTAGCAATTTCATACTTGGCAACTTGTTACTACTCCATTTACTCATTTCTTCTAAAATTTCTTCTACTAATTCTCATTATAGTGGATCATCTGCTCTTACCAATGATGACAAGCTTCATCTTCTAATGATTTTGAGAATCTTTTTCACTATGTTGTATGCCCTTAGTGAGTTGGTTCCCAACAATTTTCTCTGGGCTGAGTTGCTATGGCTTTACATTTAATTTACTACATACAATTTTCCATTTTTTATTATTTGGCCATGGTTTTCATATTTTGAAGAATTGTTTTTCACTTCCAAAAGACTCTTTTATTCTTTTGTTGAATCAAGTTAGCCTTTTTTTTTAGGGTCTGACAGATTCATTCACTCTGAGCATGTGACAAGATTTCCTTGAACACTCTCCTTTACACACAATATATTTACCTTTTTGGCTGTTCCTTTAAACTGCATTTTAACTAACTTGTTCATGTTTTTAGGTATTGCCCCTCTTTAAAGTTAAGCAATATTTCAGTAGTGGAGGGTGGGGTTTTTCTGGAGGGACATTTGGAGGAAGCTGGAGAGATTGCTCCTGGAATTTGAATACTCAAAGAGACTGTTGTGCAGTGACACTTCAGTAATTGGCTCTTGAACTTGGTCCTGTGCACCACTGAAAACTCAAGAGCTGCTTTTCTTGCATTTTTTCTTATTTTTTTCAAAGAGCAACTATTTATTGTCTTAAACTTTAACCACTACTTCATGTTCCACCATAACACTTACCTGGTCCACACACAGTAACTGAGTTTTTGCTTCACTGTGATTTTTTTGCCTTCATAATCTTTCCAAACTCCCTTGCAGTTGTCACCATCTTGGTTAGGTGGTCCATAGTATAGCTGTAGTAATATATTCTTCCTGTTTAGATGTTTTGATCAAGATTCGTGATGCATCTAATGAAGAGTTTGATTTTCCCCTCACTTCTTCCATTGGGTGCATTGTTGCTGTCTTGCCCTCAAGTAAGTTATTCCCACATGCCTAGGCCATACCTGAAAGAAGAAATCTAGATATCCCCATGGCATCCAAATGGCAAAACGAAGCTACAAAGCAGAATAAATGCAGATGAACCCTAATTATTTGCATTAATAACCAGGATAAACCTTTGCAGTTGCTAAATAAGGTGTATTAGTAAGCACAAAATCAAGCATCTCTGTGTATGTGTGTATGTGTGTGTGTGTACATGCATGTGTGTGTGCATAGGAGGGAGACAGGAAATAAGTAATACTGAATAACAAACATTTCTTAGGTTAATTAATTTTGACTTATATAGCTTTGCTGTAATTGATTCACGAGCTCTGTGAACACAGCTTTGATTTGACATAATAGTTTTTTAGTGATCTCTTATTCTGCTTCAGAACTTTCTAAAGTATTTTTTACTCAGGAACTTTAAATCAGTTAAACTTTAGTCAGCTCCTGTTAAAGTGGCTTACATCTACAGCCATTTCTGGGTTTAGTTTTATTTTTATCAATCACATTCTCTTGATATAGTAAATTTTAGTAATGAGCATACTTCAGAATAGAAGTAATTTTACTTCATTGTGAATTGGTTCATTTGAAGCCCCATCTGAGCGAATTCCTTACTACTTTGCTTCCAGTAGTCCTGCTGCTATACCAACCTACACTATTTCGCATTTCGATTGTTTTTTCTGTGCTAGAGTCATAAAACTCAGTTTAGCGCTAAGTCAGCAGGTCCCTAGAAGACCGGGTAGCCAAAGAAGAAAAGTTTTACATCATGCGCCATTACCTACATTATGAGTACCTACGGTTTGCATTCACGCAAACAATACCAATGTTGCATCCAAGAATCATAGAGGATGTTTTTCAACCTGCCTAGTGAACGTTTGCTAAATCGGGGGTGACATCTATTATATAAACCCAGGATCTCTGCTGCCCAGGCCTGGAGGCACCAAGAGCCCTTCCTGGCCTTGCCTTCCCCGGGGGCGGCCGCCGCTGCCACCATTGTCATCGTGTCCCAAGGCCCAGGGGCCCTGGGCTGTGCTCGAACGGTGTCCCTGTCCTCTGTCTGTGTCTCCAGGGTTCACCTTGGACCTGCCTCCTTACCGTGCCTCTGCCCAGTGGCCCCACGCGGGGCCCCAGTCGCCATCCCTGGCCTGGCTCCACTCGCCGCCTCTGGGCGCTGGCGGACGACGGGGCTGGGGAGGGGAGGCCCTGGCCCAGCGGCCCTGCTCCCGCCCCGGCCTCGGGCACTGGCCCAGCAGCCACGGTGCCTGCGGCCCGGCACACATGGGAGCTGCGCCGCGYGACTGGGTGTCCAGCCTGACCTGCGGAGGAGAGAGGAGAGAGGAGACTCCCTCCGCGTCCTCCCTTCCTAAAATGGCGCCCAGCCCGAGGCTTGACGGTAGGGATATTTGTCCCTAACACCCCAGTTCCCGGCTTTCCAGGGAGCCTGTGAAAAGAAATAAATCGCCGTCCTCCTGAGAAAGTCTTTTGGCCCTCAGTAACTTGGTAAATCCCAGAATAGCCACAGGTGGGTTTGGTAACGCCGTCCTGTCAGCAATGAGGATTTTTACAGCCTCGCTGGGGACCATCTTTTGAGCAGCACAAAGCTGGTGACACACACGCTGCAAGAGTTCATTCACTCGCATCACCACAGGAAAGAAATTAAAACCCACAGCAAGTGCTTTCGAGGGATATTTCCCACCTTCTGGCAATTTTTAGAATGAAAAAAAAATGCAATAGGCTAAAAGTCACTTTTTCACAAACCAGCTGAATATCTCAACTGGGTTTCTTTTTCTTTTTTTAAGTAAGAAATTCTGTTCGTCTCTCTCTCTCTTACTTTCTAACAGTTTCCATTTCCATTAACTGGCCTTTTCTAATGAAAAAAAAAAAAATCCTGAATTGTTGCTTGTCACAAGGTGGAAGGTATAGTAAGAAAGTATCACTTTCTGCTTTTTATTTCCCCTTTTTTTCTTACTCTGTTTTGTTCAGTTCTGGCCACTGTTGGATATACATTGCTGGCCTAGATGGATTATTGTTCTAACTGAGCTCAGTTGTTCTTACGTAACTTTTTCCAAACAATACATATATTTAAAATCTCTATTTTATGATCTGTGAGTGGATAACAGTAGTGATAGACCAGTTGTAACTCCCAGTGAAGTAATAGGAACCTTTCTGTTGACTTTATAGGAACTTTAAAGGGGACTTATATTGCAGAATGTTGTAAAAGTAATCAGATTTTAAAAGGAAAAAAGCCCTCTTTACTGCATTCTATTAAGTCTTTGAAAAGAAAAAAAAGCAATCCTGAAATGAAATATACAAAACTGCTTTTGATAAATGAATACACTCCATAGCTTTTATTTATTTTTCTCATCTTATGAGAGAGTATTATTTATTAAATAGATGAAGCATTTTATATGTTCTAAGCAGTGTGTGGGTGGATATTATCTTCATTTTAGATACTCTATTGAGGGAAGTGAGGATCAGAGAATCGGCATTTATTTTAACAAAATTCAAAATGTGCAAGAGATGAACGTTTAATTATCTTGACGCTATCCTTTGCTAAATTAGGCTAAAGCAGTAAGTTGCAGGACAATCAAGCTAATTTTTTTATATAATTCCATCTTCTTTAAACATTGAGAATCAACGTTTTGCCTGATTTGAAGGAATGTGTTTCTGAATGAAACTATCTTCCCACTCAAGCAGTAATGAGATATTTAGCTTTTATGTAATGTCACTTTTCATCTATAGGTGTCGTAGTGCTTTGTTCAGGCCACCTACAACTGATGCCTAACAGTTACACTGATTGCTTGTCTCAGCTGCATATATAGCTAGCAAGGCCTGGCAGAGCTGTATATCAGATAGTCTGAGCTGTCTGACATGCTCTTGACAAAGGTGTGGGATTAGTCATACAAAAATGGTACCAACAAGAAAAGCATGGTAAAACTGGAGTATCTGGGACCACATAGTGCAGCAGTGAGTACAGCTTGCTTATACTTACAGAAATATATATGTAGTTTAGGTGGAGAGAAATATAAGGTAGGAATATAAACTAGAATTTTTCTGATAAAATGCCCTCATTATGAGATTATTATTGTTCTCCAAGTAGACGTGTAATATTTGAATCAAGTTCCTCTGCAAAGGAAAGTGCTTTTGTAATTTTTGTGCATGTTTCTGATCTAGAAAACTCTATGCTTTTTTTCCATAATGTTAGATTTATATCATATTCATCATTATTTTTTATACATATTATGCAAGGAAAGGTGAAAGTACTAGTGTATTGTGTCACTTATCCTGTTTCTCCCATTGCATTTGTCAAAAATGTGGGAAATAAATAAGAAGATGGAACCACTATTAAACATCTAAAGTCCACACATGGGTAGGGGGAACTCAAGCCCATCCAGTCTTTGGAATCTCTGGAAAGACTTGCCAGGGGGTGAACGTGAGGCCTGAAAGTTTTGAAGAACACCAAGATGCTAATAGATGATATCAACTTTTGGGTACTACCTATTCGAGCATATTTAACTTAATAACCTGAAACGTTCTGCATGGTGTTAACAGTCTTCACAGCAACATACTTTGACAGTCTTTTCACTTTAAATATGTATTACTTTTTAAAAATGAAATTTACTTTGACAGCACTGTTTCCCTTTCCATAACACACATTAAATGGCTTAACCCTTTTAAAGTCACTTAGTAAAAGCTAGAAGAGGATGCAGTTTGTTCCACCTCCTTATTTCAAGGGACATGATGCCTCAGAAACATGCACGCACTTCAGGTAAGAGGTGTTATTAACTCATTCAGTATTTGTTGGATGCTACAGAATTAAAACAATGTTTGGAAAAAAGAGATTTTGCTTAACTTTTAGAAGTAATATCTTGAAAACGCTCAAGTTGTGATGAGGGCAAAGGAGATTCCCTGCAGTGTTGCATATGCCATACTTATTAATGGGAGGACAAAGCCAAATAAAGATTCAGTAAGTGTCTGAGAAAAAAAAAATCTAAAATCTGTTTTACTTGCATCCATATAACTACATTGCTATTTATAGGTATTCAGTGACTGAGAAATGAGTTGAACTCAGTTTCCTTAACTCAGGGATAAACCCAAGAATGGAGTTTGTACATACTCTGTGCATGTGAATAGTCTCCAGCACTTTGGTGTTGTTAGTTTGGTTTCAGCCATTTTAGCCATTACATTGGATTCCTTGACTCTGTTCACATCCTTTGGCTTCCACCCTTTTTCATTTTCCCTTTCTCCTGCCAGTCCCTTAATCAGCCTCTCTGGGAACTTATATAGCTCCCATGACTGCAGTATATGAACACTCGCAAACATTAATGCCTTTTTAATCTTCACTGCGCCCTCGTGAATTAGAACAGTATTAACTCACATTATACAGGGAAGGAACAAAGCACAGAGAGATGAAATGACTTGCCCATCAATGGCCAAGAAATCGGTAACAAAATCAGGAACGGAACCCACATATTCTGCATGTCTGGCCAAATTTTAACCCCAGGTCTCTCCTTCCTGCTCTGCCCGTTGCCAGACAGCCTCGAACACTCATCGTTCTGTCCAGGTGCTAACGAGAGTCTTGACATCATTTAACTGAGCTGGGAGTCTGGGTTCCCTTGTCAACAGCAAAAAAGAAGCTCTGCCAGAAAGTTGTTTAGAAAATAGAAGTTGAGAGCCCCGCTCTCTCCCTTGCAACCAGCTATGAAGCCTCGGCTTCTAAATCAAGCACCTAAACTAGCTCTCTAAAGTAGATAGTATGAGTCATTGAGCTAACTTGAAATGCCCTATACTGCTCCACAAAGAGAATCCCATAAAGTTTTTCATGTCTCTTTTACCTACCCACGCATATGGATCACTCATCACAGTAGTACCTAAATGCCCGGTTTAACCAGTCATATTAATTTCTAGGTTTTAAAATTGAATTTTGACTACTGGTTGTTACATTCATTTCCATTTTTTCTATTTTTTTCCACCAGAAAGAATACCATTCTGTTATAATGAGGAGAGGTGGGGTGGAGGTGTTAGTGAGCTCCGCTAATTCTACAACAACGCCTACCGGCTCTGTACAGCCCACTGGCTCTACACAGCACATTGTCTGCCTATCGATAATCTTTTATCATGATACATAATAAACTCACACTTTCCCACATGCTGCTTTTCTTTTCTTTCTCTCTTTTCTTCTCTTATAAAACTTTGAGGGGCTAAAAAAATTTGTGTTTGGGATTCTTCTCTACAGGCCGCTTCACTACAAAGAAGGCTGGATTAGATTTAGTGGTAACTGAGTATTACCCTAGCCTCTTTGCCCCTATTTTAGAGGATATCATTTACATAGGCATAAATGTACATGTGTGTGTGCGCTTAGCTCACATTGCTCAGAAATTTCTCTCTCCTTCATCCTCCCACTCTGCACACTGGTTTGCCACTGCATGAAATGCCTCTGACCCAGCTATCAGCATAAAGGCAACTCTAGGTATCTCCTTCTGTGAGTGTGTGTTTGCTGGGCTAGCATGATGGAAGAGGGGTGTGCATACTCCTGCACTCCTCTGCACGTTTGTGCATGAATGTGAGCAAATTTATTAGGGGGAGAGTCAGAATTTCACAGTTATGCTTTATAGAACATTTGTTTAATATTATAAACATCTGCAAATTACTATTTATTTCATGAAGTGATTAACATTCCTAATTAGATGCACCTTGCAGCTGCTGTTAATCTTAATTGGCAATAATGCAGTTACATTTTGATACATATCTTCAGAAGAGTTACAGAGGAGAAAAAAAAAATCCGAAGGGAAGGAAATAAAACTGTTCCCACACAGTTCAGAGAGTTCGCACAAAGAAGATCCCATGGCAACAGCAAGGCCCACAGTTTGCCTTATAAAAATCCAAGAATAGATAATGTATCATCTCTTTTAAAACAACATTCCGCTTCAGAAACCGGAGGGGGAAAATACACTGATCCCCGCGCAACTTGTACACGAAGCAGGCAGCCTTCAGGCAGCCTGTCTTTTACCCCCGTCCCTTGGAAAGCGCATCAAAACGGGGTCCCATCGCTGTGTGGGTGAGCTAACCTGGAAACGCCGTGGGTGCCTGGGAGGAGAGCGCTGCTATTTAGGAGTTTCTCCAGGATCCCTTCCGCAGGGCCCTCCCCCCGCTCCCCCCAAAAAGCAGCCTCCAAAACTAAGGCTCGCAAAGCCGGTGGTGGTGTGTGGATTGGCTAGTACTGAAGTATCCATTGGGTGGCAGTAACAGTATCTTCTTTATGACTTGCAGCAAACCGGAGAATGCGTTCAATCAAATGAGCCGATCTTGTAGAAACACTGGAATCATTTATGCATTGCAGTTTCTCTCGCGCGCTCTCTCCCTCTCTTTCTCTGCTCCTTAGGATATTTTGGGTGGATTGTGGTTATCAGTCAAGACCTCCTGTTCTTTGCTGATCACTTGTCATTGTCACTGGGGATTAGTACCATTCAGGGCAAGTGGACAACAGATTTTTTTTTCCTTCCTTCTTTTCCCTCTGGAGATTTTCTCTTTTTTTTTTTTTTTTTTTTTT
>NW_020450853.1:392179-474483 GCF_003343035.1 Apteryx rowi
CTGTATGGAATTACCTGCGCCCGCGGTGAACTTGGCACCGGTGCATGGATGGGCATCGCGTCCGCCGCGCTCGCCGCTAGCCCCGCCGGAGGAGTAAAAAACGTGGATTCTCCGAATACGCATTGTGATGACCGGCAATTACCTTGCTGACTGATCTGACGAGCGGAATATTTGGGAAGACTCTTGTGGGTAAGGTCATTTTATATGGGCAAAAGCCCCGGCATTGCTAAACTTGGTGGCTTGCGATTGAGATGGGTACTTTCATGATTGCTGCATTACACTGATGTGAAGGGATCTAGCCATTACTGGCAGTTGAGTGAAATAACTGCAGTAGGTATTTTGGTGAGTGCGTTCCGTGGTAAATCAAAAAATCTCCTCCTCCCCCTCTATTTTCGCACCCTCTCGGTTTGGGAGAGTACCATAGAAGCATACTGGGCAAGGAGTCTTTCATTTTTCTTTTTTATTTTTTTTCCCAGATATAATGTGTTTGACTGAAAAGGGTATATGATAGTAAAGAAGCTCTTAGTGATGGAATCTATTTAATATCAAATCAGATCCCATCCGTTTGTGAAAACAAATCTTTTCAACTCTGTGCAGCATTCTGCTGCATTTCATAGCTGCAATGGAGGTAGAGAAAACCCGTTTTTCAAGTTGTTAAACTTCAAGGTGGCAATCCTTATTAATCATGGTACAGTGCTCTGGTTCTAAGGGGGTTAAATGCCACTGGTGATTTGGGATTACAACTATTCCTGTAAATCCTCCGAGGAAATTATAAACTGAGAGGTGGTAAGGAAAGAATCTGATGTTAATTGCAGAAAAATATCACMAATGTCACTAGCCTGAAAATCTCTCATCCACCTGCTCCTATAAAATATTTTTTTCACCCCATAACTTACCTACTGAAACCTCAGACCACGTGCATGGGAGTTGAAGATTTGCAAACAGAGATCCTATCTTCAGTATTTCATACATATATGCATCTGGCTGGGGGACTGCCTGTGAATTAATTCCTCTGTTAGTTGTGGCGTGAAGCAAAAAGGGGAGAAAAGGAGAGAAATCAGGAGATCATCTTTTTAAGAACATAAGCAAGCAAGGAAGCACTTCAGCCTTTAAAGACTTAAAGGGATCCAAGCAATGCACATTCTTAGTCTTTCTCTGTAAGATCAATTTTGATAGAGAGAATGGAGGAAGGCTGAGAGAATCAATAGTGATGACGTTGTACAGTGCAATGCACTGCAATGCTAAAGTTATATAGCGTATGCGAAAATATATACCCTTATGTACTGCTGGTGGGTTCATGCATAATGGATGGAAGCAGATATGCAGATCTATCTGTAGGAAGATGGATGTATTTGTGCAAAGACGATGATTATGTAACTTGATTACATCAGTGGCATCAGTCGCCGATAGTATAATAATATACTCATATAGCGTATCAATCACTTGTGTTAACTTTGCAATGCTCCTGGCAGCTGGCAATGGAGACACGGGCAGAGGAGGGGAGATTCCTGCTCAGCTCCTGATGCGGGCTCCCCTTTTGCAGGCTGCCTTCGGCACCAGCTTGCTCATGGTGGAGTTTCCCTGGGACAGGGAGTTCACGCAGGCACCAGACCGCCTTGCTGTTAATTCAGCGACACCAGTGGAGGAGGCTCCCAAACCCCCCGCAACACCGCACAATGGGCCCATTGAGCGGCCCCGGCGGCATGCTCCTCAGCAAGGTCACACGGGAACCTGCGAGTCAGTACATGGCAACAGCTGAGCGGAGGAGGAACAAAACTGAAATCAAAATTGATCCTCCTCCCTTCCCCCTCGCCACTGACTCCCTCCAAGCACGTAATTCTGCTGACCCCCTCTTTCAGTTTTCAAGGTAGAACTGACGCTGTTTCTCCCTGAGAATGTGCAGCTCTTAACATAGATATTGTTTAGTGTATGAAATGAATGCATTACAGCTTTAGCAGTATGATTCTTCTGATTTTTAGAGTACAGCATGACAGACTTCAGAAAAAAGTATTTTCAGATAAAACAGCCTAATCTATCTGCTACATTTACAAAAGAACCCCAAACCCGGGTCCTCAGTGCACTGTTAAACCTCATGAAATGGTAGCACGTTAACAAACGCATCTTAAAAGTAACTAGGTGAGGAGCAAAGGTGCCATAAGAGACTCAGCAGTTTAACTCAGAAGGACTTAAGAGACTCTTTTTATATTTAATTGTCCACAGAAATAATAATATCAGGGTAGATTTTATTTTAATACCCATTTTAGAATCATAAATCATGATTCCTACCTGTTCTGGATGGGGGGAGTGCTTCTTGAGGACAGACAAGCTTGCAAAAGCACTGCTGAAGCCCCATACCTCTAATGGATGCATTTTCTCAAAAAAATGTAAGCCTGATGAAATCTTAACACAGCTGAAATGAATGATCTTATCATCACTGGCCTATGTCCTTCCCCTCTTCACTCTGGGTTCGTTCTAGCAAGAGTTCACTAAGCAACTTCTCAGTTAGGAAGAGGTGAGGGCAGAGTGGGGTTTGCATTTCTTCATAAACATGATCTCCGCATACCTTACTCTTTATCAGACTTAATGCACTAGCAAACTCACAATAATTTTACCATGGCAGCAGCCTGAAAAATCATTCTTTTCTCTGCTTCCTTGAAAACATCAGTATTTTAAAGTTAGTTTACCATTAGTTCAAGACTATTTTCATATTTCTTGAAGATAAGTCTGGACAAGCACTAATAAATCCTGCTAATGTAGTTTAGAGTTTGACATTTACAGAGTATACTGAGTAAATTGGGAAAAACAGATATGAAGTTAACTCTGTTTCCATCCTTCAGGGGTCAGAATAACACTATGGCAACTCCTATGCATTGCTACAGCTCTTACAATTTTCAGAAATGTCTATGCCATACTCTTCCATCATACACAATTACAGGCGCACTCTTTAATTACTTACAGGACTTCCGGTGACACACACACTACATACCTATACTATCCATCTTGAGAAAGTACAATCGTCTAAAGGAAGTGGTCTATAAAGCTGGTTCTTTAAAAGAGTAGGCATTAACAGTGTGGGAATATATTATATGATAAATGTAAACTGTCATGCAGTATGGAAGGATTTGCAAATTTTAGGTAATGGAAGAGCAGTAAGCAACCAAGTTTTATTTATAGCTTCATTTCATTGTTGGAATTAGCAACACCCTCTTGATAAAAATAGAGGGTTTCAGCTCCAGTGCAATATCTATTCAGTTTTCACCAAATATAGCTTCTTCTGGAGGAAACTTTCCTTGCTTAAGTTAAATTGTAAATCACTCAGACAAATGAAGAGAAAATGCGAAGAGAAAACTTTTACATAACACATTCCCAGGCTCCAAACCTCAGACCACTGAAAGCAGTGAGAGTTTTGCCCCCCACTCTGCAGTAACACTGGGAAGTCATCTTTTAAAAAGAACAGCAGTGCATGAAGAATAATCTCAGTGCCTCCCTCTGAAAGAGCAGGCTTCTGACTGTTATCACTGAATACAGTAGACTTATTTTATTGCTGATAGGAAAATTTGAAACATACAGGGCAGATCTTAATGAAACCTTTTTACTGTTCACTAGCATTCTTATATTCAGAATACTTTCTGTGGCTATTATATCAACCTCATATATTAAAACAAAGCAAAAAGAGGGTAACTGATTAAGGTTTTCTTTCCGTATTTTTGCACTTACAAGGAAGTGTTTGGATATACTTTTATGTACAACAGATAGGATCTTTAGTGGCTGAGAATTTTTTTTTTAATATAGTGCACACTATTTGATAATATATGGCAATTGAAACATCCAAGCACTGATTAATATGATTAAAAACTAGCAACTTATCTAGTGGTGCTCAAGTTATAAAGTTTAATTACAGCGGCACCATTTGCGCAGCTACAGATAAGGTTGTGTCAGCATTTCTATTGTAAACCTCTATCTTGTTGCCATCCATTGTGTCAACAGTCCATGAAATAAGATGGATTTATAGTAGAGACCATAACGGTGATTTTGGATTACTGTTATGGCCTGTCGGGTCAGTAATCCATGTGTTTCTTTAAGTCCTTACATGCATATCTACAGCAGCACCAAGGCAGCCATTATGCTCCATGAGTTCAAGTGTGTATTTGTTTTATTTTAAAATGTAATTATATATTATAGGTGGTGGACAACAGTGACTCAGGAAAGATCATTTACCCTGTCATTTTTCATGCACTTTCATAAGTTTTCACATTCTCAAAACAAAACAGCTCAAAGGCAACAATGATTTTTAATTGTGATAGCTTAAAATTAATTCACATTTGGAGGAAGACTTCTTTTGGAGAGGGAAAAGGGAGAAGAATGAAGATGAAAGATTAGGATTTTCTTATGAAAAGATTCAACCTTTAGATGTTCCTCTAGTGCAGTCACATATGGAACTCCAATCTATTGTGAAAGGGGAAAATTCTGTTTTTTGCTCTGTAAAACCAGAGCAAGGAAATCAAAAGTTAATGCTGGTTCTCTGTTTTAATATTGGGTACTCTGTTTTTCTAGGTCTCACTGTACCTGTGTGTTATAGGTACTCCTAGGTCATTTCATGGTGTTATATAGCACACTATTTATGCCTCAATAACTAGGTCTGAACAAATGAACCAAGGACATAAGTCTTACTGTTTTTTTGTGCTTGGAAAAGTCATGTTTATAAGAAGAGCACACATACAACAGTCTTTCAGTGGTCATAGTGTCAGCTGCACCAATTCCCCACATATATTTTTGGTTGGGGATGAGAGAGGAGAAAGGTGGAGAAAGGGAGAAAATGACATTTAGATTTCTGTCAGTGGGATAGATATTTAGTTTTGGGGCATTATTTAGGAAATGCTCAATGTAGCTCTTAAAAAGAAGTAGGAGAGAGAGTTCATGCATCAAGAAGACCTATACAATCTATACCAATCTATACAGTCAGCAGGTGGAGAAGGAGTGATTGGATGGCTGGTAGTCTCAGGAAGCTTTCCTGTTCTCTTGTCTTTCACAGCTGTCCTTGATGAATAGTGTATTATCAAAGAGTAAGAAGATGCAGACTAGCAGAATGGGTTAAAAAGGGGGCAGCAAAGTGAATGAGAATACAGAGGTTGGTGAAGTAGCAAGAGTGCTCCTGTCTTTTAGGAGATAGGGTATATTTCTATATTCCTTTTGTCTGTTCTTCACTAGTAAGACCCAAATGCTCAAAGCTATTATGGTTCCTAACTGCCACTGCTCAAACTTCAGTAAACTCAATCCTAGACAAAAGTTTAGCCTATTTCAAAGAAAATGAAGACATAGTAATGTACATCATTATAATGCACATGGAAAGGCTTCTGCTGGTGAAATTAGAAATGAGTTTAAATGGTACTGATCTGTCTAGATTCCCAGACCAATTGCCTCAGACTGAATTGCTATGCTGGAGTGGTGTGAGGCCTTCGTGTACATTTGTCCATGCCTACATCCATTTGGCAATGCTCCTCTACTAGATTTGACTCTGAAGTCTGGATCAAATGGCTCAAGGATATTTTCTACACCAAGAACATCTCTCGGTATGACAGAAACCTTGGGATAGAGCCACTGTATCTGAAGAAGAATGTGTTTGGCCTGGATGCTTCTGTGTGGCACTGATGCCTGGCAGCAATGTTAGCCCCCCCGTGCCTGTCATGTTGCTGTTCAGTGCACAGATTTTCAGGATGGGAGCAGAACACAGATGTTACCATATAGCACCTTGGCATTCCCCCATGCTCGACTTCTCTGCTGGAAGGCTTTTTTGGCTGTCTCCTTCCAAATTTAAACTTCTTGCAGGAAATCTTACCTCTGCTTTTTTTTTTTTTTTTTTTTTCTCCATTGGAGTAACATAACTGCTAGTATGGCATTTCCTTTCTGCAAGCTGTCTGTATGGTAGAGGGTGGAGATGTGTGTATATCTATGTACTGATCTATCTATCAGTAATATCTGCATAGTCATTACAGACGGAGTTTATTTTATTCAGCATCTCCTCCTGAAAAACACAACAGACCTGATTGATTGTCAACTTTCTACTACTCATTTCTATGTGGGCTCCCATAGCTGAAGTCAGTGTCAGATAAGAAGAGTATAAGTCTGTGTACCCCAAGGACCTCCTGCTAACTTCCAGTTATAGTGCAGTCAATGGATGTGTGCTTCTGTTATTTCTAAAGTGTTAAAGGATGCTTCTCCCAAAGGATCTGCTACTAGCTTTATTGGATGTCTGCTATCTAACTAGATGGACCATAAGTGCTGTCCTGTGACCATAGTTCTTCATTGCCTATTCAGTTTACAAGTCTGGCAATTGAAGTGCTGCTTAATAAAGGCTTTATTGGTGCTGACTGGGCAACCTCATTTGGCTGTTAAAGTCCCAGTACTAAAGCCCTGATCCAAAACCCACTGAAGGACATGGAAAGATGCCTGCTGCATTCAGTTGTTTTGGATCAATCTCCAACTACTAGAAGGAGATGTGCTTTTCCAGAGGCAACTTAGAGCAGGAAGCTAACTTTAGCATCCTCTGTGTGACTGTAAATGTTTTGCCCTTTCTGAACACTCCTGATAATAACAAAGGAAAAAATACTTAGCAATGAACTTTAAATACTTCAAAATAAGACAGGTAAAAATAAAATTATAAATGACGTTTAATTCCAGTTACTACTTTACCACACCAGTTTCCCGAGACCACTGATACTTAAAATTCATTCAGAGGTATTGGACCTCAAAGACCTGAAATCAGTCCCTGTCATTCCCAAAGATTTCTTTTCTGTAAGAACTTATTTAATTTAGGCATGCTTCCAATTCCCATCTCTAAACTCTGGAAGATAAAAACACTTCCTGCCCTCTTATCTTTTTTATTGTTTCATCTCTATATTATAAACTATTTAAGGTTTCTCTTTTATTATATATGTAGTAGGGTTAGAGGAAAAGTTAATGTCAATTTGTTCTCCCCACCCCAGTGAAAATGCAGTCTTCTATAAGCCCTTGAAAATCATGGAAAACATTTGCTTTCCTCCAGAAAAAAAGTGATTTCCATTTTGGATGGAGGGTTTTTTTTTTCATATTTTGTGTATTTAGCACTTAAACTTGGCGGGGGGGGAGTGATGTATTCAATCAGAAGATGAAATTTTACACTTAAAATTTTGATGAAAACATTTTCTTTTTCTGTATAAAATTTAATCAGTGAAGACAAGATAATTTCTGAATACTGAATGTACGTTGTTAGCAGAATAGGACTCTCATCTAAGGTCTTTAGATGCTAAATAATACAAATATGAAAATAGTACTGTGAGTCATACAGCTGGGGGTGGCTGGGTCATCTGATTGTCTCCTAAATACCAATCGGTCTTTTTAATTTAAGATCACCTCAGTATTCATCTTCTCCTTCTTCCACATTGCCTCAACGAATTGTATATAAAATAGGGATAGGTATAAATCAAAGTCAGCTTGTGTTTGTCCTTCTTCCCAGGATTCAATTGTTTCCCATTCTAATTAACAGAACAAAAATATTCAAAGTTATAGGTCTTTCTGGTTTTGATGCTCAGTTATGTCCCTATGTTTGCTCCTCTTCATGGAGCCCTAATCCAGTGCCCAGGGAGCTGCTGGAAAGGTTGCTATTGGTATTGGTGTACAGTGAATTAGATTCTGGATTCATAAAGTATTGGCAGGGCATTTCTTTTATTTTATGCAGTGCTTTTGTCTATCAGCGCAGGCTAATCACCTGCTGAACACTCACTGGTACTGTTTTTGTGACGAGCAGCTTCTCAGAAGTGAAAACTGAAGGCTGGCAGTTCCCATTTCTGTGGGAGATAACCCCAGAGGCCGGGAGATCTCAGGTCTCGCGCGTGCAACCTGTAGCGTGTGTTTTAAGCCTCATTACTGGAAACCACAAGCCCAGTAGTTGTGCCGTGCTCGGTGCCACCCTTTGGGTTAATTGCAGCTGATGGCTTTAGTCCGAGGCCGGGCCACAGAGCTCGGCRCTGACACCAGACGCGTTTCCTCGCTCACACCCAACTGTAGCAATAAACACAGTGAGCCCAAAGGAGCAGGGCCAGCTCGATGCACAGGGACCAGGCAAGGCCTGGGGCGCCTGGACCTGCTGCTGTTACCTTCTGCCCTGGGACTTGAGGCTGCTGCTGAGTCGTTCTCTGTAGCTCTGTTCAGTGCAGGGCGTTTTTGCCTGCTCTGAAGATGCTGGTGTTCACTGATGGGCAATAATAGTAAGTGAAACAAGGGTAAACCGATTTCACACAGAAACTCCTGATAGAGCTCTGTGTTACATCAAGAAGCAGCTTGGAGTAACTCTAGTGACGCTGTTTCATTCAGCTTGCCAGATTGAGTCCAATATGAATCTTCATCGTAGCTATTATTGCATTAATTTTAATGAATAAAGATCACAGACACATTACTTATTTAATTAACATAGCAAAACCCATTGTCAGCGAGCAAAGAAGTTGTATTGTACAGCCTCTGTAATGCAATCAAAAAGAGTATACTTTATGGCTGTGAAAATATAATTTTCTTGTTAAAAACTTGTGATGTCTCATTAAACATATAAGAACACAGGAAACATATGTAAATAAGGCTTGCCAGCCATCTCAATTGTCCCATTTCAAAATGAACCCTTTAGCTTTAATCTGTGTTTCTTCTGATGTCTTTCAAGTAATGATGTGTATATATGTACATGCATATATATACAAATATATATACATGTATGTCATATATGTCTCAATATGTCTTATATTATAAAATCATAGATGTTAATATTGAAAAATGCAACTATGATGTCAATTTTCATGTGTCACTGTTACCACCTATTTTTATCTTTGCATTTACACAAGTTAAGGGACGTTTAACCGCAAGAGTTTCACTTTTCTTGTGCTTTTCTGCCTGTTCCAACTCACTGCTGGACAGGAAAAAACCCTTCAACTCATGGAATTCAAGAGCACTGAAATGGACATTGCAGTACCATAGTTGACCAGGACCTACTGTACAAAGTCTCACCTGCATGTCTAGTTTAGACCTACACATGTTTTTCCATCTGAGGTCCTTCATGCATTACCATGTGAGCTGGTTCAAAGTTTCTAAGATTCAGTGTGTCAAGATGCCACCAGTCAGCTGAATGACACTATCTTGACATGTGCAAGATAGGCTGTTGGCTCTGTGTTTGTACTGAATTCATAACTCAGAGGGAGTCTGTGTTTCACAAAATAGGGGAAGCTGCAGACACTATATCTCGTGGATTGGCAGGAATTGCTTGCTGTGTAGATGGGTTTAAATTACAGTTGGGGTCAAGATTTTAATACATATTTTGGTGTGCTTAATCCCACACTGACACTGTCTGTAAAAAAAAATTGCTTAAAAGCAATATAGGTATAGTCAGACTGCAGTTTATCTGATAACAAAATCTTAATGCAAAAACTTAAATGTAAATATAGAACAAAATTTTGTAGTACAAAATGTATCAGGTGGCACATGAAACCTGAAACATAGAAATAAGTAATTTTACAGTTTGTATGGCAGGAACTGTAGTTCTACAATCCTTGTTTTTTGTTACTATTTTTGTTGCTGTGATTTTAACCATGCAGAGTGCTCTCAAACAACCATTTAACTTTATGCTTTATTGTGAGGAATGGGGATGACTGAATTTCCAACCTGAGAGAGTTTTCTGGAGCATTATCTTGTAGTTTTTCTATCAAATTGGCAATGTATTCTTAGCTTGAAAAGGAAGAATTTTGTTCTTCTTTCCTTTTACTGAAATGAAGGTTTATAATCTGCAGATCATTGCAGAATAGACGAAAAATGGGAGAGTAAGCCGATGTTCAAATAATACCAGTTTCCAGGCCCCCAAAGCTTTTGATTTTCTTTTGTTTTAAGGATTATCTTTTAAGACTTAAAAAAGAAAAGAAATGAAGACAAGGGAAAGGGACACATCTAAAACAAGAGAAATGTTTGTAAGTAGATTTGAAATTAAATTTAGATACACATTTCTTTAAGCCTGTGACTAGATTTAAAACACACATGAACTTTCTGCCTATTTTAATATCCAGATCTTCCCTCTTACTATTTTAAGCATATTTTTAAAATAGCTTCACTATTGAAGGGGCCCAACTTCTGCCCAGGCCTTACCAGAAAAGAAAATTAAACAACCTGTGTTATCCAGCAACACTCACTTTCCTTTAGATGTCCAGAAACAGTTAAAATACAGAAGGAGGCACTGTTACTGATTTCAGTTCCAAAGGAATGTATAAATCTGTGGGATTCCATAAAATGTAGCTCACTGAACTCAAGTAAAAGTTCTGTAACACACAGAGTTGTTGGGTTATAACATATGGAATCACCGGTTTCAACAGGAGGTTACGTTTTGTTGGTGTCTGGAAATCTAGCCCACTTCTCCCATTACATGATAGGTTTAGTGCACAGCTTTTAAGGCCATCAGTGTCCATAACAATTGGATGAAACAAGAACTGTTTTATCAGTTCCATGAATAAATGTGGACTTCACATTCTGTGGCTGTCCACATACCTCTTTTAATGAACACTAATTATTTATTTGAAAACATAAAGCCATAGCGGACTAAATATCCTTAAATGATCCCTATTTTATATGCTTGCTGTGCGTTACACAAATATATTAATTATGCTCAGTGGTGTGGCATTTATTTAAGTCTATCAGCTGAGACGCTCTGTCACCATTTACTGACAATGAGAATGACCCCCTTTTGCACACATTACTTACGTTATACAATAATACAGTATTTATGTAGCACATTGTTCCTGAGATTGAATAAGTCCGTCAGGAAATTAGCTGGATGTATTAGCTGTAGCCAGCTGAAATAACGGGAGCTCTGCAGTTCGAGCCCCTAGCTGGCTTTGGCAAAGTCCAGCCTCTTTCTAAAGGCAGACTCTGCGCTGGCAGTGCCTGGCTGAGAGGGCCCCGATGAGCGCAGGCCCACCGTTTGCAGAGACGGTGAGCGTGGGTGCCTGGAAAGTGGCAGGCGAGGCCAGCAGAGCACTGCCTCCAGCTGTTACCCAGCTGTGTCGTCACCGCGCCAGGTGTATAAAGCCTGACAGGCATGGGGTGGGACACTGTCAGCTGGATATTAAAAAGGCTATTGAGAATTGAGGAACTGAGAAATCCTGGCTGTCAGTCAGGGGCTTCTGGCGTGACTTTGGGCCAATCACTTGGGCTGCTCATGCCCATGGCGCCCAGAGCCAGTCCCCTCTACAGCAGCCTGGCCATGACCACAGTCGTGGCCAGATCGTTTGACCTTGGGTCTTTTTTCAGCCACCTATGGCGGTCCCAAGACTTTGTTGTTGTTGTCATTTTCTGTAGGATTTGGGTTTTTTTTTTTTAGTTTCGATTGTCTGAAGCAAGGGCTATGCTGCAGGCCACCAGGGTGGTGTTTTTTTCAGGCACAAAACTGATAGCAGGTGTTGCGTATCCTAGACTGCATCCAGGAATATGCTTGGGAATACATAGCTTGCTGGGGTGAGTTGAGAGGACGAGTCAATGCAGAACCTGTCACTCTGGTATTAACAGTGGTCCTCAGAGTGAATTATCTTCCCTAGTCTGTTAACCCTGAAACAGAAACATTTATGCAATGCAGATGATCTGGGAACCATATGCGGGAGTTTGTTCAAGAACTGCATTATTTGGCAGTGCAGATGTTTTCCCTGACTTGAATTCCCGTGAGCAGAATGGGGTGATAGCGCTTCTCACCTCACAGGCTTGCTGTGGGAATAAATACATTAAAGGCTGTGAGATGTTACGATATGGTAAGATATGGTGTTTTATGGTGTGAGGAGAGCACAAAAGACAGGCTCCTATCTGAGAAGATGGATGAGCTTCCTTCAGCAGAACATTATTATTATTATTACATGCTGTATTCCTTTTCTGAAATGTGAGCTAATAATCACAACTTCTGCAGTTGTTTCTGGGGATTTTGTTATGCAGATGGCACTTTCTAATTATTACACTGTAAAACTGATGCACACGTGAAGGGGAAGAGTGAAGTGAAGAGAGGCTAATATAAGTAAACATGAAAAGCATATTTATAAACAGATATTCCCCCGCTCCTCCCGAATAAATTAGCTCACTCTTACCCATATATTTTGGACCTCTGTCTGGCTATATCTGTATTTATAAGATGCTCGTGCTTCTTTATTTAGTGTCCTTTGAAAAGCCTCAGAACTCCAGCTCCTCTCAGCAGTAACATCACTGCCAACCTGTCGAGGCAGGTTAATGCCGACCTGTGCAGGCCTCACCTTTCCCCCTGCCTATTTCACCCCCGTCATGACAAGCAGGTGTACTACAGCTGCTGTCAAAATCAGGACTGGGAAGGCAAATCAGTCTCAAACACAGATCTCATTCTGGGTATCGTTCTGAAACATAGCTGCTCTTTAAACATCAGCAATAAGCTACAGACCTTCTTGGTCTTTTACACTCTTCTCCATGAACTGTCCAGCCAAAAAAGCTTTGGTGAAACAATTCTCTTGAAAAACAAAATTTGCCACTGCTGTATTTCCTTGCCATGGTTGTATTTCTCATTTATAGGAAAACTGAAATGCACTTAGCACTCCAGCAGCTAATGCATGTGCAGCAGATTTCAGTTAAGGGTGTTACTACTTTTTTAAAGTCCAAGCTGGACTTTTTCCACAATAGATTTATTTTCTTTCCTCTCCATACTTAACTCCATGCAATAAGTTTATGCCATACATCTGCCTTTACACTTAAAAGTTGTTAGGATGGGGTTCTGAAAAAGTTCTTCTACCTTGTCTTATTTCAATCAGCAACAATGTCTGCTGTGGAAGGAGGCAGGCATTGTGGTTAGGATTTGGATGAGAATAGGGATTTTAATGTTGGTTTAGGATTATTATTTTTTGTATTACAAGATTGCCCATAATCACCCAAATACCATTTCCCTACATGCTGTCCACACTCAGAACCTGTTCCATAGAGCTTGCAAGAGATAAAAGGTGGATAGAGGCAGCTGGGGAGCAAAAGTAATAATAAAACCCTATTGGCAGCACTATCAACAGCAGCCATCAGCTACCACTTCCTTCTCAATTTTTTGTAGGCATTGCAGTAGAGGGGGGATTTGAAGGAACAGAGGTTGGAGTTCACTGCCTTTTTAGTCTTGAATGATTGGGGAAGGCTCTAAAAAGCCACCTTGGGCTTAATCTCGTAGCAGCCAATTCTCACTAACAGAGTATCTCTGGAGGACGAGTACAAAGCTTCTGTGATGCCAGACCACCTGCATGTCACCTAAGAAGAAGCAATCAAAAGCCCAGTTTTCACTGGGCTATCAAAAGAACTGATTTACTCAAGACTGTGTAAATTGTGTAGGGTGATATTACCTATGGGAGAAGAAATTCCTACACAAATTCCTGTGAGCCTATCAGAACTCTATGGAATAAATTTCTTACTCCATCAATGAAATTCCAGAATTTTAACTTTGTAAAAAAGAAAACTAAACTAACACTGAAGGGCAGTAAGCAGAATTTCTTATTACTACAATATTTGTAGTATTTAAATAAATTATTTGAGCTCTTAGTTTGAATGTAGACTCCTGACCTCTTATTAATAAGCAAGTTTTAATCTATTTGAGTTTGAAATATATTTAATTTTTAATGCAGATTTTATGTCATTTTACTTAAAAATCAGAAGATCACATGATATCAAGTGAAACACCTCCTGACAAACTGAATTGAATACATCATCATTACCTTTATCAGCCAGAAAGAACTGATTGGATTGTGACTATTGCTCATAGATCATATTGTCTGCTTCTGAAAAATGCATTGACCTATAAATTGTCCTCCGACAGCCGTCTCCAGACTAGACAGGAGTTACTAAAGGAAATTGGTAGAAAGATGTCTTCTGAAAGATGGGTGTTTGCACAGTAAAGCTAAGTAAGAAAAGGCTGTTCAAAGCCTCTTTTTAAAGTTTTTTGTACAATCATAAAAAAAATTACAGTTTTCTATTTCTAGTATGAATTAGCATAATTCGCCTATGAGATATATTTAACTTCTTTTTCTATCTAGTTATTTCCATATAAAGCAGAACACGGATAGATTATGTACTGACCATTAAATGAGTTCATAGATACCCGTTCCTGGTGCCACATTAATTTTTACCCAATATACAGCAAAATTCTTCAGAAGATGAATGACTCCTGGAACTTGTTTTCTTTGTATTCTTTTAAGATTTATTTTACAATGTTTTAAAAACTTTAATTGGGAATTCACATTTTATAAGTGCTATAGTTTGCCACTCAGGTTATGCTCCTGGTCTGGATGCATGTGCCAGTCCTTAGGAATAGAGGACAGGGACTTATTGTTACAGAGTCCAGGCCCTACTCCCTCTTAAAACAGTTTTATTTTGGGTTTGTCCTTCTATTCTGATTTCTGCTTTCAAGGCCAAAATAATTTCTGGACAGCTCAGATTTAGTGCCCTTTAAATGAAATGGCGTTTCTCCTTACCTCATGTTTATTCCCTGATGGTATAAAGAAAGCAGTCATAATCTGCCTGATATTTTCTGGTTTTATCACAATAAACAAGCCAAAAATTTTGAATCTATTTAGACATCCTACTCCCTTGATAACCTTAGCAGTTTTCTTTGCACTTGTGATCTGAGTTCTTCTCTTGGAGAATGCTGGCCAGAGAACCCTAAGCATTATGTCAGAATAGGTCTTACTAGTGCCTTATGCAGTAGCTCTCCCACATACCTATCTTAAAATACAGAAGCTGAATTAGCAGCCATCCAGTGATGTAACATCCTGATTTGACAGATTTGTTGTTTAATAGATTTTACTTATCTACTTTTTCTAACATCCAGAGTAAAACAGCAGTTCTACCATAATGGGAATCTATAGCTGTCCCAGGCAATCCAGAATGCTTTATCACTTTAACTTAAGTACGCATTTAATGCTAAAAATCTGCCTTGAATCTGAACAAAAGCCAGAGTATTACTCTCTCTACTCATATAAGTGTTCTTAACAGTGGTCGATCTTTTGGCAATGTGGAAAATGATCTTAACTGTTCATAGATAGGCATACTTAAAAATTCATCCTGGTACCGGAAGGACTGAGGATTTCAGTGCTCTTTCCTAGATGTAACATATAGAATATCACTGTAGCTACTAATATATAGGTATGTAAGAATGAACAGGTCAGTTGTACTGAATGAATATAAGCACATTCATCATATCATCTGAAATAATGATATGCAAGAGGCAGAGGCAGAACCACATGGTAAATCATAGAACCATGAAAACACAGTGTAATTCTCATTGGCTCCTGTAATTATCACGTACCATTCAAAAATCCCCTCCTCTCAGCTACAAAACCTTGCCAGCAAATCTGGCATTCCAATGCAAGTTACAAATGCAGCTCTATAAAGCAGCATTTATAAAGAAAAATGTTGGGTTTTTTTTTGTTTTAGACTAACAGAATTTTCACATATCACATGCTTAGGACAGGCAATATTCAGATGCCTCATCATTAAAAAAGTCAAGAAATGGAAGAATAATATTACTGGCATAAGAAGRGTGCTAGTTTCTGAAGAAAAGAGCCTAGGAAATTCACAAAATATTGGAAGTTAATATCACCATGATTTTAAGTATAAAAACAGATTTTGGCTAATTTTAGATAAATGTAATGTAAATTGTTTTTCATAGAACATTTGTGGTGAACACTGTGTTTGGTAGCCTAAATATTTCATTAGCAGTTCCTCAGTCTCATGGTCTCATCATGTACCAAATTCTTGTTGAAAAAAACCTCTCCGTTTTACAATATAATTAAACATTACTGAGGATGAAAAATTAGAGTATAGCCAATGTGAAGTAGAATCATCGATGACAGTGACATCTGTCAGATATGAGGATACAAATAAAGTAGAACCCCCCCACACCCCTTGCTTGGATCATTTCAAATTAGCATAACCCATGTTTAAAAAATTCCAGTTACGTTAAGTACACAGTGTTACAATATGGCTTTTAAGTACAGGAAGAAGACTGGAAGGGGTGTCAGATAATTTACAGTATAGTAGTAGCATGTCAGAAACCATCTGGACAAGTGGCTGTGCTTATACTGCAAAATAAAGTAGGGCCATGGACCATTCTCCTTCCCTGAGGCCAAGTAACTAGGCCAGGTCATATTTTTGCTATGTAACTTATGGTCCAAAGTAGTAATCCTGTGAGGTTCCTGTTGTCTAAGATGTCATTATTATTTTTTGTGTGTGTTTTTTTTCCCAGTTCAAAATGTTGAATGTCATGTGAGGGCATTGTTGCAGCTTGCCAGACTGGTGTTTTCATAGCATAAATTAGAGTTTTTTGTTGCATAACAGGATGACATGTAGGGATGCCTGTGTGCGACACCTTCTGGTATTTTGGTGGGGGACTGTGTAGGACAGGAGTCAAATAGAGTGCGCTCATCCTAACTGCCAGCACCACGTGCTACCCCCTGCACCATGCCAGGACATTGTTATAGGGAGCCTTAGTTCACACAAGCCAAAGCCACGCCAGGAAGCGTGCTCACAGGTAGGGCATATGGACGGCTGCAGATCCAGCGCTTGAGTTTTCTTCCTGGCTTAATTTTATTTAGCCATAAGGGGGGAGCCAATGAGTCTAGTTAACTGTGTCTGAATGCAAAAATATAATATACAGTTGGTTTAGAAAGCACTGCAGAGCACCCACTTCATACCACCGCTATGTCACCAGCTTCAAACTAATAGTTCCCAACTTCCTATAATTAATTTGAGTAAAACAAGCCCCAGAAATTACAATGTGCCACAGAAAGAGAGCAGGAGAAATCAAGGGCATTAGGGATGTCCTAGTAAATATATATGGTGCAGCAGTGAGAACATCGATGCAGCATTCTTTATTAAAGTAAATTAGAAAGTTCTAAAGAAGAAGGTGTAATATAGGAACAAGTCCCATGTTGCATAAAAATAGTATCACCTTTCTCCATTAATATGTAGGGTGGGAAAGGGCATATAGGAAAAAGCAGTCCAGAAATGATACGTTTCTGCCTAGATTAGATAGAGGGGAGGCAAATGAGACACATCTAGACTAGAAGCACCTTCAGAGACCCTTCTGCCCTAATACTGGGTGCATAGAAAAATTTGCTTTTCTTACTAATCTCAAGCATATTTAATCAACCAGCCAAAGGTGTATTCATTCTGGCACAAGCAGTAATAATTCCCTGAGGAAGTGGGAGGGAAGAGGGCTTGCTTTAAGGCTACTATTGAAGAGCTGCGAAGAAGCTAGCCAGGGGTGAAACAGTGTTTCCAGAAATGGAAGGCCAGTAATTTTTCAGTCTTGTGTCTTCTCCCCTCCCCTTAGCTGAAAATATTTTGTCACTTGCAAATAACCCAGTCATCCCAAATGGATCTTCCCAGACATGATCTGAAGAAAAATGACAGGAGAAAGCTACAGCAATATTTGTTAAATTTTATTTTCATTTGATTTTACTTTCCACTCCAAAAATTAATGTTGTTTATTTAGTCAAGCTAATAAATGTGAGGTTATCCTAATCATGGCATTTACACATCATTTTGAATATTTTCAAGGTAAACAACACCTACATTTCCATATCACTAGAGAAAACAGACTACATGAAGAATGCAGGATGAATATGTTTCCCCAAGTAGTAATTTTACAATATTTCTTTTCCAGTCTGTAAAGATGAGAGAGGTTTTATATTGTTCAGTGGAGTTTAAACTGCTCTTACACACAAGAAAATGTGAAGTGTAATACTGCAGATGAAAAATATCGTAGATCATGTTTTCCATACATGAGATTCTAAAGAGAACTAGTATACTTCTCACTCAGAAATCATTTCTTCAGAATTCATAAATACAAAGAATGGAGTGCTCCAAAGAACAACTAAGGAAAAAAAAAACCCTACCTGTGCATGCGGTAGGTCAGAATGAATGTCGCTATGGGCCGAAGAGTATTTAAGCTGAATGTCACAAAAGAGTTCTCAGTTCTATCGGTTGCATTGGGCTCTATCTGCATAGGCATTTTGGTTTGAAGCAGTAGCACAGTTTTGAAGCAAACCCCTCAGCTGTCCCTACTTCCCATACATTGGTTCAGTTTTCAAAGCAGATTTTGGTGCATGCAAACTATTTTCCTTTTTCAGGGAACTACACCAGAAGCTCCCCTCCCACCTCAGCACCAAGTGAGTTCCCCCAAACGGGCACATAAGGATCAAAACCAGTGAATGAACCTTTGAAMAGCTTCAGACTGGTTTCAAGGTCCAGATTAAATCTAACCTGAAATACAGCCTACTACACAGATCATGGGAATTGAAGTTTCCATGCCACACACTTTGATCTGTTTATTGCTTCACTCTTACTGCAATGAATTAGCTGATAATATAGAAGTATCTTTAGTTTTTCTGTGGAAGGGGTGAAAAACCCACTGATATGAAACTGGAACAAGTGAAAGGACAAATTATGGGGATCATGGTAAATGCATGAAAAGTATCACATGTGGGCTGGTAAAATAAAGTGGAGTGAGTCAAGTGAAGAACCACCTTTATGAAAGAAATGAGCTTTATATTAAAAGATAAAAATGAGTAATAGTTAATAAGTGCTATTACCATTCTCATAATCCTGTAAAACCATCTGTCAACAAATTAAATAAAAATTTAACAAAGTTCTGCCATGCAGGCTAGTCTTTTTAAAGTGCTGGTGTTCAGCCTGAAGCAAAAGTTTGTTTCCAGAGCTCCCCTTGCTCCTGATAAAAGCTCTGTGCATGCATGTCCTAGCCTCCCTCTCCTACCCTCTTAAGCAAAAGGCAGCTTCCATGTCTTCAGCTGACATCCAGATTTTTTTTAAGCAGAAATTGTCTGTTGAATTTGACCCAGTTTTGTGAATACTTTTAAAAAAGCTAAAATTATACTTTTGGCACAAGAAGAAAAGAGAAAAAAAAACAAATTAAATAAAAATTGGAAGAGGAGATTAGCACATTTTACAGCACTATTTTGTTAGATTTCTTTAAAAAATTATTATTTAATATGGCCCTTTAATCCATTACAGGACTAAAAATAACTATTTTCCCATTTTGTGCTTTCCTCTGAGGCTTTTTCAGTACATATCCCATTGTTTGTGTAGTCTTGCATTATTTAGTAAAATCCTCAGATATTGAACAGCTGTTTGCTTTTTTTGACCTGCAACATTAGAATAACGACACTACAAAGACTACAGATTTTGGCAGCTGTAAACTGTGTACAGCTGAACTATGATATTTGCAATTAATATGTTACTTGCAAAATTGCATCTGCTTGTTTTCATTTCTTATTGTCTTTTGAGTATCACCACTTTCTAAAATCTGCAAAGACTTAAGAAATTTTGGAGATGCATATGCAGTTATATAAGAAGTTTGCATTTCTTTGCATTATACATTTCTTATCCAAATTTAAACTTGGAGTCCTAAACTGGTCTATCTGTGGATTAAGTCCACATGAATTTAAGAAATAGTAGAATGCTGTCTTAATAGTAAAAATGAAAATCATGTATTTAATTTTAACTTTTCTCCAGTAGATACATATTAGGTGTCTATTTTTTTCAAATGGCAATCATCATTGTTATTTAAATTGCAGTAATTGCTTTACTGAGTGTCATAAGCAAAGTCCAGAGGCAGTTATGCCAATCTAATGGTATTTTATGCACAAGAATTTATTGAGACAAACTCTGTTTGCTACTTACTGTAAAATGCCATTTGTCTTAATAAGGTTAGTTGACGGTCATTCCTTTACGAAAGGGAAGCTGGGGGAAGAGACGTTAGAGTAGAAGCTGGAAGACGGCGACTTGAGGAGACTACGCCAGCTGCAGAGACAAACAAGGCTTACTTTATTATTGCCTTAATAAAAGCTATTGAGCCTGAGTACATAGTAGTTTCTTGGCACCTCATACCCTGGGTGCATGGAACATCCGATTCTCCCGTTAAGTGGTCTGTTTAGTTACACTTGATTTCTCCGGCCCATTTTTCGTTACTTTCCGACCACACTGTAGACTCACAAAACAAATTCCTAAGCAACTACCATAAAACTCTTCCCCCCCTCCAAAAGCCAGAAGGTGGGAGCCAATCCTGCCCGATACTGGGCAGCCTGGCTTGGCGTGCAGCTCGGGAGGAAGGGAGTGCGCGCTGCACGTCACAGGAAACAGACAGGAGCTTGTCTCAGCCGGCCTGGATTTACCACTGCTGACCCTAGCGTCTCTTTCTTGAAATCAGATTTACACTCGCGTGGGATACTTCCATTAGCTAAAAAATCCGCCAGAATGATTCTCTGTGTATTCCTTTTTGTTTGTTTGTTTGTTTTTTAAAGAAGATTTTGCATTAGCTAAACTACATTTATGGTGGCCCGAAAGAAGTAACTTTACCTGGATCATGAGATCTTCAGCCTTTTTATACTGTGTTGGTATGCTGTTTAACACTCTCAGGGTCTTGGGATCTCCCAGTGTGGCACATCTCCAACTAGCAACCTTCACCACACCACCATTTTAAAAAGTTAATGAATCCTAATAYATGTTAATAAACCAAGTGATTTTTTTTAAGAGTGTTTTAGAAAAATGTAAGGAAAAAGTTGAATTATGTGAAATCTGTGTAGTATAAAAGTGAAAACACATTAGACTTACACAAAATATTCAAAATAGTTCTCATAAATAATCTTTTGTTTGTTCTACTTTATAAAAGAAAAATATACAACCTATGCTTACATATTTAATTTAATTACATACTAATGCAGTACTTGATCAATATTCTTGATGATGGGTGATGAATATTTATTATACCAGAGAGAAGTGATGAAGGGCTTGCAATCCTGAAACAAAAGATAATACATTAGTAGGCTGAAGTTAGTCATCATGTCTTGGTTAATAATTCTTAGTTAACCATTTTTGATTATTAACTGTAACAGAAGTTGATCATAACTCTTGAGTAGAACTGGGGATTTTATTGTTGTTGCTCTTAAATGTGAAAGAGAGATTGTTGCCAAGTTGCCAAGTATTCTAGCTTTCATGCAGCAAAGCACTTAAGCAAAGGCTTAGGTCATTAAATGATTCCCCTCAAGCCTTCAGGCATTCTTTGTGGTTAAAGTTAAGCAGAAGAAAAAAAATTTTGCTGGGCAGAAATATGAATGAAGTTCTCAAAAAAAAATCATAATCCTAATATAGTTTTTTCTGTAGTTAATATACTAGAATAGGCTTATTTTATTTACTTTACTGCCTCAGGATGAACCATTTTACAGAGTAACTTTAGTTTCTTTGACTTTAATTAGTCAAGGATGGGCATATGCTTGGTGGTTCCCTATCACTCCTCCAAAACAGAGTGAGTGACTTGCAATATCTGATTTTGGAGAACATTTTGTTTGTTGTGTTCAGATTGGAAATACTCACTTGATAAAAGAAGATTCTTTCTCAGTCAGTTCTTGCATTTTATGTTGAAGATGCATTTTTTGTTGAAGACGCATTGGTCCATCTGTTAGCTGTCTGTCTGGGCTTTCATAAAAGGCTAGTCTCCTACTGAAAATGTTTTAATTTATATTATTCTACAAGATTCGTTTTTTCTTTGTATAAATAGTGGATAATGAAAATACATCACCCCACAAAATATATGAAAATTAGTGGTGGCTTATGTTCTACAGGACTACAGAGTTTGTTTTACATTTTGTTTCCAGACACCAAAAGGAGACAGCATTGCACTTCTAATCTACTACTACTTTTTTCAGCCTTTCTAAAACATCTAACTAAACATCTAAAACATTCTAACATCACTGAGAAAGAGAATACAATTCAGTTTTAGAACCTAAAATGAGCTAAGATGGAAAATAAGTTTTGAATAGTAGATCAAAAAAATAAATAGATTATAATGCCTGTTTTTTGCAATGGGAAGAATATGACTTTCAAGAGTTACTATTTGAAAAAGGGGTAAATGAGTGTTTATGAGGCTGATGTGCTCACAGGTAAAGAAATTATTTGTATGGCTCAATCTTTTTTCAATTTTTATTCATTTATGGATGTTTTTAAGGCTGATTTTTTTACCTTGTTTTTTTAACTTCATTGGATACTGAGATGGTTCCAGTGACAAAGACACAGAATATCTAATATTAGAGAGTAATTTATAGTGTTGCAGCTAGTCCATTCTTCATAAAATGATAGTGTGAGATTATACCCTTATGGCACAGTCTCCCCTCTCTTAACCTGCACAACTGGTTTAACCTCTGAAGTGTTTTAGATGGGAAACTGGGCCTGGGTTTGCTTCTTGCTCTCATCTACAGCCTCTGAGTGTATCACACTCTTGTGCACAGTAGTGACTACTAACCAGTTTGTGTGATTTTATTTGAAAAGTTCACTATTGTGTGTAACCGATGTTATGTTTACAGACAGGGCAAATGACTTTATTCTGCCTCTGATGGGTCACCTCAGAAAGTCTACTTTGATCTACTATGTCCTTTAAGATGTAAGCAGGATACCTTTATTTAAATACCAACAAAGCTTCTCTTTTTATTTACTTGCTACAGTAGAAAATTTCTTTTCACTTACATACCTTTTTATATGATCAATATTAAAATATTTAAGTCCACTTACAACTAGTTCTTCATGCATGTTTTAGCATCTCTCCAGTGCAACAGAATTAGCCATACATATAATGCCTTAGAGATAAACCTATATTTGCTATTGTATTTTCCATATAGTTATCTTTTTCTAGAGAAATAGTGAGACAGTGAAATAAAGTAAAGGAAGGCAAAATGAGAGAAGAGAAGTCCGAGGAGCGTACCGCTGTGTGTGCGTCCTTCACTCCTCTTGATAGCTGTGTAAAGACTGTGTGATAGGAAATGCTAATGGCAAGCAATTCAGTTGCCAGAGCTTGAAGAATACCATGCTCCTGCTACCTGGTGGATGGCAGCAGTGTCTCTAGGAATTCCTTGGAGCTTTTTCTTAATAACACAGATGATTTCGGAAAAAAAAAGAGATATTCTAATTAAAACAAAACATCCTGTCAGTTACATGTCATCTATAGTTTAGGTAAATATGTTCATCTTTTTCCTTGATGTTTTGAAAATCAAAGAAGATCATTATTATTAACATGTGAATATCAGCTTAGCTTTCATTCATTGGCTCA
Organism: Apteryx rowi; assembly: GCF_003343035.1. Taxonomy (NCBI): domain Eukaryota; kingdom Metazoa; phylum Chordata; class Aves; order Apterygiformes; family Apterygidae; genus Apteryx; species Apteryx rowi. The sequence continues at coordinate 415,332 of NW_020450853.1, forward strand.
GGGCCAGTTTTATGATGTGACTGAAGATGCCAATTTCATCAGCTTTCTTCATATAGCTAAGGTTATTCATGTGGATAAGTGGTTACAGGGCCAAGGCCTAGTATTTCTACAAACACCTAAGTTTTTTCTAAAGAAATTTAATGACGTGGCTAACAGTACCTCCAGTCTAAGTGCTTAAACAGTTACCTATGTACTTTAGCTGAAGAGTCTGATAAGTATTTCAATATTTGATAATTGATGAGTTTTAATTGCCCTTTTATTTTCATGCAATACGAATGAGTAAGAGTACACTATTCAGGTTTTGTGTTCAGTGAGTTTCTGTTTAGCTTGCATAATAATATAAAAATGATAGCTGTTCCTTCCTCCCAGTAATTTGTTTTAACTGGTCTTGGGGTGCAAACGTTAGTGCAACAGTATGGCAGAGTGCTCTACAATTTTTTTTTTTTTATTGCAGGCTGGGTTTCCAAAACAGCCTAATCGAAATTCACTGTAAGTTTGGTTCCTTCCATTTAGGCCTCAGCTTGTTACACCAGGTAATACTGAGAGTGAAAGATCTCTCAGGAGGAGGACAATCTCTTTGTACAGAGCCTATCATGGTGGAGAAGAACCTTATGCACTAACAATGCAGACGATAATATTTGAGGAAAGGTAGTCTTTTCTGTATGGTTTTATGCTATTGCTTTTTTATCTCTATTTGTTTAAAACAGGAAAAGTTAACACTCGTCAAAAATTAAACACTTTTAAAAATTGTCTTAACGAAGATGCTCAAACGTTCAAATATGTTCATTTAAAATTTCAGACAAGGAAAATGGAAGGGATCTTGACAATGATTTGCATAGTATTTTTCTCCCGCAGCATATGTTTACAGCTGAGCTATCAGTGAAAATTTATAGCAAAAAATCAGAAAAGGTCAAGAGATCTATGCTATAGCAGAGAAATTATAGTAACATAAACTAAAATAATAATGAATCATGATGCTTCACTGGTTCCAGCTTTATTATACTGATGCTTAGCAATGTTTTCTCTCCAGAAATGTGCATATTTACCCTATATTAAAGACAAGTTCATATAAAATATGATTAATATTTACCAACTGATTTAAAACATTTACAATGTTTCATATACAACATGGCGTTTTACTCTAATCTTTTTTTAGAAATGGACACATTCCATGATTTTTAAAAGGAACTTTACAAGTAGTATTTACGCAGGCTCAAATCTCAAATCTTTTCCTAAATGTTTATTGATTTTAAAAGAAATGTCCCTATAATTCCTATTCTTGAATATTTGTGCTAATGTTTTCATACTATCCGATGTGAAATATTACAGGCCTATGTTCTGCTCTGAGCATATAGAGCAAAAAGAACATACATGCCAAGCAAATGTAGCATGAACTTGATGATGCAAAGGTCTGGAGAGAGGGAGACTCTTATTGATGGCTTTGCTCTAGAGGAATACTATATCTGGAAAATATCATTCATCGGTACTTCTAAAATCTTCTCCCATTCTTTAACCCCCATGTACATGTGGAATAGGTCTCCCAGGCAAAGAGGCTCTCTCACATCTTCCCAGAAAATGCCAACAGAATGTGCCTGGCACTTCTAGGTACTGCTAGGTACTAATTTCATAGAAATAATGCCAATAATAGCTGGAACTTGTTCCCCAAACTAGTAAGACAATACTTTCTTCTAGTATTCAGAAATTTTAGAAAAGAAAATGGATTCTCCAAGCTGTTCTGAGCTGCATATAACAGATCAAAAATAAACAAAACCAAAAACACCCACATCCTTTTCCGGTGTTTATCAACAACAGTTACAGCCTGATTTTCAAAAGGTGCCTAGATAAGCTGAGAATTATGTCTCCCTGGGACATTTATAGACTGATTTTCCAGAGATGCCCATATGCTCAACAAGTACTTTAAAAAACAAGGTCTAGCTTCTACATTTGTTTTCCAAGGGATAACCGAGCTTTTCAGAAAGCTGTTTTATGGACACTGAAATTGTGACCATTCAAAATAACCATCATCTGAAGATACTGCTGGCATCTTGCCCCCAGTTAGGGGCAAGAAAATGTGGTTAGTTGGATTTCCTCAGGTTAACTCATGCAATTTCTGCTTCTCCCAAAATTCCTAAAAAGTGAAGTGCCTCTGACATCACATTTAATAACAACATCTGGGACAGGATTTGGATCTGAAAACAGATTCCTCCAGATTCTGTAGTCAAATTCCTTGATTCCTCCCTTGTTATCATTCCATCAATAAAACTGCTGCCTATAAAGGCAAGAATTGAGTGGGAAAGTTTTTGAAGAGATTGGCAGGTCTGTCTGCTTGCCTGCCTGCCTGTTTTTCTTTTTTTTTTTTTTTTATTAATTGTTTTTTACTTCAAAAGAAAACAGAACAGTCCTCGTCCCTTGAAGTCTGTGACAAAATTCACATTGACTTGTGACATGCAAGTATTTAAGTAATAAGCTTAAATACTGATATTAAAAATACTTCTATGAAAATTTTATTTAGAAAAATAATTCAGATTTTAGTATTTGATACTGTGCAGGTACTGGTTGATTGGGTGAGCTTTTTCCATTTAATTGATTTTTTATTTTTGGTCACTTTTTTAGATTTTGTGTTACAGAAGTACGATGTTGCTTTATGGCATGCTAGGCACTTTACATTCACAGAATAAAGTCTCCAACTCAGAGAGCTCACAGATAGAGCTGTCTAAAAGTTTTTTGAAGTACTGATAAAAAGTTTCATGCAAATGCATAAAAATATAAAAATAAGGATTCATTATTTTCAAACGATTCTCCTGTGGAATAGCAAGATAAAGCTCTTCAAAGTGACAAAGTAGGTGAAATAAGACAACATGAATATAGTTTTTATGATTAGTATTTGTTTTACAACTTTAACTTTCAGATGGCCATGTTAGTTGGCAGTTGGATTTTTTCGTATTATTTAAATGTTTCATATTTTAAATGCTCTGAATTTCCAGTTGTCCAATTTTGTTATAAAAAGCCTTATAGAAAATTCAGAATATCAAATTCAGAATTACTAGAAACATAAAAGCAGGAAAATGTTTTAGAAATTCCCACAGTACCTTCATTATTTCTTCAAATAATTTTCAATTACTTCTGTAGTGACAGTACTAGATTAATTTATTCTATAAAGAATTATATATACTACAGTTCTCTTACCTACTTTAGCAATAAGTTGGGAGGACCATCACTGAGATAAGTTTATAACTTTTTCCTRGTATCAATGCCGTGACTGGAAGAGGAAAAATTGAAAGTATTAGGAACTTTTTAAAGTCTGTAATTGAAGGGATTGTTTGTATAGCTAGGTAGCAAGATAAGTGGACTTACCCCTGACATTTATTAATGCTGGTTTTTATGGACAAAAAATAATTTGGAGTGTTACACTGATGGCAGGTGAGAAACCAAAAGTGTGTTTTTTTTTCCAAATATATGTTTTCCAGATATATATCTTTGTAGGAAATAATGATGAAATACTTAATGATCATACAGTTAATTGTCAAAACTGTACTACATTCAGCTCTTTTGAGCAAGATGGTCCACTAGTGAGAGCAAGCTCTAGTTATTTATTTGATTAGCTTCCTGGTGCAAATACTTTCGCTCTCTGTTTCCCTCTCTTGCTGCTTGTTTAATCAGCTTGCTATTTTGCTTTGCTATTTTTGAGCTTTCTATTTATTTACCTTTTGAAAAATATGTATCTTTCAACACTCAAAAACATCAGTTGAAAATACTGGACTGTCTTCTGTCACATAAAGCCTTCATTTCAGCATTTGTTGACATTTTCCTGTCTGACATCCAATAGCTAATTTTGGTTTCAACTTATTAAAATGCTCTGTTTGATCCTGAGCAAATACGATTTCTAATGTGGGGACACATCAGGCCTTCAGTGCAATTTCTACAGCGTGCATTAAGGAATAAGGCTGTGTGTTTGCAGAGCAGGTGCCTCTGTACAGAAAGGCAGCTCTCCCAGGACAGGGTCCCCTTAGCTCAGTGAACATCTGAGAGGACCCCTTTCTCCCGTCACAGCTGTCATCTTGATGGCCATCAGGGCTTGAACCTCTAAACATGAAAGATTATTTTTTATGTCTATAGGTAAGAACTTTATTTGGAGAGCTGGCAGGGATAACATTCCTGTCCTATTTTGACCAAACAGTTTCTCTAGCAGAATAGCTTATTTTCACATAGTCACATAAAAGACTAAGGCAAGGATCCAGCAAAGTGTATGCTTAACTTCCTCTGCATTCTGAATTAACATCAGCATATATATGAGGGAATATATGAATATAAATAGATGGCAAAACTAAAAGTATGTAAAATCAATGTACACACATACTGCTTGCAGAGCCAAAAAACTGTGGTAACATTTGGGGAAAAGGTCAGATCTTGATAAACCCCATTTTGCAGCTTTTGTTCCAGGTAGCAGCCTTCTCTGTCCTTGTGCAGACAAGCTGGAAGATCAGAAAATAAATGAAGATTTTTTTTTTCTTAGTAAGCTAGGCTCATGCTCAGGAATGTATCAGACTGATCCTAGTTAGTTATTAACTGTTCTGGCTGGGATCTCCTGTTCTAAGGACAGACTGCTTAGATGGTAGAGGAATTCCAATAACATGTAGCTTTTCCAGAAATCTTTAAGCCAAATCAGTTTGGTCTTATGCTTAGATGCTGGATCAAGCCTTCTTTCTTGGGCAAGCTTAAGATCCCGTATCTATATGCAATTCCATCCTAAACCTGTCAGTCATCTGGTACTACAAATGTCACGTTGACATGGATGAAGACTGCAGCAATAGTAACTCTTTTTAATAAGCTCTCCTTTTTTTCTGAGAATGGATGAACAGTTATGATTTCCTTCTCTTTGAGCAGGAAGACATTTTTCTAGGCAAGTATTTTAATCTTCCTTAGAAAGATGCTGTATAAAAAGTGAACCTTCTTACACAACAGGCCTATCCTTTCTGTTTATGTATGTCACCTCTGCTGACTTTACTGAGATAAGTTTTGACTACTTGTTACTTCTACTGGCACTTTGGATTCAATATAGTTCAGGCAAAACAGCTAGATTCTATTCTAGGCCACTGAAATTAACTTCTAGATAAGATACTATTACAGAAACTGCAGAAGATGATAAGTAGGGAGAGGAAAGAAAGAGGTTAGGAGGAAGTGGAGGACACAAACTGCTTGACTCTCAGATTCAAGAATGTCTCTGCAGGGCTAACAATTCAAAAAAACATGTTCTTAATTTAAATCAAAGAGTTTTTGGTCTGGAAATAACTGGTTAACAAAACTAGAATTCTATTATACCGTTTTAATCACTTTTCAGACTACAGCTGTATTTCAATAGCAAATACAAGCAACTACTACCTGATTATATTGTTAGAAGAGGAAAAAGGTAAACTACATCTAAGCTGACAAGAATTCCATAGCTATTACTTTCTGTACAGATTTCAGAGACTTGGAGTAATGGTGACTCATCAGATTTATGTCCTTCATTGATTTATTTTTCCATTCATTTATTTGCTTATTTCTAAAACATTTATAACTCAGTTTGTGAGTTTTTTGCCAATGGAAATAGTTGTGACGATATCAGTTCCCCCCCCTTTAAAAGTTATTTTAAACATGAATTTCTTTAGGTTTAATGAAAGATATAAAATGTACATACTTGCTGACCAGGGTTATAATATTTTCTTGTACCATTTACCTTTTACTGAATAAAATACACATTTCTGAGTGGACAAATTATCTTTGCATCCCCAGATACTTCCTGCAGTAATTTCCATTGATTGGAGTGCATGTGCTTGTGAGAACAGAGCTGATCAACTGCACTGAGTCAACAAGACACTCATTATCCTAACAGATGCTTTTATTTTCACATAGCAATAGGAGCTTTATGGACTATTGTTTTCTTTTTCTCCCAGAAGGATTTTCCAGTGTACTTATAATTCCAGGAATGGATGTTCTGTTGCAGGTTTGAAGAAGTTCCTGACAAGAGCTGAAGAAATATAAGCTATGATCCATAGGGACATTCTTTATGAATGTACTGAACTTTCAGCATTTGTTTTAAGTGGTAATTCTTGGGGAAAAAAACTTCTTCACTCATAACAAAAAATATATTACCTAATTATTGTTGGTTTTTCTTCCTGAAAGAGATAATAAAAATGTTCATCTTTTTCTCATATCTCACTCTATGGACACTAACCATCTGAATACCACTCCAGAGAGGTTCTTCCTGTGCTTCCCCTACCTTTACCTTAACAAAGGGCATTTTTTTTTGGTTTTGTTTTGTTTTGTTTTGTTTTTTCCCAGGAATATTATTCTGTGTCACTAAGTATTTGTTACAAATTGATTGTTAATTTATCAAATACATGTAATGGAAGTTGCATAGATGGTTGTGTTTATTCATTCACATCTTTGGGAAGCCCATTGCCAAAGTTTATCAAAAGCCTTTCAGATCTGCCAGTTGGCATGGGAATATCACCAGATTACTAATGCATTCTGCTTCTGCTGGTCTAGTTAACAAACGAGAAATATACACCTCTGGTATTTTTTACTTCTGGTTCTAGCTAAAATAAGAAACACAGAGTCAACAAGTTTTTTAAAATGGATTGTGTCCAGATGAATGCTATAAAACAAACAAAAACTTTCCTACTGAAAAGGCATTGTCAAGAGATAAATTTTCATAAGGGCCTATTCCACTTTTCCATTGAATAGGACATTTTTTACTCTGTCACACATAAACTTTAAAAATCATAATTCTTACTCTTCTGGATTAAATTCAGTTATCTTACTACAAGTATCAGATATGTCATCACATTAAACTAAAGAAGGCAGGGAGAAAGCTAGATTTCCACATCTGTTATAGAATTTATAGAAGTCATTAGAGCTATAATAATGTATAATTATACAGTACTGAGTGCAGTCAGAATCAAGACTAGTAAATGTTGGTACACTAATAGCATTTCCGAAAAATACATCTTATTCTGTTTTTAGTTTATCGTCTTCAAACAGGACAGCCATGGATAGGTGTAAGAGCAGAGGAATGTGTAACAGCTCCCTTTTTATAGCCTAGCCAAACAATTTGTTTGTGTCACTGTTTAGCTTGTAAACCAGGGTGTGTGATGTTTCTAGTATTTGCTAGAAATGGAAACAAATTCAAAATGCAAGCATGAAAAATGCTCTTTAAAATGTTTAAACAGGGAGTAGGAAGTACATATGCTTTCTTTACCTGTCGAAAAGATCTACTGGATTTATGTACCTACCCCCTTCCCACAAGCATGAAGGGCATTTTTGTCCTACAGTGTGTGTTGTTTGGAAGACTTCAGAGTAAGCTTAGACGGGCTTCCTGTGAGATGAGAAAATAGTTACAATTTTTTTACAGACATATATATATATATACATGAGATTTGGTGGTTATGGCTTTTTCCTGCTTGTGTCTAAGCTTAGTATTGCGGATATATGTATGAAGCAGTGCCTAGCAGCAGAGCAGTGATTACATAGCACCACACAGAGGGCAAGTATATTTCCATTTCTTTTTCATGTATCATTTAGTGCTAGCTGCAGTGATTTTGCATTTCCTTTAAGTAATTAAGCTATACAGAAGGACAGAAAGAAAAAAAGAATAAAAGAAAGGGAAAAAAGGAAAGAAGGAAGAAGCTTTAAAGAGTCAGGTAATTGCTGGAACATTAAGCAGTGATTACTTTGTCACTCTCCTGCACTAATATCAAGGTGTCATGTATCCTCAAGCTTGAAACATAATTTGTGTGTTTTGAAGATCTTGTAATGCATAAGGGGCAGAAAACAACAATCACAATAAAAAAGGTAGGTTGGATTCAGTCCTTGGTAACTCCAGCTTCTGCCAGTAAACCTGTAAGGGATAGGATTTCGGAGCAGTGGAAAGCTAACTGGAGGAAGAATCATGACCTACAGCCACACTTCACTGCCCTAAAAGGGAGAGACACTGCCTGGGGGATGGCCAAAGCACCAGTGTCCCTTTCCTTGCAATGGTTCAGCTTGAAAATTCCTTTTAAATCCTATTGCCACTCTAAGGTATTTTCTAATAGAGGGATGACTCAGTACTATGGCAGTACTAGCACTGCCTGCTGTCATCAAGCACAAAATATCTTCTGCACTGAGCAGACCAGGCGAGAGTATAGAGAAACATAATGGGGGCATTGTTACTCTGAACAATGCAATATTTTTAATTTTCATTGTGCTTTGTGTTACATCTCAGAAGGTATTCTTGAAGCTAAACTTTCCATTTCTCCCATCTCCCCCCACCCTTTCATGTTTCCTCATACACACTTTGGATATGTAGGCTGAAGTCTAAGATAATAATAACATTTCTGATTTCTTTATCATTCATTCATTCTGAGATAAATCCACTGCAAACACTGTAGATAACAGTCACATTAAACCCCCTAATACAACATTATGTATTTCTAAGATTTTCAAAACATTAATCTAGGTACCACGATAGTTTGGAAGTAACAAAAGATCTTGAGGCTTATGTTCCTGCCATTGAAATTCGGCGTCAAAATTCTTAAACTAGACACTCCATGTAAATTGTAGAGAAAGCAAATTCTGTAGTAATGACAGCATGACTCACCCAGGCACAAGCGTTCAGGAGATGATGAATTCCTTCACACTGTGCTTCAGATACACACACAGGAGGAAAATTTCAAATCCCTTCTCTTCCACAGGTAGAGTAGCAAGTGCGGTGGAGCAAGTGGCTGAGCTGGGTCACTGATATCCTGAATGGGTACCTACACAGTATGATATTCTGGGTCATATTCCTTACTGTTACCCATTAGAATTAGCCCCCCCTTGGATAAAACAGTTAAGTATTCCTTGTAGGAAAGACTGGAATTCAGGGCTTCCAGGTATGCACCTTGACTAACAAATAGCTACTCTTGCTATCTGTGAAACCCAGTGGGTCAAACATTTAATATTTAAACAATCTGAAAGTATTCAGGGGGAAGCAGACTGAATACACTAACATCTTGGTGGTTAAACCACTAATCTGGCAGGAGAATGATGTAAGCTCAACATTTGTATTCCAGTTTAAGCAGAGATGGGATCTGAACCTGGTTCTCCCCAGTTTTTAACTATGCAGCTTCCATGTTTCATCTTTAAAATCTTGCCTTGGTTGCGGCCCCCAAATCCAAGAGCAGACTATGTACACTACTTTTCTCTTGCCATTTTCTGCATGCAAGGCTCATATTTCAGAGAGTCGCTCCTTATAGTACATGAGAAACCTGTTCATCCAAGTCTGGCATGCAATTTCTGCTAGGCAGCAAGCCACCAAATGGGTGGGTAAAACTTGGTTTGCAGTGACTGAATATCTTTGACTGAGCTTTCTGTCTGACTTGATTCTGCCTTTTGATGTATCACTGTCTGAAGATGGTTACCTTCCTCTCTCTGAGTATACGGTGCTAAAACACTTCCCAGCTCTTAACACTTTCCAGCTCTTATTAGCCAGTCTCCAGACACCAGCTCTGACTTCATGAACAAAACATTTTCTAGGTGTAATATAAAGTGTGTGCCGTGCTTCATCCCCTTTAGATGTAGACCATTGTCATGAGTCTGCTCATGAATATTGCTCCAGTTGATCTTATATATGTGTACAGAGATTATTATGCATATGTTTCCTATTTTCTGAAATCTTTATGGCCTTTTGTCAGAGTCGTCAGAGTTATGCAATATTGATGATATGGTAATGTATATATATATAAGATCTATCTATTATTTAATGAAGCCACTTCCTTTTATTTGCAAGTCATTTAGTATGGCAGTGCCAAATTTTTGGGACACCTGATATTTATGATGCTCTGTCAGTTTTAGGCTTTTCAGATTAAGCAACCTATATTGTTATGACAGGGAATATATACCAATATGATAGCTTTTTGAAAATGTTTAATGAAGTCTAGTGTTTTTCATGGTGGGTAAGAACTTGCCAGTCAGACCCTTTTCCTTTCCCTTGCCCCACAGTGTAAATTGTTACAAACCAAGAAAAGCAAAGACAGTAGATGTGAGATTCAACTCCAGATTTAGAAAAGCTGAGAGTCTACACTTCAGTGTAGTCAGCACAGTCTATGCTAACTAGAGAGCAAGCTGGTGCTCAAGTGTCTACTTCAGTGCGAGCTGGAGCTGATCTGAACCTCAGGAATTGTCATTTAAAGGAGTGATGGAAAAAAAGGAATTGATGAGAAGAGAAAGCTTGCTAAGCAAAGAAAATAAGAAGCAGGAATCATAAAATGATTCTCTACAACTTAATACATGCCTGGTTAGGATCCTGGAGAAGATGGACCTTCTTAATAGAGTCTTAGAATGTATTTTAATTCAAAATCATAAAAACACATGTTCTACAATATGTGGACCTGTGCTAAAGTAGCAACTGAAAGGATGTCTTCTTATGTAGAAAAATAACTTAAATTGCAAAACTTGCCAGCCCATTTCTATCAGGACAATCACAAATTCCTCTTTTTCACTGTCTTTGAAACACTTTGGTGGACTGGAATTTTCTTAAGGAGAAGAGCTCTAAGATTAAGGAAAAGCTATCTTAGCCCCTAAAAAAGTGATTTATAATAGGATATATTTAGGGTATATTGGTCCACCAGGCAAAACAATATCTGTGAAAACTTATTAGCTTCATAAATCACTATTTTGGTGCAGATGGATTTCTTTCTTCCATGTACATCATCCTTTTACATGGGTTTCATTTCAGAACTACTAAATCTGAAATTCTTGCTCCCAGTGGGCTCTGTGAAAGCACAAGGAATACATCAAGGTATCTACACGCTGATTTGATTGCCTCATAAAAAGCTCTAGCTTTCACTGACTTTGAAGGCATAGTTTCTAGGAGCAAATGACTTGGGGGGGCTTTGTGAATTATCAGAACCAGTTCCTAACTATTGCAGGTATCAGATCACATCTCTCAGGTAATACATTTATTGTTCCACTGACTTTGACTAGCTTCTCCATGGTAGCCACTGAAAGAGTAACTGGGATTTAAAGCTCTTCTCCAGTAAATGTAGAAGACAGTAGAAATGCTGCTAGATCATCACTGACTCTAGAAAATCTGTGGAGGGTTGCCCTCTCCTATCTGCCGTCCCTTTCACACTTACAACTACGGGCATACTGTGTCCCCTTTCCTTGCTACTATTTAATATTTGAAGAGAAAAATGTCATAATCACAAATGTGAAAAGTGTTTTACCAGAGCTATTCTTGAGATGCAGTCTCCACAAAAAAAGGTGGTAGCTTTTATTCTGTATAAATATTGTCTCTTGTAACCTGGACTTCAATAAAGGAGCTATGCATTGATGACAAGTCTGAGTGTAAGGTGACAAAAGTAGATTAAAAGCAATATGTTAGTTATTCATCAGATTTGAAACCTACTCTGTGGTCTTCTCATTAAAGTCTACAGCACAAACTAGAGAAAGAGGGAGGAACAAAAGAGCTATTTAATGTGTTTTGACTGAAGACAGTGCTTTAAATTATTTAATTTGCTCTAAGTTGTCTAGGCACTGGTGGAAACAAATGAAAGATGCTAAGAAAAGGTTCATAATGCTTCAGTTCAGATTAGACAGTAAGAGAAACATTTTACTTCTTTGTCTAAATATAGATATATCAGAGATAATATAGGGATAGGAACAAAGAGCCAACATTGCAAATTTGTTGGGACAAATCCCGTCTTTCTCTGAAAATATTTTTATAGAATTTAATGTGAAACTGTCTCAAGCAATTTTTGTAGCTTTTGGGTAATATGTTGGATAATGAATAAATAATTGCAATTCATGGAGATGTGAATATTTTGGTGTATCCACCTCAGGGCTAATGGACTGAAAGAACAAGCTCCCAGTATTTGGTAGATCAAGGTATATTCATTCAACCCAGTAGTAGCTCTGGATACTATCTTTAAATGAATTTATAATGCTGAGAAATAAGCAGTAATTTCTAGATTGGGAGTAAGGCCTATTTTCTAACACCTATGAATGTATCATGTATTTTATACTTTCAGTTTCAATTTCCTTTGATAACTTTATCTATGTGATGGTGAAAGCCAATTTAGTGGGGGGGTTTTTTCTGATAATTTTGCTATTGTCTGTATTGCTAAAGAACCATGTTGTAATAATTTCTGTCAGAATCTTTTTTTTTTTTAAGAATGTAAAGTCAAAAATCTACCAGGTCACTATTTGAAAAATGGCCTTGGACTAATTTTGAAAACTAATTTAAGGAAAGCAAACACAAATGCTGAATGAGTTATTTTAAGGTACTCTTTGAAGTTGTCTTAGAAATGCTATGGTTTTGGAAGGCTTTTTTTTTTTTTTTGCTTCATATAACTAGAGTACATGAATTTCACACATAATTATTCTACATCCTGCTGTTATATGTTAATTGTGAAAAAAAAAAAGATTGAAAATCATCATCACTTGTCCAATATTTATTTTTGCACTTTCTATTTAAGTTTTAATAGGATAAGTAATAGACATAGATTTATTTATTTATTTATGTTATTGTACTGTCAGGTTAATAAATTTATCAAAGAAATGGTTGGACTTTTAAGGGCTTAAAGCATGGGAAACCTTTCCAGGCTTTAGAGGAATAGCGATAGAAAGAGTCAGTAGGTGGCAGTCTTTCCTTTCAATATTTTCAGTACCAACTTCTCTTCTTAAGGTGCTTCTGAAAGCTGTTATCTCTAAAAGGACCTTAAAATAAAGAGGTGCCCTCAAGTGGTTATTATAGATAGTGTGGACTGCTTTAGAAAAATGGTGCTTGCTCTAGCCAATTTTCATGTCAGAAAATTATATTCTCTTGGTTTTCATTTTCTCAGCAATGTCAATTGTGTATCATTCCTTTCCCAACATCTGAAGAGTTGTTGTGCTCTTTGAAACAATGCTGTTATCCCCCAGTGCAGTTATTACAATGAATTTAAGCATCTAATGCAATCTCTTACCTTGCAACACTGTAGTTAGGAGACTGTTTCTGGCTGTTCTTAGGATCACAGAGCAGTGAATAGCTAACAAAGATGCAGTATTTTTGCCTGGTGAGAGTTGCATAACCTTGCTTCACCTTTACTTAGCAAAAAAAAGACTATTTGCCTCAGAGTAATAATCTGACATTTTAAGAGATAAGAAATGCTTCTCCTAGTAGCTAAGGGAAATTCAGGCCTATTTCAGAGACCCACACACTTCGTAGACAATTTATATTCTTATTTAACAAAGCAAGATGTAGATCTATGGATTACGTTAAAGACAGTATCAGTATAAAGACAGGATATTTGGGACTTGCCAAATCAGGCATGCAAATCTTTAGTGCCATCAATACTAACAGATAAATATATTTTTAGAAGTGAATGCACATTTGTGCATTTACAGCTTTGATATATCATACATTAAGGTCCGTTATCTTTTGTCTGTTCATCTCATATATGGTGAATTACACACTCTTATCTTTCCAAAAGTGGTGTGCTTATATTTAATACTCAAGAATGTAGGTACTCATATTTGTAGCTATTCTTAAAAATCTTGGTTTCATAGTATCATTTGATCAGGCAATCTCTATTGTATTTTAATATACCTTGGTTTCTACTGTCCCTTTTCCTCCCACAATAAACAAATGAAGAAATACTTTTAAGTTATTTTTATCCCATTATGTTTCAACTGGAGAAGAAAGAATTTGTAGAGCTTGTGTTTTTGATAAAGAAGTTAAGAAGAAAAATTGGAACTAAAGAACAAACTGAGAAAACCGTAGAAGCAGACTTGAAAATGATGTATCAGTCTTTTTGTGTGATCCAGCAATGTAACTTTATCTTTCTCATTTGTACCCAAAACCTTTTTTATTAAGAAACATTTTAAAATAGCATATGTAACTTCAAAGGTTTGCAATGTTCTTTTGCTTTCTTTCTCCGTGTTTGTTTCTCTTCAATCTTCTCAAGAATTTTTTTGAAATGCCTGATGCTTCTGGTTGCTAGACAGAAAGATACAATGGCATCTTTTATGGTTAATATTAATGATTATGGATCATGACTAAGTCTCTTCAGGTAGCAACGGTTTTTGCATGCTGTACTAATCTTCATGATTTTTTATTTTTATCAGTGGTGAAAGAAGGAAAGTAAGAAAGAAAGAAAGAAACAAACAAACATACAGATTTCCTGCAAAGGTGCACACTGGGATAAATTTTGACCCAAAGGATTGTTATAGGAGGGAGTGGAGAAACAGATCAAAAGATAGATGAAATGTTAGCACACAGCATAATCAAATTTTCAGCGTGGCTCTTGTGTACCTCTCAGTCTAGCTCTCCTGGTAGCTGGCAGCACTCAAAGACTAAATGTGCCTATCTAGCAACCTGATCCAAGACAAAAGCCTCTGTGGATTTTCCCATGTCATTCCCTTATGCTGTTCACATTATAGCTTACCTAAATTATGACTATTAGTCTTATTAAGGTTAAAGGGAGAATGAGGTTCACTGTGTATTCACTTCTCTTTTACTCTTGTAGGCACTGACATAATTTGTCTATTGAAGCACATTTTTTCTCTAAAATTCACATTGTAAAGATGGCTCCCTGCTACTAAATGTAATTTTCTGTCTTATGTGCTCAATTCAAGGACAAAATGCATTTTTGTTCTTGCTAATTTTCCAGTGCCAACATGGCTAGACATTAGAGCCTATTCCTTCTCTTATACAATTAATGCTATATTACCTAAGTTTAAGTATTAGGATCTATTTTTTTCCCTTCATATCAACATTCAGGAGAAGAGAAGGATTAGCATTAAAGTAAATCAAGATAGAAGCTGGTTTACACTGTTTTTACTCCTGATAATTGCTGCTCAAGCAGGAAAGGATGTTGCTTGATCTTCTGACTGCAATTTCTAAATGTAAGAACCAGACTATTTTAAAAGAAACATGTTAATATACGCTATATGACCTGTGAGGTATTGGAGGGAAGATATGTGCTTTCACACTATAAGAATTCAGCTTAATATATTTGTAGGGCCTTTCTCTCCCCTTTTTACAAAGTGCCAAGATAACATCTTGGCACTGCCTGGGAAATAGAACTGGTGGAGAATACAGAAGGCCAGTTGCTAAGCTCTACTTCATATAATGCTGTGCAGCTTTCACTGCCTACTGATTAGATTTTGGATAGAGGTTAAGATGCTGGTCTTGACCTATGGAACCCTATATGATTTAGATCCTGGTTTGAGGACTACCCATGCAGTGCTGTCACAGCTGAAATTAGGTCCCAGGCTTAAGAAAGGAGAAGTTAGTGGCAAGTGAACTTTTCTATTATTTTGGGGAGGAAGGTTTTTTTTGAGGCAATTTGCTCCCTGAATGTCTTGGAGTCTGAATGTGTTGAAATAACTTTTCCTTTTTTCTCCTTTCCTTTAATATTTTGGGAAAGGGAAGCAGAAGAGGACTTGTAATACATTGTTTGGTAGAGATACGGGTCGCATTGTAACATTCTAGAGTGACACTTTATTTCCATGGGATCTATTTATTTATTTTGAGTAAAACTGGGATGTACAGCTTTCCTTTATGTTCAACAAAGATTCAGAAGACATAATATGGTTCTTTTATCTTTGTTTCCTCTCTTGACTGGAAAAAAATAACTAAGGACACATACAAAAATATATGACTCCTTTAGGTGTTCCTATATTTCTTCCTGTTATTCTAGTCTTTGAGGGAGCAGCTGCCACATGATGTTGTTGCTCTGAGCTGAGAAAGTGAAAATGGTATATGGCTATTTTTGTATTGAGTGTACCTAAGAAAATATATCAACTGCTATTCAGATTTCCCCTATCCTCTGCTTGATAGCTGCTACTGAAGGACTTGATATTCATAACATTCTTCTTCATTTCTTTAAGCTTGAAGGAGAACTATAGTAACCAGGATGACAAATTGGACAGCCAGTGCCATTACCTGAAGTTCAGCTGCAGGACTTGGACCTAGTAGAGGAATGAAAGTAGGGTGGCTGTCCTGGGAGAGGGTGAAAGTGGGCCCTTAGATGCTAATTAATTGACTTTCTGGACCTGCTATGGGGTTTCATTTGCTTGAACTTTGGACCTGAAGTTGACAGTGTCAATAAAAACTATAATAAGTATGAGAAAGATAATGAATCAAGAGGGATTTGTCCATACAGAAGAAAGGTGTTCCAAGAAGGAGCAGGATTTCTATAGGGCACAGTCAAAGGAGAAGAGGTGGATGGCTGGAAGAAGGTGACTTAGAAAACATCAGTCCCAGAGAACGCTACACTGTAAGGCTAATGCTCAGTTTAGGTGATGGTGTGAATTGGCCATCCTGTGGTTGTTGAAGGCTTGCTTGTATCCAAATACCTTTACTAATTTTCACTCTCAACAACTACTCCCAGCACTCTGTGAAGAAGCTGGAAGGTGGGGAGATGTAGCTAGATATCCTGTGGCTTCTGCTGTTTGGGTGCCGGCCTGCCCACTCCTTTCACAAGCATTCCCCTGTGGCAAGGAGTTCCCTGAAAGCTGGTAAAAGGCTTTGAACTGTTTTACAAAATGCAGTTGGCAGAGGAAAAGTGCTTTCCATCAAGAAAGCTGGAGCACAGTGATTTCCCAGCTGCTCTGAGGTGCCATATGTTTGCTGCATGACTGCTAATGCTACTCCTTATTTTTTCAGCAGAGTCTACAGACATAACCCTCTGTAGTGATACTTCTATGAGGATAAGCAAACTGCTAGTATGGGGCAGTATTTCACTGGGGTTAATGACGGGTCACCCCTGTCAAAGTAACTGACACAAGGTGCCATGAGGAATATGGAGATCAAGAACATCAGTATTACCAGTCTCTTTTGACACTGTAAGACCTTGGGAGCAAGACTCACAAATCTTTCTGACTTGGTCAGCACAGAAATTGAGATTTAGTTGACAG
Organism: Apteryx rowi; assembly: GCF_003343035.1. NCBI lineage: Eukaryota > Metazoa > Chordata > Aves > Apterygiformes > Apterygidae > Apteryx > Apteryx rowi. The sequence continues at coordinate 432,237 of NW_020450853.1, forward strand.
GAATACTAGAAGGATATTTTCCAAATGGCATTTTAGATGTGATTGTTGTAATTTCCATAAATAATAGCAAAACTGTAGAATATAGCACTGTAGAATCATGTGGGGTGTTACTGAGTGTGCCTCCCCCACTTGGCTTTTACCAAGGAGTCAAAATATTTCTCCTCGGGATGAGAAGATACTCTTTTTTTTGCCCTGAGCAGACTTGACAATAAGATAGGAAGGCAAAGCACAGGGTGGAGAATAAGGTGTGGGAGAAATGCACAGAGGGCTCAGTTTCAGTGCTCTCCCTGGAGCCTGGAAGATGACAACCACCAGGAAGAAAAACAGTGAACATGTGGGAGAATCTGGTAGAATGGCGGTTGCCTAGATCCTAGAAGGATGATAGCCAGGACAATACAAGGTAAAATCAGCAATATGCTGGAAGTTATCTGAGGAAGGAATGTTGACAAAAGTATCTTAAAGAATTGCCTTTAAAAATAGATGAACAAATCTCCTCTCCATTGGCAGGCATTAAGACAGTTTTATATAGTACAGTCTGAAGAGGTTAGATGTCACATTATAGCTAGGGATTTGCTATCAGTGAAAGAGCTAGAAACAATAGGACACTGAAAGAGTATGGGAAGAGGTATTTGTGCGGAGGAAAACCATTCAAGGAATTACTAGACTGTAACTTCAAGAATGACACTGCCGGGGGAGCCCACCCCTATTCCTTACCTCTACAGAGCCTCAGTAAATGATAGCATTGATTCACAGCTGTTTCAGGTGTGTTACTCATCATTCATTGACTTGGCTGCAGTTACAATCAGGAGTTGCGGTCCTGGACAAGCTTGGTGAAGTGCAGCCCTAAGTCTGTGCTCTTTCATACAAGCATGTATGGTCTGGCTTTTATTCTGTTAGGATTTCAGTTGTACAATTAGTGTTTTTGGGGAAGGCCATGTCCTCTGTTGGAACAGTATTTGAGTAGTTCAGCAAACTAGTGAAAGGAGCTAGGGATTAGAAGGAAGCCATGCCACATAATTTTTTTTTTTTTTTTTTGATTGCTCCCTTTTTCAAAATAAACTGAGGCCTGGGGAGAGTGTGGGTTCTTGGCTGGACTCAATACAGTCAGAGCATTTCAGGAGACGGAGGGAGAAAGGCAGAGAAGAAAGAAAAACCTTGAGGAGTCAGTGCAGAACCAAATATGCAGGAACAGGGTTGAACTGAACCCTGCACAAATCCCACCTCCTTCATGATGCAAATTAGATAACTAATTTTCAAAGCAGTTAGGAAACTCCCAGCCACAATACTACTGGTGTATTTGCCTTGTAGTGTCACCTCACCAAGGCAGTCTGTGCCAGATTACTGGCTTCAACTGATGAACTGGGATACATCATTATCTCAGTGTGATCAGAGCTATGAAACATGACAAGGAAGCATGGAGTTCCCTCCTGAGCCAGTATAATGGTGTTATCATTATAATGTAATATTATTTTATACAGTATGCCTAATGGTCAGATTTCAGTTGGGATATGGAATTTCAGGTCATGCTGGACTAAATTTTAAAGGGGAAATTTTAAAGGGCTCATAAAGGGCCATCATTAAGCAAGGGACTTGCAAGGACTATAATCTGCAGGTGTTTTTCTCCATCTGATAGCAGGGATACTTTGGTAGGAGGAGCTGGATAAAAAAACAGCTTTTGTCCTCTTTCCCTTTGAGCACAGATTGGTGATGTGACTATGTGGCTACTCCAGGCTGGGGAGATCACAGCTGGATCTCCTTATGGGATGACAGGACAGGCATTAATGTTCGCTGTCATAAAGTCCTATAACTATCACAGATTTTCAGTCGGATCAGAAGCAACTTAAAAAAAGCTAACTGGTATACAATTGAAGGGGAAAGAAATGAAGTGCCTTGGGTTGCTCTGGATGGTTGATTATTGACCTAGTACCTGTTTTACCTAGTCAGCGATAGTATTGAGAGAGGTAGGTAAGTGCTGTGCTGGATGACATGTTCAGAGGGTGAAGAAAACTCAAACGCTTAATTGCAAATATGGCTAAGAGTACACAAATTGTGTGTGAGGAGATACACTGTGGATAATTGGATACATGTAGTAATGATGGAGCTCATCTATCAACCAAAAAATTAACAAAAAAAATATTCTCTTCAAATTGTATAATGACCATTGAACTTTCTAATTTTATGGGGGGGGAAAAAAAGGTTGTGCAAGCATAATATGTATAAGGAGGACTTTCTATGCAGGGCACAATGCATTTCAGCCAGATGGCAGAGGGCCAGCCATAAGAAGTAAGAGATTCAGTAGCAGGCTTATGAGTTGAATTATAGATAATAGAAGAAAATAATGGGAAAGTGGGTAGTGGACTTTGAATTTTGTTCAAAGGAGGGGAGGGGAAAGAAAACTCAGGAGACATACAGACCAGATTTTCAACTATGTTCATCATCTATACTCATTCCATAAGGCACAGTTACTGCTTGGCCCCACATATATGACCATAAAGTGTCAGCCTGCAATGTATTCTCACCTTATTATCTGTCATTCGTTATTTGAGTGTCCATGTCAATGTCTGTATAGGCTTAAATCTAGTCATAAGGAGATATGGATTTTCCTTGATGAATTGTCCAATGAGATTTTTATTCACTTGTCATTTCAGACTGGCCAAACTGGATAAAAACAAATATTTCAAAACTGCTCCTCTTTATTACAAATATTAACAGAAACTGAAAAAAATCTTTATTTAATTTACAACGAACTGTGTATAATGTACTGAGACGATGATATCCATGCCTACCAGAAAACCTCACATAGAATGCTGAAGCAACCAGACTCTGTCTTTACTTTTTTAAAAATAGTTAACACTAGATGTGCTAAAACACTGAAAAACATATACCGATACCAACTGCATATACCAAAAATAAGGTATACCAAACACGTTGAGCAAAATTATCAGTAAATACGTGTTCTTACTAAGAAAAAAGATCTTACCATATTGTCTATAAAAACTTCATATGCAAATTATCTTTTAAGTCAGTTTGGGAGAAAAGTAGACTGGGGGTAGGAACTGTTTTAACAGTAAAGTATAACAAATTAGAACTTGAATGTTCTTTAGGCAGTTAAGAGATGTAGAATGAGTTTCAATGAGACACTTAAAATTTCAGCTATTCCAGACTCTGCAAACTTCACCAGCATTTTAAACATCCCGAAACCAACAAAGCTTAAGCCCATGCAAATAGAAAGTGACAAGGAAGTACCTTCTCCAAATTATGCCTGTCAGAAAACTACCAACTGCAAACTCTTCATGTACAAATTAAGGCTCTAACTCTTGACAAAGATCCCTGCAAGCAGGACTTTGAACTCAAAGGAAATGAGCTTTATTTTACCTATTTGACAAGGCGTAATATCCTTAAAATCTACCRTAAATGCTATTGCAAACATAGTCTTTGGGGGCCTACTTCTAAAAGGAATCTCCTGAGTATAACAGAAAGAAAGGATATAATTTTTTTTTTCCTCTCTAGCTCCTCTTTAATTTATGTTCATAGCTCAGGAACTTGGGTTATCATATTTTTTCCCAATTACCTGAATGCCAGCCTGGTTTAGGCTACTGTTGCTATCAGAGTGATTACCTATAAAGTGAAGAAGCTGTTCCTTGCTTCTCTCCATGCTTTTCTCACCTCTTGGTCTCTATGCTGGAAGGAAATTGATTGAGCAAAGAAGAAAGTACCCAATAAACCTCCTTAAATGGATGAAGTAGGGCTACACTTGCCCAATAAGCAGAAGAGATATAAATTCCTCTGGATTAGTATTTCAAAGGACAAATACCTTAACAGTATGACAGCTCTTAATAACAGGCCATACTATTATTTTTCTGTTTCCCATGGATTTTTTTTAGGATCTGAGTATATGTTTTAGTATATGTTTTAATATCTTATTTTCATTGACGCTAACTACTCTGTGTGGTGTTGTTGGTTTTATATTGCAATTATTGAACTGTTCTTTAGCAGCTCTGGTTATACAGAAGTATACACACTCAGCAGTGTTTTTGTCAAAATACACCTTCAGTTTAATTGCCCATAGCAAATAAACTGAAATTACCACACAGGAGTCCTTTGGTAAGAAATTTCTTCAGATCTCAGGACATTGTGTTTCAGTGTCCAGCTCAACTCTTGTCCATAATTAGCACACCATCATAAACATATTTGGAGACAACTCAAACATATTTTGGTTTCAAAAACAGTGTTTTTATCAGAATGTTTTGTATAAGTATACTACAAACACAGATGTATTGATTCTATACCATTCATAAGTGCAAATCAGAAAGAAGCTCTGTAGAGCATAGGAATTGCTTTAGAAATGCAGAAAGGATCTCTTGAAGTGTAATAGTGAGATCCTAGGGAGAACAGTGAGTAATAGAGAGAATCCAGAAAAGCAAATTATCAGTGAAGAGATGCAATGTTACAAAAGTCCAGTGCCATAGCTTTCAATGTGCATGAAGTTTCACTACACTGGCTCCCAGGAGTTAGAAGTCCTGAGTCACTGTCCAGAAATTAGATTGATTGTTTCAGCCATGGTAAATGGGTGTTTTGAGGCCCTATGTTTTCTTTACATTGTGGCCATGCTGCCCCACTACAAAATAGTGTACAGATAAGTCACGTAATACATTATTGCAGGACTTCACAGGTTGATGTAACTTCATGGTCAGGTGAAAAAAAAAAAAACATGATATGAAAAGAATCAAAAAAAATTAAAAAATAAAAATCTTTGCTGAGAGTATCTTTCAGAATGAGAAACTGAATGATTTTGTTAGAAAAAATGTGAAGTTATTGATGATGTAGAGTGCTTAGTTTTGAAAAGCTAGAGAGCCACTCTCTCCTGTCCCTGAGTGAAGTTGAAAGGCAATCATGAAATCATTACTGTGCAAACTCTGTTTTGTTACTTCATGCTGTCACTATTCTATTGAAGCTTGCGTTATTTCAATGTAGGGCGACCATGTACTGATGCTACTTCGTGCTGCTCGAGTCTGTGTGACTTTCCACTTTCTATTTGATGTATTATCTGATGTCTCTTTTCCCTCTTCTCACTTATGTCATTTTACTACTTTTCTCCTCAAAGAGACACTTGTATCATGATCATTCCTTTAGGCATGTGTCAGAAAAAGTAAAAAAGGGAAAGCTGTGAAATGTGACATGCTGGATATTTGCTTATACCTCTGTTACAGAAGAGCATGTTCTCAGAGTGGCCCCAAATCACAGTTTAACTGTCCAAAACCACCTTTGAACACAAATAAGTCAGAGACTTAATGATGATATTTGCACCTGCATTTGCATGTGCATGTTTGCATAAGACCAAGTTTGGTTGGTAGATTTAGTTGACATACTTCTAGGCTACAAAGCCTGTTAACAGCAGAAATAATGCATTTGGTTGGGAAAGAGTTAACACAGTAAGCTGCAGCAAAAGTCTTTTACATGCTGCTGTGGAACAGAGGCAAAGTGTTAATGATTGCAGAAATATTTGGAATTGGGTCAAAAAAGGGCCATCAAGCAAACAGAAATGTCACTATGAAATTAATTATTGGAGCAATATATATATAGGAAAAGGAATGAACTTTTTCCTAATAAAAGGTGAAGCACTAATAGCACAGACTGAAAGCAGATAGGCACAATAATGCTTGCAATGCTCCACCAGTGTACATCAGCTGTGACCTGCAAATGTCTCAACATTGAACCTCTGTTGAGGAGATACTGCCAAAAGAGTCAAGCTGAGTCACATTATGTTTTAGTCTTCTAAAAGTGAGTACATAGAAAAGAAGCAGAGATAAAGTGACCTGAATTAAGAGCTGAATTTGTGTTTTCTGAAGTGAAACCACTGTCCACTAATTTCTGCATTTAACTTCCAATCAACTGACTAAGGATACTTAGAGATTACAAGGATTAATTAAAAAAGAATAATAAGCATTCTTCCCTATCAAGTACCACATCTGGAATAGTTTGGCATTTTTTGCACAACACCTCAATTCATAAAAGCCAGTGTCACTCATGATTTCATGCAGTGATGTTAAAAATGACAAATTTAAAGTAAATGAGGTTCTTATGTTGTGAATAATATTTAGTTCCTGAAATAAGCAGCTGCAGAAAGGGAAATCTTAGATAATTCTCACGTAGATTGTTCTCTCTGGATGACTTGAAGTATTGACAAGAATCTGGATGACCTAGTGTTAGCAGTAGTCTGGATTCAATGGTAATATATTTTGTAATATCATCAGTGTTATGTCAATGTTGTTATTATTATTATTATTTTTTCATAACTTTTCCTACTTCCTTAGCAAATTGCTTTTGTTAAAGGGAAATTCTGCCTTGAAGGCAACAGTAAATTTTGGCCTTTTTTCTTTAGTTCAAAAAACCCCCCACCTGAAAACCCCCAAATCTACCTCTGATCTGGTGCCAGCTGACTGAGGGGGCTTCTTATTAACTTTACAACACTTCTACTCAGCTCCTCAGTGAGCCTGCAAATTTTAGTGATGCCACTGAACTTAGTCCATTGAAAATGAAACAGTTCTTTCCGTTGGCATCTGTTTGACTGATGTGAACTACTATACCTTAGAGACAGACCAAGAATTTTTTCCAGCTAGTGACATGACATGTCAGAGGTTTGACACACACCTCTTAATCGCATAATCATTTCCCTATTTTCTTAAAGTTCAGATATATGCACCCTTGAGTATCTGTTCAGATCAAACAGATTCAACTAGCCTCTCACACTGGGCTTCAGGATCAGACATTAATGGTAAGCTTCTATCAAATGCAGCATAACTATTTAACGTTCTCGTCACTTGTGCTTTATGGTGTTATATAGGTAGGTTGTTAAATATGAGGTGTAAAGTGAATGCAGAGTGTATGCAAGGAAAGGAAATTGGCTATCAGGGGTTCCTCCACATTACTGTGGAGTAACTACTTATAGTTTTAAGAAGTGTGAAAGGCTTCACACTACTTCACTCCCTTGGAATTAGACTTTATGTGTTTCACAGTTTTCAGACTTGTGAAAGACGCGCAGAAAAAATAAGATAAGTTTGTGACAAACTGAGGGATTAACAATAATTATTCCTCTTGACATACCTAAAGGATGAGTTTTTGAAGACAATGATGTGCTGAAATCTCCTTTAAGAGCAAACACAAACAATATTCATGATGTCTGATCTTGGTCAAGTCACACTTACGAATGTCCTTACTGGAACGAAAAGTACTTTTGTAACATATTAAAGAATTGTGGGTTTAGGTAAGCACAATCAGATTTTTAATGCATTTAAAATTGGTATCTAAACATTTTATGTTAATGCATTTCAAACCGGGAAGCATGAAGCTATCTAAATATATACTAGATGTATACTATTTGTAGTATTTGTAGCTTTATGTATCATGTCATATTTTTCCTACTTGTAAAATAGAAGGCTGAGAAGGCTAATGAGAAATATTTATGAGAACAGAAAGCCAAGTGTCTTCTGGTGCAAAACTTTGTGGGGATATTCATTCTTACTAGACTGTTTTTTGAATTAGACACTCATTCCTGTAAGAGAAAATCATCTCTATGACAATTCACAGTGAATAGATAGCATCATAAGTACCACACATGAAAAGTCAGTCTTTTTTTCCAAAAATCATCTTTGCCCATCTTTATTAAATTTTGGCACTAATCTTTGAATGGTAATCAGCATGTCAACCTGCCCATTATAGGTACTGATAAACCAAAGAACAGTTTCAGTTGTTTGCTGGTTCCTTGTTCAACAAAGAACCAAGGACCAGTTGGAATAGAGTCATTTTCAAGTGATTAGATAAGCAATTGGGTACATCTTCTCCATCTCTACACATTAAGTTTTTAATAAATGCTTAATATGTTTTTTGTACATCCAGTGGCTATAGTTTAATTATCACAAAGTGTATTTACAGAATTGGATATATCAAAGCTATATAATCTTATGCTTTATAGATTGTGGAATACAGAAGGGCTCCCTGGATAGACACGTTTAGAGAAAAAACTCCTTTATGTGTTGTTCAACTCAAGAATAAATAGAAGTATTTCAAAGCAAACTTGTCTCGGTAGAGTATTTCAGAGAAGTAAAGGTTAACAGATGAAGTAATTAAATGATAATCAGTCCGCAACTGAGGGCATCTAGCTACAGCATAGAGGATGGAGTGTATTAGGTGGGACGATGTTTTTTATGAGTAGAGGAAAAAGTCATGACAATTGGATCCAAGTTGCTAGAAGTCATACAAAGATTTCTGATGCATTCATCAAGGATAAACTGCACTCTCTGAACCGACACCAGTTCCTTGGAACAGTGGATTGTGCCATTTATTTAGCACTGGATATTTATTTGTTGTTTGTTTGTTTATATATGCAACTTTGCATTGCCTGACTTTGAACTGCTGTGAAATTTCATGTACAAGAAATCATCTAACCTTTATGTGCTAGTCCAAGAGATCGAATTTAACCACAAAATATCTTAGAATTCTACATTTCCATTGAAATGCCCTGATGCTGAGCATTTTCTCCTGGGTAAGACTGTACAGAAAAAATGAATTATTTTAATCTCTGCATGAGGGCTAGAGAGATGATGGTTGAGGGAAGATTTCCATCTCTGATTCATCCTTCTTTTAGGGAAGGATAGATGGAGAACTGACAGAAGCATTTACAGGATAACAAAAAGCAGTTTTATTGTACTTGGTAACAAGCACAAAAACAAGAAAATGACCCCTATCCTTGTCACTGAAAAGAGAGAACTTCATTTACCAGATTATAAAAGATAATCGGAGTAGAATATTATGGCATTATTTGCAGAAATATCCCATCCTCTCAGGTCAAAACTTACTGAGTTCCTGAAAATACAAAGAAAACACCCTTTCATATAAAGACAGGAATAGATGGCAATTTAGATGGACAGTAGTATACAGATAATGCAAAAAACAGTGAGTTCTGGTGAGTTCATGACTGACTCAGTAGTAGTGTAATCTATACTCCTTCCCCTTGAAAGCTATAGTTTTCTGTAGGCTATAATAACTGGAAGGCCAAGACCTTTATAGCTGTTCAAACGGAGAAGAGTAACTTCACAGCAAGTAGGTGAATGTAGGAAGTTGGGTGCCTTCCTCCTTTTGCTAGAGATTTAAAGTAATTCAGCTTTCATGATCAGTCACCATCAAGTAAAAACACCATACTACAAAGTATTTAAACTGACATTTTTTCAAATCCAAACCAGATAGACCATTATTTGAATTCCCATGACTCTCCTACAGAAGATAGAATGGCAAATACTGTTTGAAACCACAGTTCAAAGAAGTAGGTATTTAATATACATTTAAATAAACACATTAAGAAAAAGAAGATGTTCAGTTATAATAATTTAGAAGCATTTCAATTCTATTACTTATCTTACTATGGTAAGTTTCTGGGATACCTGACAGAAATAATATTCAGGGTTAATACAGCATAATGAGGAAAACACTACTTGATCCAAATTACTAGAGATCTCATGGCAGTTTTCAAAGAAGGTCCTAATCACTCTGTTAATTACAGTCAGCCTTGCTAAATCGTTACCTAGTTTCAATGGTTTAAAGCATTTTTCTCTTTCTAGCTTGACAAAATTAATGTCTTTGCTATATTCCTTAAAATGCACATTAAATTAGTACCATTGATTCAGTTAAAAATTCATCAAACCACAAGAACTGAGCCAGGAATTAGTGATCTGCAAAATTCTAGGTCACTTATGATATCACACTGTGAGAAACCACTTACAAAATGTGAATTCTGATTTGCAGTTTTCCAGTTTGCTCTAAGAATTGAGAACACTGAGATGGACTTCAGTTATACCTGTGAATTAAATGTCGCTCATACAGATCTTGATTCAACAAGGGACTTAAAATTAAGCATATGATAATAGTATAATAGTTCTGGATGCAAGGTAGAAAGGAGAAGAAGAGGGGACAAAGCAAGTATTTTAGGTAGATAGTAGTAAGATCATTACCTTGTAGGAATCATGTCATAGAGGAAAGGTCGTGACTGATACAATGAACTTATATTAAAGTAATTTCATTTTGCAGTAAAACTTAAGTCTTTGAGGAAAAGGAGAATAGACAGCAGGCAAGTAATTTGCTCTGGATGTTCTGTCCCTCGGTGAATGAATTCTTGCCTATTTGCAGACTTGTGGTTTGTTTTAAAGATTAGGTGCTTTGGGATTCTTCTCATGTAAACATAACATCTTATTGGAATAAAAATAGCAAGTTATTTGCCGTGGTATTTGGAAAATTCAGTGATGAGTGACACATGCTAAAAGAGGTAATACCTGACTCAAGAAAAGTATGAGGAAATAATTACAGTAATCAGGTTCATGGAAGAAAAAAGGTGATCAAGTAAATGTCTGATGACTGACAGAGACAGATGGGACTTATTCAGAATTCTAAAAAAGTTGCAGCAGGCTTCAGGAGTTACCAATATAGGGAACATTTCACTGGGAAGAGACAGTCTGCAGGGACCTGCGGAATGTACAGCTTACCTGCAGCACGATGGAAGACAATGAAGAGCTATTCAGGGACCAAAATGTTAAAAAACAAACAAACAAACAAACAAACAAAAAACAGAAAGAGGGTTTATTTAAGGTGAGCAGGTACAAATAAAAGAAAGGGACTCATGTCTAACAAAGCTTGAGTGTGTGTGTGTGTGTGCACGCGTGTGTGAAGATGGAACAAAAGAAGAGAAAAGTGTGGACAGAATGTAAATAGACTTTAAAAAGCTCTGAAACATTACTACACAAAAGACTTCTATGCCAGATCAGTAAGTACAGCATCAAGGATGAACTGTTATCCACTACTACATCAAGACTATGCTAACTTAATGAAGACATATTTCAGTCACAGTTTTGAATGAAAACTTTATTGGATTGTAAGTGGGGAAAAGTACAGGGTGACTTGTGGAATGCCAGAAGAATTAATATTATGATCATCATTTACCTAGCAGAAAAAAAGACAAGAAAAGGTGCCTCATTCAGCAAAAAAAAGCTTTGTACTTCAGAACAACCAGACAAGCATGGTTGGCAACTGAAGTACAGGTTAGGATTGGTTAAATTCAGATTACTGGGCACCTAAGTGATAATGGAGATGTCAGAATTTTAGATATTCAAGAATAATTAATATAACTATAATAATTCTATCTACATGGGGAGAAAAATGGAAAGATTAAAAGAAAACTTTTCTGAGCAACACACAATTCTAAAGGGAGACGGATTGTAGCATTTCAAAGAACAGGAGTTCATTTCAAATGGAAGTAACATTTTTTAAACTGAAATGTTAAAGAAATTTAATCAGGGAAGATTTATAAGAGGGTATAGCTGTGGAAATAAAAAAATAAATGTGAAGCACATAAATCTTTTGTTGGTAGAAAATTTAGACAAGAAATTGACAGATAGGAATGGAAAAACTATTAGTAGGCATAAATAGCTCAAAAGTTGTTACAAGAAGATGAAGCCAAACCATGTCTACTGCTACAACTGACTTCCTGCAATTAATTCTGTTATATTTTGGCTTCAGATCATGGCATTCCGCACACTGGTGATTTTGTATTTATGAAATAAGGTACAGCATCCTTATTAAAAGATTTTGACATTCTTGGGCAATCACAAAACATCATGTATGAATATACTATTTAATACAGAACTTGGATAATGTGGCTGGATTTGCAATATGCTACTTGGAGAATACCTTACTTCTCAACCAGAAATTTCCCAAACCTTTTGAACCTTTCATTTGTTCCTGTGATGCTAAGTGCTTTAGAAACATATAGTGAGACAAAGCTAAATCTGAAGAGGTTCTGAGCATTCAGTGCTAACCGTAAGTCCAGTCCAGAGATGGAGGAGCTCACTGTCTATCAAGATTTGGCTTGGTATGTCTTTTAATTTAAGTATGGACTATGGACAAGAGATGAGTCTCTCTCTCTCTTTTTTTTTTTTCTGTAGCAATAGGGAACAGYACTATAGCACTTCTGAAAGTGCCTCTAAGAAATATGACTTAATCTGTCCTGTCTTTGTGAAGATTTTCTCTACATCTGTCACACATACTGATAACATTACTCGAGCCATTATCATATTATCTCTGACCTAGTGTTTCTTATCAAACACAAAATATCTTTTAATAAGGGAGGTGCAGTGCCTTGTGTATAAATGAGTTAGCAAGATTCAGACATTATGGTTACCCAGGAGGAAAACTGGGGGAGGAGAAGTAAAGGGGTTTCAAGATCAAGATGAACAAAAAGAAGACCTTCCACACCCCTCCCTGAATAGCATTATTGCTTAATAAATGTCATAATGTTTATTTTTTTCTCTTGAGATATTTACCTCTTCAAGTGTAGTGAACATTGAGGGTAGATCATTTCAATCTATTAATTTTGTAAAGTGAATGCCTCTGAACTTACAGAAGTGCTGATTAGATATATATATTTTTGTCTGAGATTAAAAAAATGTAACAGTGGACCCAGATTTATCACATAAAAGGAAGTATTCAAATACATTTTTTCTGAGGCAGGGCTGTTTTTGCTTTGGACATATCTTTCTAGGCCATCATATTTATGGTCTCCCTCTCTTTCCTTGAAAATGTTGTATTTGTCAGATCAATCTATGGAAACAGATAATACCCCCGCCCCCCAAATTAACAACTAAGGAATTATAATATTATACCAACAATATCTAAACTTTGGTTTCAAATAATCAAAGAAAGCTTCAATTTACAACAAATGTCTTTCTACTAAGTAGGCTGTAAATTTGTATTTCATTTCAAATACATATAGTAGGAAAAGCTTATAATGAAAACTTCTTCTGGTATATGAAGAATTTTAAACCTGTTCAAAAAGTGAATAATTTGTACATTATTATATAACATATATAGAGAGTAACTGGAAATTTCACTGAAGTTAATGAAATGCAGAAAACCAAAACCTCTTCTAATGCTTACTTCTTACCCTGGATAACTATTTATTTGGCTACACTTTTTACGACTTTGTAATTTTTAATGGAGTTGTTTAAAGTACTATTATTTAAACCATCAYCATATAAAGTTAATTTTTTCCTCAGCATTCTAATTTAAAATAGTTTGTACATGGAAAAATAGCAAACAACACTGTTCTTTCCCAGCAGCTTTCCTAGCTCTCCTGTATACCTGAGCTGAGATCTGATAAATTACATGTCCAACACTGTACGGCCAGTTGTAGATAGCCTTGAATAGAACAGGCCTGTGAAGTCTGTGTAGAACAACATAATCTAATGAGTTTGACCCTGGAACGTTGAGTCATAAATCCTCATTTTCTTCCACAGCTCTGCTGCAAAGAGGTTACTTAGGCTGCTTAAACTGCTCAGACTTAAAAAAAACAAAAAAAAACAAAAAAAAACCATCGACAGTGACTCTGTCTGAAAGGTATAATAGCAACACTTGGCTCACAGGGGCACCATAAGGATTCAGTAGTGACCTGTGGTTACCCATTGGGTGTAACTGTTAACCATGGCCCGTGTAGGTGGAATATGTCCACCAATTAACAAAATACTCAATTTACTGAATATAAGAATGGCACCTTTATTAACTTGTTTTCTTCACAAAAGGACTGTAACTGTTAGTCTTTAATTACCTCATTTTCACTTTCAGCACAATATTAGTTTAACACTCCAGCTGCAAAAATGATTAATGAACCTGCGAATTAATGCACGTAATGATACAAAATACTAATGTATAACATAGCATGAAAGCACCACACTGTTTTTACCATGTTCCACAGACGTCACGCTTTCCTGGGAAACATTTTATGGTGTATTAACTGCCTGATCATTGTGAATTAATGATGAAATAATTTGTCTTTCTTTGCCTTTTCCTAAATTAGCTAAAATAGTAGATGTGCTGTTACAGACCTGTGATGTAGAATGATATAAAGGAGCCCAGCAGGCCTCTGATTGTACTTTCTTCAAAAATATAAGCTGAAATCATTGTAATTTAATTAGGAGAAAGGGATATTTTAGCATATCTTATCGGCTTTTAATCAGGACCTCAGTGAACAACATTTTTCTATTATTAATAAAAATAATGGTGACTTTTTCGGTCACTATAAGTGATTATGACGCTTCCATAATTAAACTGTTGCTTTTCAGCTTCTGGGAAGGAAAAGAAAGTAGTATTTTTTCTTCTTCAATTCTTTGCAAGGTCTGAACATGAGAGTGAATGCGACTGTAAGGTTTTCTTGTGGTACTGTTATTATGTAAACAGCAGTGAGATGGGTATTACGGCAGCAGTGCTTACATTCCACTTGCTTTAGCTATAAAATTCTGGTTGAGATAGACAAATGATTGAAGGGTTGCTCTCTCCTTTTGGTCTGAAGAGCATTTACTTTTGTTGTGCATAATAAAAAGTTTGAAGACCAGCCTATTCCATGTCTACTCTGTCCTGGCAAGCTAAGTCACTTCCTTCAGTCTTTCTCTCAGCCCAAAAATATGCAATGACTTTCTAGTTTCAGCAATGCTATGTTGTACCTCTAAGTCCATAAGAATCATCTCTTCTTTCGATTGCCTCTGAAAATTTGCTGTGTGTCTGCTCACTGTTGCAAGTAGTATCTCTGCTTCCCTCAAAAGTTGCCCTCAAAAGTTAGCAGGATGGGTAGGAAGACAGCAGTACACACAGGGATTTGCTGAAGCTCCTGCAGTATTGTAATAATTTAGTAGTGCACACCTACATGGCAGCGGTCTGCCTATTGCCCCTCCCAGCTAAGCTTCTCCCAAGCAGGGATGCATAGACATGCGAAGTTGCTCTCAGCAAGGCAAACTCTCCTCTTCAGCTCTAGGGCACAGTAACCAGGGGCAAACCAACAGCCAGCCTTCAGCTGTGCAGCCATTCACATCTTTTTCAATAGGAAAAAACATACAGTATGGATACAATAAATTGTAAGCAAGCAGCTTGTCATAAAAATTGTTGTGTCATCTGATCTGGATTACATGTTCAATCCACTGTGGACTGGTGTTCATAATGCTGATGTATTTGAACTAAACTGTCCCACTGACATCCTATGAGACCTGTCACTTAAACTGCTTGTGACACTATACAGCTGTGGTTATGCCTTTCTAAGTGTGAGCAGGTGTGGAGTTACACAGCATTGTCTATTTACCAGGCTCCGCTGTGAGCTCACTGTATTTCCCTGATGAACAGTTCAGAGAAATTGTGGAGCTTAATTTCTTATATTCCTACTTGGCAGGGGGGCGGGGGGGGGAGGGGGGAAGGGGGGTTGAGTTTAGAAAGTCCTTCTAAAAGTATTCTTTCAAGGGTGCTTGGGAATGCATTTGTGTGATGTGTTCCCCTATGTACTATGTTAAAGAATACATTTAAAGACTTACTGGGTTCTTGCTCTTCTTTCCTTTCTGAACCTCAGAAACAAAGGCAGTGTTTTTTAGGCAGGTGGAAATCTCTAGGAGAGGAGAAGCTAAAGGTTTAGAAAATGCAATGACTCAGGCCATTCAGAGGTAAAGGAAGGAAGAATGTAATGCAGACACTTATTTTTGTGAGTGTTTGTTGGGTAAAAAAAATTGACAGATAGCAACAAGGCCTCTCCTTGCTTGCCTTTAGTGCTATTGCTGGCATTATGTGTTCATTCTCTGGCATGTGTGTGAGCTCTCCCTCTCTTAACCATTTTGTCTTGAATCAGAAGAATGGCTTTAGTAATGAATGAGGGCTGCACCGCTCCTACTGCCTTATGCTGATCCTTGTCAGAGTTCATGCTGCAATGTCTGCTGAACTGCTGCGATTTAAGATAAAGCTGTATTCTTCTAAATCATTGCAACGATAAAGAGTGATATATATATATATATATAGCACAGCAGGGAAATGCAAAACAAGAAATGGTTTTAAATAAGTTTTATCCTTAGGAATTAAACTTGCCTATCCATCCAGGGCTGTGCAAACATCTATGCAAGTTATTAAAGGGTGCAAGAAGCCTTATGGGAAGCCTTATGGCTGTTGTTAGCCCCTTTTGTTGTCAATGAGGGGCATGGCAGATTGTTATAACCTTCAGGCTTAGCTGGAAGTAAAAAGATAGTGTAGAGAAAACCATGGAAGTAATGTTGACAATAAGGAGACAATGTGCTTCCCTTCAGGGAAAAAAGCTGGCTAGAAAGTCATCAGTGAATCATGAGCAGATGACTGAGAGAGACCCTGTATGGTGACTGACCTGGAAAAAAGGCATTAGTTTCAATAAAACAATGTGGTCCTCTACCTTCCTCCTTTTTCCCCCTCCCCCCAGCTTCCACCCCCAAAATGAGGAATAAAGGACTGGAGGAAAAGGGAAAGATGCTCTAAAAGGTGATTTCATAGCTGGCTGGATTAGCTTCAGTTACACCTTTGACTCTTGAAATGCTATGAGGCTCTGAAAGAAGAGGGAAAACATCATGAAGGGAAAAGATACTGCACAGGGCTCTGTGTTTTGAGACATTGCCCTCAAAAGGACAAGATTTAAAAAGCCTAAATGGAGGCCTAGTTTATGAAAATCTGAAAATAGCTCTTAAAATAGAAGGAAATAAAATGAATTGCATTAATGCATTAGCTTTTCAATAAACTTATTCTTATAGTAAGAGCTATCTACATATGGATGACTTCTCATAGAGAAAATAGATTTTTCATATATATGAAATATAATCTATGTAAATGTGATTTCTTCTAATTATGTTTTTGTGGGAAATATCTGTCTCCATAATCTGATTTTTTTATCGTATTTTGAGCTACAACATGATATATGCTAAAGAAAATGCTTAGATCACACATCCCCCTACTGGTAGCATATAAAAATTTGTTTTGGTCCTAGGAACTGAGTGAAATCTTAGTACTTGATATTGCTTTGTTCTCTATTCAGGTATTAAAGGAGAGGAAATTCTCTACAGTATCATTGTAAATTGAAAGACTAAGTTTAAAAATAGGAGACAATGGAAAACACTGATGAATTATTGATTTTGCTTGCATGCTACTTCTGAATATGGCTGCTTTGTTAGTGTGACTTTTATCTCGATTTTATTCTATGGAGTCATATCTGACTGCCTGGATACAAGTAATTATAAAATTACTTACATTTAAACTCTCTTGATAATGCAAATCACCTTTAGTAAGGCTGCACAGCACTCTGAAGTTAAAAAAGTTAAAAACTGCATCTGTTTTTCAATGTTCTAGTGCCTCCATGTTTTGGAAGAGGAATCTGAAATTTGGCAAGGGTGGTTTCCTCATCTATGGCATGTGCTCTGTGAAACTGCACATATTTTTAATCAGTCTGCGTATGCTACAAAGCTACATAGGCTTATATATAATAAGCTACATAGCTTATATAAGCTACATAGACTTATACATCATGCAAAGTCTCTGAAAAATCTACTGATGCTGCATGCTCAGGGAGCATTTTTATACTGACCTCACATGGCTTATGGCTGCAGGACTTGAACAGCTCTTCCTTGCAATTGATTCCCCCAGGAGGTTCTGCATTGTTTGAAGATCTAGGGAAGGGTATTGGTGGTCATGTAGAAAAAATTTTGTGTAGTTGTAGAAGGAAGGGAGAAAATATGAACACTGTGGTCAATGGAGACAGGAATGAGATCAATAGCAAGTTTCTCTGGCAATATGGACAGAAGTACAGAAGCTAGAAGATGACCTAGACTAAGCAGGAGCCATGGATGTCAGAAAAGGCTGCAGGAGAAGGAAACTGAAAAAGAGCATTCTATAAATAATAAAGAAAAGCAGCCATACTTGCAAGTCCTGGAAACTTAGCATAGTAAATAGGTCCAGTAAAGAGCTGTGATATGGACTAGCAAACTCGTGTTGCCACTCCAGTAGAAGATATCTGAGAAAGAAGTTAACAGCTTTATACTGCTACTTTTTTACTGCCTTTTTTTGTTATGACGTTGATATCAAGTCCACTGACACTATTACTGTAGAAGGTTAGGATGTTTCTATATAACAAAGTCATTGCTTCATTTTGCCTGAGACAGGGAAGAAGGAATAAAAATTTTATGTCCCAAAAGTCTTTTTAAAGAACATTAAGATTTCTTTTTAGCATGAATAACTAAAATCTTATACAATTCTAGAATAAACTGCTTGGGCAATCTTCACTTGTATCTACTACCAGCATCCACTATGAAACAAATTTCCATTACATGTTTCTGAATAATTTTTGGATAAGATCTAGGCTTTGTTTTACAAGCCCTTCTAGGGGATCTTGGAAAGCCTAGCTGTCGAAACAAGAAGGGTGCAATCTGCATACATATTGACTGCCTCCAGTCTCCCAACTGCCAGGAGTCAGCTGTCTTAAAGCAATATTTTTTCCAGGCCTTACTGGTTGAGAACACTGAAGGGAGCTCTTGATCGGAGCTGTGAAGGCAGCTTGAGGGGTCCTGTAGGGACGCTAGGTAGTCATGCGAGCTGTGAGGGTGAAGCAGCAAGGAAAGCTTAAAAGTAAATACACTCTAGAGCTATGTTTTCCTGTCCTGTACTCTTTTGTTTCAGCCCTTGTGTTGATAAAAGTATAGTAACATTCACCTTCAATACATGTTTATAAAGCCACCTGTGAATGACCTGATAAACTTTAGGGTATGCCCGTCCTCAGGATGCAAAAAGGCATAACTAGGCTCTACTGAATTTCTCAGGTGGTCATAGAGCCAGAGCTCGAAGCGCATTCCCCCGCTCAGCTACAGCTTTCTGTTACTCAGCTGGAACAGGAAGAACAAAAATTCAAGACTTTTGGAACAGAAATTCAAGATTTTTGTAGTTGTTTAAAGGTAGAATTTCTCAAGAATTTTAAGAATTCATTTAGGAAATATTTTTCTATTTGTCTTTTGTTCATATCAGGGAGTAAATACTTTCATCCTTTGAGAAGTTCCTGGGCACAGAAAGAACAGCTATTGTTGATAGACAAATATTTCCTTCACTTGCCTTTGTATAAATGCTTCATGAAAAATATTTTAACTCTGAGGAAAGAACGCGAACTATAGTAAAATAAGTCTTCAAAAAAGCAGGTAAACAAACTATTTCTCAACAGGGAAAGGAAAATTAAAGGTTTGTGGAAAACACTGAAAAAGATAAAGAGTTCCATCCSTATGTATACTAGCTGTTCATCAAATGTTAGCTCTAATGCTACTCTCTGACTGCATCAGTTCTTCATTTTCAGCTTTCTGTATACTCTTCTCGTATTGCTGTTTCAACTTGAGGAATTAACTTTCTGTTGACTGTTATATAGCTTTTCACAGTAAATGTATTAATTTCTACTATTCTATGCTAGAGGGAGATTGTATGTTTAGTTTATTTTTCACTGAAATCTTCTGCTTTGTTATCAGCACTAATCTGAAAGCTGAGTAAAATCAATGTACACAGAAAATTAAATGATTTTATTCAGTGTTCATTCTCTCATTCATTCAGCCTCGTAAGGACTCATTTTGCAGTAATAGATATGGGTCTAGACCATGAACCTTTACCAAAGTAGAAAACTCACAGGAATATTGCTATCACTACATGGCACTATTGCATCTTCAAGAAACTATATGCTGGCTATAAGGGTCCTGCAGCCTGACCCATTTAGTCTTTTCCTGACTTACCTAATCACTTCATGGTTTCAGTAGAGAATTGTAACATGTAAAGCAGATATATATGTATTTTCCTCTCCTAATCACTTTTGAAAACTTTATCCCTCTCTTCTAGATATCATCATTTATTTTGTGCCTATTGTATGCAAAAAGAACACATTTTGTGCTGCCTTATATCCTCTGCTAGCCCACTGAAATAAGTGGAATTCTACAGGTCATATATCAGTACTGAATTTGTCCCAATGACTTTTTCTATTTATAAAGCAAAGTGATAGAGAGTACTTTTAATATGTTTTAAGAATTAGCTCTGTGATACAGTCTCTGATAGCCTGGTAATTTCATGTAAAATATTTCGGTTTTAGCACATCTTCAGTGTCACAAAATAAAAGCCTACAGTATACTTCTGCATGCAAGAGACATATTCCCAGTTCTGTTCCAGAAACATATACACTTCAAAGAATATACATATTGGGGCTGCCTTACCAATGCTTATTCACTTGTGTAATCTTTACTTGCACAAGGAGTCCTACTGAAGTTAAAACTCCCAGATACAATGCAATTACTCACAAGCTTTAAGGTTGCATGGATCTTGACAATTGTGTTCTGCCCCCAGCTAAAGGCCTGCTTGAGTTTCATCTGATAAAACCTTCCAGCTGAATGCTTCCCTACTGTGAACATGTATTTTGAAAGCTGACAAGTATATGGCTTAAGAAGCAGAGAGCCATTTATAAATTGGCAAACGATTTTATGAAAAAGCAAATTTAGCTTCCTTTTAATAGTACAACTATCTTTTCAACATTTCAGAACTGTGCTATTTACTTTAGTTTGCAGTTTTCATTCTCATGAAGACCTGGCTTATTATAAGATTTCTTGCTATTTGTGGGAGAAATAAGAAAGAAAATGTGAACATTGTTAACACTAGTCTTAACACTGACCTTCATTGTTGGGGAAAGAATTAATGTCATATTTGGCACTTAGCCCAAAACTGCAACACCACTCTGTCCCAGAATAGACTTTACCAAAGGGTTCTGCTTTCCAAACTGTAGACAGCTATTTGCAAAACACCAATGCCAAAGCCAAATTTTTCAGTCTCTCCAAGATAATAAGTAGGCTGGTTGCATTCTGCTTTGGGTTATATTATGTCACAACTTCTGGGTGCATACTGTGTGTATGCATACAGGATATACACCGTATGCATAATGAAGCTTTTTTAAGATACTAAAAATGATTTAATTTTAAAATTGTATGGTGTGTAATCTACTGCATTAAATTGGCTTGGCTCTACTAGCATAAATGTCATAAATTGATTCGACATGTCAATAGTAGCTATTATCAAATTATATAATCTAGCTCCTTTGACGTGTTTCACACGGAGCTTTACTTGAGACAAAGCAGCTAACTGAAGAAGAATCGAAGGTTTTCTTTTTTTTTTCTTTCAATTACCTAATTGTACATACTCATATCCTCATCTTCTACTAAATRGAATTAAATGATTCTTAGAAAATTACTAAGTCAGGAAATCTGGAACACAGTTATGCTTGTGAATGTGTGTGTATGTGTGTGTGACACATAGAGAGTCTGTGAGTGTATGCCTGGGGCTGGGAATGCCTTCCTTGTTGTATGAGCAAACCAAATTAATCACTGATTTTCCTGCAAATATCCAACTCTTTACATCCCTAGAGCTAAGGGGCATTTCCTTTCTATAAGCATCATCTTTCAGAAACCTCAGTTCTTCATTCTGACTATCTCTCCACAGCAACAGTGGGATTTTTGGCAGGAGCTAGCAAGGAGCATATAGGAACATGGTATCAGACAGAGACATACTGCTGATGGAGGAAAGTGTTGTGCCCTTACCTTGCAAGAATATCTTAAGATGCAGGGGAATTCTCTTGAAATACCTAAACAACATTCTAGGTTTGGCTGTTCTGAACTGTTTGTTCCAGCAGATGAAAAACCTTGCATTATCCGATAGAATTATATAGAAGTATATCAGACAAAATTATATGGAGATGGAATTAATTAAGTGATTTACTATCTATTTATTTTCTATCAAGTCAGCTTAAAGAATGTCTGTTGTCTGTGCATGGCTGTCTCAGTCAAAACTGTATTACTTCATTCTAAAATGATGGTGTAGTTCAGGTCACACTCCAACTCACAGATATTTCTGCAGCTCTATACAAGTCATCAAAATAGTTATATCAGTAACACTATGACCCAAATATTTCTTAAGCCGCTATATGTCGCCTCATTAGACATACACTTTCTACTATGGATTTTGAGTATCAGCTGGCTGCAGCATGTTTTCTGCATTTAGCCTTTGTTTCTATTTAGCAGGTTATATAATTACTACTGTATGTGTCATGGCTATCCTGAGGTGATAATATCTCATTCCACTACTCCCTTTCCCAACTACTAAAAAAATGAAGTTTTCTTAGCAGAGATCATTGTGATCCTTGATTTGTGTTATTCGGGCAAGCACAAAACCTTTTTACAAAGCATCACTATTTTTCACTTACCACAAACTATCCTTGCTAGTCTGTTTTACGTGTGGCTGCTCTACTATTGAATTCTGATTAATTAGCAGTAACACACCTTCTCTTGCATGTGCGTAAGTGCTAAACTCCAAAGCTTCGTTTGATCCTTATCTCATGCTGATGCACATCAAAAATAACCCTTCCAAGGCGGAATTGTCATTTTACAAAGAAGGGCTATGGGGAAGAGTTTCTCTCTCCCGCTCCATGACCCACAAAGCTTTCTCTTCCTCTCCTTTCCTGTTCTCTCATCCACAAAACTAATCTACAGATTTCTTAGTATGATAAAGCCTATATGAATGAAGTTGTAATGTACTGTGCCTTGTAATTCAGAAATGTGAATTTTAGTGTTTTAAAGATACTTTTTGTATTTGACATAAAAGTGAAAAGTGTTAGCAGTTTATTTGATGAATTTATTGTAATAGGCAGAAAATTGACTATAACATAGGAAGGAAATACTGTATGATGATAGCTGAACTACATTGTCTATATATGTCAAATCTCACTCATTTGGATTCATTTATTGTTTGTTCAATACAAGTCCTTTATCTGTATTAAAATTATTTAATATAGCATTTTCTGACTCATCTGCATAGCTTGTAAAATGTGATCTGCAGAGCTCTGTGACCAGCAGTATTGCTTAAGCAGTCTTAGCATACTTTTTTTAATGAATGCCAAACACCTAGCTGCACCTAATAATACTCTTATCATTTTAATGGATGTGATATTGAGCTGTATTGGCTTGTAAAGCTTCAGTAAATATTGCAGGGCTATAAGAGTCATTTGAGAGAGATTACTTCCCCCTACCTCATTCTTCTTTCTCTATTTCCCTTTTTCTAAAGAAGATAGAGATGTGGATATTAAATGGGAAAATTAAATTGCATATGAGTGAAGAGGATGGATAAGAGTGGATAAGAATGTGGTCATTGTTTCAAATCTGAGCATTGGTGGGGTGGATCCCCATAATCTTTGAAGTGCAAGACAATAACGTTTTTAGGAATGCTTAACTTAGTGGAACAAAGGATTTTTTTTTTTTCAGATACCAAGAATTTTTTTAATCTAAGTTTGGAGAGAAGTTTTATTTGAATAACTGACCTAAACAGGTTTTCTGAAGCTAATTATCCTTTCTTTCAATGCAAAATGTCAGGAAACAAAGTACATGAAAAGTCCTCAACTTTTTTCTTAGGGGTAGCCCAAATCTGTGAGCTGTTTCTTAGCAAAATCAACTCACACTTACCATACACAAAAGTTTGTGGGTTTCATATAGCAACAATAAACAAGGGCTTATTTGAGGTGTGAAAATACTCTTTTGAGGGGTAAATAGTGGACAAATTGATATGGTTGTAATGGCTGTATAAAATGCACTGGAAAAGCTGAGACAAAAAACAAGAGATGTAGAGTGGATTGATCTCTTTTGACACCTGAAATAATTCAGATTGAAATCACTTCTTTGTGAATGCATAGTTTAGAAATTAAAGTAGTAAAAGCTACTTGCACTTCTCTACAACTTGACCAGGGTGATTTCCTGGTCTAAAATGTGGTGCTAAGAAAGAACAGAAAAGTGCTGGGAGAGGTGAGGATGGAGTGCTAGAAGAAGGATGTAACTCCTCTTATATTCTAGCACCTGTTGAACTAGTTTCATATTCTTTGTCTACATCATACCTTACATTGCATTTGATGTTGTAGTCCTGTACTTCTTGGTGCTTCAAAGGGGAATGCAGAGAAAGGACTGCATTCTGAGACTGCCACTTTCTCAGGTTTCTGCTGAGAAGAATAAGCCAACAAAACAAACAGATTCAGAATGTCAGCATATTCAACCAGAAATCAATGAAATACAATGTTACAGTAGTAGCCTGGATATATACTCCCATATGCAGAGAATGTTAAACAACATGCAAATAGTATGGAGGCATGGGGCAGTAGGCAAAGGTCCAAAGGAGGGGCTTAGGTACTTGAATCTGTGTTTTCTGATGTAGCTTTTCTTACTTGTACGTCACTTAGTAAAACACTTAGGGCTTCAAAGCCATCCATACCTATGATGAGTATATGTCCTTTGGCAAGACCTTACCATTTTGGCGCACTTCCATTTCATCACTATTTCATGGCACAGTATCATTACTTTGCACTAAAAATGTTAATGCTACTACCAGGGATATCAGTCTGGAAACTGAAGGAGCTGGGGAGGACAGGAACACTAGTATTTTATTTTAATTAAAGTAGGGTAGCCAGAAAAGTCAGGAAGGCAACTGCTGGTCTAGGAGCTGGGGAGCAGCCCTTCATTTACAAAAGGAATATAACAGAAATATGTGCACAGTTTAATTCTCTAGGTTAGGAACCATCTAAACTACTGGAGAATCTCATACTGTACTGGCCTTTAAAAATACCCAAACCCCAATCAAAAAGTTTCATTCTTCTTTTAAGGGGGAGGGGAAAGGGGGGAGGTGTGACAAGCACAAGCAGGGTCAACTACAGCAGGTTGCCTAGGACCCTGTCCAGTCAGGTTTTGAATATTTCCAAGGATGGAGACTCCACAACCTCTCTGGGCAACCTGTTCCAGTGTTCAACTGCCCTTACAGACAAAAATTGTTTTCTTATGTTCAGACAGAATTTCCTGTATTTCAGTTTGTGCCCATTGCCTCTCATCTTGTCACTGGGCACCACTGAGAAGAGTCTGGCCCCATCTTCTTGACACCTTCCCATCAGGGCTTTATACACATTGATAAGATCCCTCTGAGCCTTCTCTTCTTCGGGCTGAGCAGTCCCAGCTTTCTCAGCCTCTCCTCGTATAACAGATGTTCCAGTGCCTTCATCATCTTCACGGCCCTTTGCTGGACTCACTCCAGGACGTTCATGTCTCTCCTGTACTGGGGAGTCAAAATGTGGACCCAGCACTCCAGGTGTGTCTCACCAGTCCTGAGCAGAGGGGAAGGATCCCCTCCTTCAACCTGCTGGCAACGTTCTGCCTAATGCAGCCCAGGATGCCATTGGCCTTCTTTGCCACAAGGGCATATTGCTGGCTCATGGTCAACTTGGTGTCCACCAGGACCTCCAGGTTCTTTTCTGCAAAGCTGCTCTCCAGCTGGTCATCCCCCAGCCTGTACTGGTGCATGGGGTTATTCCTCCCCAGATACAGGACTTGGAATTTCCCATTGCTGAATTTCTTTAAGTTCCTCTTTTGCATTTCTCCAGCCTGTTGAGGTCCATCTGAATGGCAGTGCAACCATCCGGTGCATCAGCCACTCCTGCCAGTATTATTCTTGTCTCCTTGGGACAATACACATACAGAGAGAGGAAAAAGCCTCTCTGGTCAAATTCTTATGTAAATGAAAGAAAAGGGAATACACTCAAGCAATTTTCACTGCTGCTTTCTGTAGAGGAATAAACTGAGACTGATACCCATTATGGCAGAAGATATTATCCAGAGGTCAGTCACCTAAGAGTTGCTGTTGATGGCATGTCCCAACTGCTCTACTGCATGGTTCTCTGACTCTGCTTCCTCCTGCCTGCTTCTGTACAAGTAGAGTTTTATTATTATTATTTTTCTTCTGCTGCAGGAGATAATGACATAATGGTCTTTTCTGGAAAAAGGAGTGAACAAAACCAGATTGGTCTAGAAACTTTTTATTGTTTGAAATCAAAAGCTATTGTTATTGCTGCCATAGAAATTATGTTCCTGTTATTAGATTAGATTTATCCAGTCACATCTTCCTATTATAGCCCTTGAAAAAGTATACATCTGCCAGTATAAATAAGATAGACAATTCCTATTTTAGAAGATTATTCTCTCCTTTTATGAGAAGTTGTGTATCTTTTAAACATTAGAAATGTGCTGCCAAGTACAGTTCACAGCAGGAAGAATGCCATTAGACTAGAAAACCTTTTAATGATTGCTGGCTACTCAGAGGGCTCAGCAATTTAAACTAACACCTCCTTACAAAAATCACCCCAGTAATTCAAACTTCTAAACCTAGCAATCATTTCAAGACAAAGTGGTAGTATTTTTTCATAAAGTGGGTCACTGGTGATCTTCTAAAGGCTTACCCTGGTAATTTTTATGTTCTTTTTATCCCTGTATACAAGAAGAAATACAAGTTAGGCTGTCAATATAGCATAAAAATATTTTAATTTAGCAGGGACTATCTACAAAGAAGGCATGCTATCACTCTTAATTCCCAGGAGGCCAGCTACCGTGAATTGACAAATCTCATACACTTTGCCAGACCTACCACTCTGCCCTTTGTAATGGTTGAGGAGCCAAGTAAAAGGACATTGCTTCTCTGCTGCATCAAGCTAATCCTGATGCTTTTCTGCTCACTCCAGTTTCTATTACTGAACCATGTCTTTTATGACCAAATATCAGTTAAGTAGAGACTTAACTTTTAGCTCATGTACTTTCTTTTTTACACCTATATAATAAATATTTTCTATCTTAAAATGGCAAGAAATATATCTATTCCATATTTGGAGAGATGTTCACTAAATCTTAGAGCATAAGAAAATGCTTTAAGGACACAGCAAAACATTAAGGAAAAAGAAATTTCATGCAAGAATTAATAACTCATGAGTTCATATGTACAATTAAACCAGAAATTAAAACTAAACCCTTCTGTGATCCTAGACATAAAACTGAGCTCACCATTTTTTCATTCAATCCTACAAGAGCTCTGAAAACCAAAATGCCAGCAAACCTCACCATAGATGAGATCTGCACTGTGTGTCGTGCCATGCCATTCCCTGACTGGAGACCCGTACGATACAGCACACAAAACTCGGGGTTCCCAGCATTTGAAGAGACTTAAGATTATCTATCCTCTTTTTGCTTCTTGTGTTAGCTCCAGTAAGTGGTATTTCAAGCAATACTGTACAGAGTCTGAGTGCCTTCAGTAGCGTCAGTGCCTTGCACTGATGCACAGCAGACTACTCAAAACTATGCTAGATATAAACAGAAAGTGCAGAGTGCAGATTCTTAGCACAACCTGCAGGGAATGATGCGCTATAATGGAGATTCCCTGCAAGGCTCAGCAGATCCCTCCCCAAAGGTCCCTAGTAGATCTGACAGATGACATCCTTTTCTTATACAATTTTTCTTCCACACAGATTTACTGCATTTCTAAAATCTAAGCAAGAATGTAAAATTGAATTCTTTGTTTTGTAATCATTGCTTTATGAAAACACTTTTATAATCTTTATAATCTATAATGTGTAAAACACATTAGCATTTAATTAAAACTTTGGAGAATTTATTGCCTCTTGTGTCCATTCTGCTGTAGCATTCTGAGTTTATCAGCCTGGTATTAAACACCAAAATCATGTTTACTCCAGCACTTCCTAAAAATATAGATGCAATTGTAAATGAATCAGCTAGGTTCCTTTTACTCTTTCATAAATATTTGATTTGATCAAAAGGTTAGGAATTGTTGCAAGCTGCATTATAGCAGAATTGTTAAAGATTGTCCAGGTTTACATGCACAGAAGTCATATGCGCAAACACTGAACCATATGACTGCTTGTAGAGTTTTTATTATTCCGTTCTTTTCTAATTTAGACTCCCAAATGGCTGTTTTTTGCTTAAGTGATGCTGTTCGGCAAATGGATTTTTCTATGAAAATGGGGTCTCTGAGTGAGTTCTCAAAGAAGTCTGAACCCCATTGACTTTTTGCCTTAAGTATTTGAAAACCTAAAGGCACAAGACAGAGCATGGGAAGAGAAAAAATATTCTGGAATGGTTCACATTCTCTCTGAAGGTTAATTATTAAATCTCATGAACTCCTTTCAGTCCCTTAGAAGGGCTGTCATTTGAAACATATATGAACAAGCTTTGCCTGTATTTTTCAACCTTAGAGTAAGCATAAGGCTGGCAAGGTTTTCTTTTTTTTAAATTTTATTTACCATTTTTATTTAAGCTATCAGAGAGTAGTTCCCCATGCTCTTTTCATGTCTGCCCTTTGCATTGTGGACAGAGACTACTATTTGTAAGAATCAAAAGGGTGCGCAACCCTTATAGAAATGAAAAGTTGAATGTTTTAAGATTAAATATTAAATATTATGGATATAGTTTGGGGCATTGTTCAGCAACAAAGCTATGAGCTAGTGCCTTGAAGGTACACCTCAGGATATATATGAACCATAATGAGTGAAGGAAATATCTAGATCTTCAGAAAACCAGTAATGTGTACAGTTGATGTTTAAGAACTTTTTTTCATTATCAGATTCCTGATTTAAATGAAGAGATCCTTCTCTTCTTTAAATGAAGAACAGATACATTCAAGAAAATACTCATCTCAAAAGGTGATCATGCCAAGAGGCTCAACTGTGGAAAAGTCCTTGAGATTGTATTTCTATGCCTGCACCCAAGAGGTGTGAAGATTTTCTGCTGGAGTTCATACAGACAACTGTCTTCAGAGACTTTAGTGAGCATGAAGATAATAGAAATAAAACGGGAGTTCTCATCTTCTTGGAAGCAATCTGCCTTTAGAAAAGGGCGAGGGAAAGCAAGAAGAGAAGTCTATTAATCTTTAGGCTGGTCTCTTGTATTCTAAGAGCTGACAAGGTTAAACAGAGATACAATCTTCTGAGTAAGAACCTCAGATTCTTTCAGGGGCCAAGAGGGTGATACATTTAAGTAATCTGAGTCCTTGTCTTGCCTGTTTTTGTAATCAAACTGTGCTGAGAGTAGGATTGCAAACTGAAGTCCTTTTGTTTCAGACAATATTACACAAGAATCATCTGTTGTTAGGGAGATAGTCATCCAGGGAACAGTCATCAAAAGATAGCATGATGTCTTTACCAAATTCAAGCCTGTAAAGACTGTTCTGTTGAAAGCAGAATGGTCCCTTCCCATTTTATTTTAAGCTACACTAGCAGCTGCTGTAATACATAAAACAACTAAATGATTTCATAACAGTATTAATGAATTTAAATGAGAGCTGTTTTCCAGCCGAAATTTGCAAGTAGCTGTGATGAACAGAGACTACAGTTTGAAGGCAAGTCATCCCTTTTATCTATGAAACTCCCACTGACAATTAGATATATTCACAAACAAAGGAGAATTAGCCTTGTTGAGGGCACTGTACAATAAATCATTTTAAACTAGTGACAGTCAGAGGAAGGGCTTGCTTGGCTCTAATACTGATATTTTCACAGGGAGAAGACAATAAGAGGAGATATCTATGGACCTAACTTTTTACTCCTGTTGGTAAAAATCAGGACTAACCTTTATTGATAATTAATGGACTTACAGTGGCAGAAAACTCCTATGGTGGACTGTTCAAACGAAACCTTAGCTAATATTTAACTGGCATATTTAACTGGATGTCCTTAGGATACAAGCTGCATATGCTCAATATACTTAACCCTATGCAAAGCCTCCATTTCATGCAGGGAGTTTAGAGGAAAAGATACAAGAAACATTGCAACTAAGACAAACCTAGTACAACAAAATGCCTGTCCATTTTAGTTCTAGTACATATATTTAACATTCCAGTCTTGACACTTCAGTAGCAATTATTTCACCTTCAGTAAAGTTTTTGTAATTTATTGAATTGTAAGACAGTTCTGTATCAGGCTTCTTATAATTGTAACAGATTTAGATACACCTGTTTTACAAAAAAAATTGTTCAGTCTCAATACATGTTTATAATGATAAGTAGCCAATTAATTGCTAATGTAAATGTCTTACTGAAACCACTGTAATTGAATATCTTATTGAAATGCAAAAATGCAATAAAGAAATCTTTAAGAAGCATTTTGATTCTCATTTACACTACAAAATTTCTTGAAGCCTTATCTATTGGAAAATACTTATCTACTTACAAAGTGGAAAAAGTGCAGACTAGTCAAAATAAGATTATTTAGATTGCTTAATAATGTTATAATTAAGCATGCCCTTAGGTCCTTTGCTAAAGTGCTTTGCGCAGTCAGGACAAAATGCAGTCCTTTCATTTGAGAAACTGCATTTCACAAACACTTATTGGAAGTTCGGGGAGAGCTCTTCGTTTATGTAGGTGGTCTGGGCCTCTCAGCAGGCTGAAAATGTAATTGTGTTCCGAAGGAACTGTTTTGTCTGGACCTAATAACTTCATGTTCATGAACTGTATAGACAGTACGCTGCTGCCTGATATCACAGGATATTCATGGTCTTCCAGAATTAACAAATACGTTACACACTAGCCTTATGTATTCTACTGACTCAGACATTGCAATAGGTAAGATTAGTCAACAGCGTACAAGAATGGCATCATAAACTTTGTAGGGGAATTAATCTAGGGGTTCAGTGCCAGTCTAAGCAGACCAAAGTGCTGACTGCTGTAGCTATGCTATCTGCTTCCACGTCCTTTTCCCTCCAACATCATCTGACCCTTTCCAGAGGGTTCCCTATTCATAGCAAAAGTGGATATCACACTCAAAACGGCTCAGTTGAAATGTATGCTAAATGCTGGCACAAGGGAGGGGGCAAAAATGGGAGTAGAACTACTAAGCAGATATTTTTAAACTCAAGAATCGTGTGAGGAAACATTAAAGCAGTATAATCAACAGGCTTTAACTCCCTTTAACAATATGCTTCAAAGAAAAATGTCTAATAAAGTAAGCATAGGGATGTACCTACATTCTAATCTTGATGTGGGCTCTGACTTGTTTTAGTCTAAAAGATCAGCCTGTTAATCTACCTGTGAAAGGTTAAGTGAAGTTTCTTCTGGTGGACATCTGTAGTTTGAATCTCGCTGTATTGTTTTCATGCTTCAAACTTCTTGAATCTGAGTGGTGTATCTTGCGTGGCCTTCTGTCGTGCTTGCAGTCAAGCGCAATGCTATTAGCCATTCCTTTGAAGTGATCTTGTAGTCTGACTTTCCTGCTTTCCATCCTCCCTTTAGACCTCTCCACAGCACTGCTTTGTTACCTACCATGCCACCGCATTTCTCCCTGTTGCATCTGATGGAGTCTCGTCATGTCTTCTGAACCTCTGCTGATTCTGCTGTATTCATCCCTATATTTATCCTGTCCATATTTTAGTTTTGTTAGAGTCATTTCCTTGAGCCTTTACAAGTTCAATAATATTTTGAGAGGGGGGATGTCTTTTTCTTAAGAAGAAGTTTTTAATTCTGCTTTGGGGGAATGTTTTCCTTTGGACCATACTTACAGACACAAGCTGGAAAAAATACGTTTTCTATATAATGTGGTTACTTCTTTTATTCTTTTAGCTCCTGAGTAGCACTTACACTCTTCAGTATGGTATATATTTCTACTACTGCCAGGCTAGTCATTGATAAGGCTGTGGTACAATTCCTATCTCATCCCATGGGGCATGAAGGAGGACACAGTAAAAATAGTCTTAGAAATAAGGACCCTATCAATTCATTAAATCAAACTAAACTTTGGAAATAGATTTTCCCCAAAGGGAACACTGATCTACAGTGTATAGTGGATGTTTATCTAGAAATATCCATAAACTAATGTTTCTGTGTGGTTTAAAAATATTAACTCCTATACAGTAGTATAATAGATTGTAAAATTTCATAATATTTTGGTATTGTTCTAAAAAGCCATAAACAAAAGGCTTGACACAAGTGCACCTAGTCTAAGAACAGGTTTACATAGTCATGTTTGACCAGGTTTATTTAGAAATCTAATAGTGGACTTGGACTCTAATTTCTATACACCTGGAAGTGCAGTGTAAGGGCCTGGAGAGCATTGCCCCACCAGGTGGTTTGGCTGCTGGGGTCAGGGCCAGCTCAAGAGCTGTGCGCAGGGCCTGGGCTGAGCTACRGCCCTGATCGCGCCACAGCCGTGCCATGTCCTGGCCTGGCCTTGGGAGCCCCCAGCCTCAACACGCCCTGACATACAGTCTGT
The DNA here is from genome assembly GCF_003343035.1 of Apteryx rowi. Classification (NCBI taxonomy): domain Eukaryota; kingdom Metazoa; phylum Chordata; class Aves; order Apterygiformes; family Apterygidae; genus Apteryx; species Apteryx rowi. Next base: position 464,221 of record NW_020450853.1, read on the forward strand.
TTAATCAAAACACCAAAATACTGTTTGCACATCTTGCTATAGTTTTTAAAGGATTAAAAAAATGCAGTTTGGTAAACTATTTAAAGATTCTTTTGATGTTCCTTACCCCTTTGCTGGAGTATGTATTACTCTAGGCTTCATGTCAAAACATCTCTTTAACCACATCACAAAAGTGAGAAGGAGAAAACGAGGATTTCTGTCTTAATGAAAACTGGGATTCTTGCTTCATCACTGAAATCATAGCTTTGCCCTATGTTAACTATAGGTTCTCTTGAAAAAAGATGTCAAAAACGGTCCTTTCTGCAAAATGGCAAAACAGTTTTGTGCATGAGGTAGCCCTTTCATTAGCTGCATGACCCACAATATGTTAACACCTGAGAACCCTTGATCTAAAACGTTGAAAAATCATAACTAAATTATTGGTATGGAAGTGTATGGGCATCAAGAAGAGTCAGTAGTAGTGTCCAGCATAAGCCATCAGCTCTGCCAGTAAGCAGGAGGTATAATTTCCTCATCTGCCACTGCACTTTCAGGACAAATTAATCAGTATTAATAAGTCATAAAATCAACAGCATTGAAAGGGTTGTTTTCTGGGTAGGTAATACTGGACATATTTAGAACTAGTATTTGCTTAAAATAACCTTAAACAGGAAGTCCAAATTCACTTATGTTATCAGTACGGACAGCTTCTCCACTTATTTAGGAATTTTCCTCTGCTCATGCTTTCATGTGTTTCAACAAAGTTGAAGATTTTTTGACATGCTATTCATTGAACAAATATATAGAAAAGTCTAAAACTTGTACACAGTATAAAACTAAGAGAATCATCTTGCCTATCCAAATATACCTCAAAGATAAAATTATTATCATGTCAAATTGTGTTTAAAATATCACACAGTTTATGAAATATTTTGAAATACTGTATGTGCTGAGAAGATTCCACATAAAATATAAAGTTTAAGTGACTGACAGCAGATACAGAAAACAGAGTACACCAGAGCATCCTAAACCTTTATCATTTCCCCCACCCTGAAAGCACAAGATGAATTGATTCACATGGGAACAAAACACATTTTATTAAATATTTGTTTTAAAAATAGAAGTTCAGTTGATTGATACAAGATGATAGCCAAAACTTCAACAGTATCTAATGGCTTATGTATAATAGAGCTAAAAGCTTCTTGGTAAGTATTTAATATTTGCTCTATTAGAGCCGTGTTAGTATTCTGCACTTGCCAAAAGGTCTGCTTACTTCAGGTTATTCTCTTTTATACTGCTRTTATACTTACATCTTAACTTACCCTTTATTTGCACATAATTACTGAAAATACATCCACATTAAACATAAAAAACGATTTTTGTCCTAAATGTACAAAAGTCAGTAAAGCCTGCCCTCTTTAATTTGGTCCCATTGTATGTAATGATTGCAACTATTAGCCATTGCACAGTAAAGTGTGTAAAACTGTGAGCAGGACATATGGGGCAATGAACAACAGCCAAAGGCTAGGTGTAAGCATAAGCTACAAAACATAATTTAACCAGGAGCAAGGGTGCTATACTTGCAGCTTTTGTGTGAAGTGGTTCTAATGCAGAGCTGCAGGGCACTTCGCCCTGAATTCTTGCACTCTCTCCAGCATGGCTAAGGATAAAAGTCATCGGAGGAGTATTTCAAGCATGCTGGCCTCAAAGGTGTTCTTTTCTAGACACAGTACCCAGAGGAAAAAATCTCAGGTTTCCTTTATCTGGAATTTGGAGGACGTTTTTAGCAGATCTTTTATTTTTTGATTTGTTCACGCTCCCAACTCACATTTCCTGGTTGCAGCTTTCTGCCTCAGGACCAAATGTCTATTTCTGTACCCAGCAGTTACAGCCCTTATAGCGTATGAGGCCTGGGCTCACTGTATCACACGTTGCTGGGCTTTACTGTAGACCAATGACACTGATGTAATGATCATCCCTGTGTCTTTCAATCTCCTCTAAGCCATTCTTTCAAAAAAAATTTTTTTGGAAGAATCCCTGGGAAGGTTGTCTTCCTGCCACAAAAAGCGAGGTGAGCTAATTATGCGGATACTGCTGAGGAAGCTGTGGTATTCTAGCTAAGCTGCATATTTCACAGGCTTATTTTCACAGATAGGCCAGGCATTGGAGACTTTATTTCCACATTCTGTCATTGCAGCGCAGCTGGTTTTCTAAACAAAGAATTGCCGGGATTAATTTACTTCTTTGAATCTTGACACTGTCATGACCAATGATGCTATAATAAATGAGACATATATGTAGGTTTTTTAGATGCATCCCAGAATTTCTCATCCCAAAACTGAGAGCAAGCATCAGCTTGCGCATCACTATCTATTCCGGGAATGCTTATTGTGTTGGAAGAATATTGACCAAAAATGTCTGACAAAACCAGTATGTCAACTTGTGTTGACTGCACTAACTGTTGAATGAGTGTGTGTGTGTGTGTGTGTGTGTGAGAGAGAGATCCTTTATAGGATCATCATTTGTTTCTATATAATACATTCTGAGCAGTGGCTACTGCCAATACTGGTGAACTGAAGAAGAAGGTTATCTATGCTGTGCACTCTTGCTTTCTCTCTTAACACTTTATTTATTCCCTGTTTGTTTTAAAGAAGTGTGTTCCAGAATGTGTTCATTTCATAGACATACCACTGTTATTTTCAGAGGATGTTTCATAGAATCAAAAGCATGGAATAAAACTATCCCACTGCCCAATGTCAAGATTAAATGTAAGTATTTGTGTAAACTTTAACCCTATTTAAAAAAAAAATCCTTAGGTCTTTAAAGATTCTACAATTTCCCTGGTTAATGTATTAGCTTATACATTTGGTTTAGAAGTTTCCTTATTTTTCCTCTCGTCTAAATTTCTGTTACTACTATTTAAGCCCATAATTTTTTCTACTATCTACAAGATAGCAAAACCCATCTTATTCTTTCACTCCTCGCAACAGTTTTTTACCTAGATGAAGGATATATGCATGACACCTTTAGTCTTTTCTTTCCACTAAGCAAATCCAGTCCATTTAGTCTGTTAAAAACATCATTTTTTCTAGACTTCTGTTCATCTTGTTGCTCTTCTTTGGACTCTAGTTTGCATAGCTTTTCTAAATATAGGACCCAGAACTGGACGCAGTACTTCAGTGTGGATCTTTTCAATAAGAAATGGAAAGAAAGGCTTGCTTCAAGACTTTATACCCATCCCGGGATGGTGACTAACTTTTTCAGGAATTGTATTATGCCTTCTATTCAGCTTTTGATCTACAATAATTGATAGATAGTTTTCTACAGAACCAGTACTTCTAACTTGCATAATGCCTGTAACAGCTCTTATCAATATCCTGATGTTATAACTCATGAAAAGTTCAGTAAGATTTGTATTGTATCAAATTCACTACCTATGAAATAAATTCTCCTTGCACATGCATCCACTTCTACTTCTGCAGTTAACGTGAGCACAGCAGCCTCAAACAATAGAGAGACAAGAATAGACAGGCGACTGTCACTTCTCGTGGGTCTTCTGCTACTCCTGCAGCTACCCAAACGATAGTGCCTTCTCAGTTCATTTTTTTGACGCTGGGATGGCAGCTCTTTGAGAGAGAGATCGTGTTCCTTGTTCAGTGTGCATGGAGGGAATGTGTGCTTGAATTCAAGATCCTGTGGAAATAATATAAGCACCAACTGTTGATGCATTAATTTTTAGAATGCATCCAAAATTTTACATTTTTTAGACATCCATTTTTCAAGCCAAAACCTCAGCACTGGTATTCTGAATATGGATTTTGTACATGTTATTCATTGGTCATACTAGTAGACAGTTAGCAGCATGGATTCATGGACAAGTAATTCTATGTTTGATTTTGAGTTCTGTGGAAACTAGATGCCTTTCTAGTGAGCTTTTAAAAGTTCCTGGGGGCTTTCACAATAGGAACTGATAAAATTTTATGGAATACTCTGCTTTTATTTATACTGAATACAATGGGAATCATTCTGTACAGCAGGGTAGAAATTAACTGAAGAATTTTGAATGAACCACCCATAAACATTTGCTACAGTTATTTTACATGATAACATTTTACTCAGTGCAAACTGCTCCTTTGAAAGCACACAATCTGTATATGTGTTCATTTTAAAAATATGGTGTTAGAGCACCTGCCCAGTAAATGGGAGCATTTTTTAAATCTTCTTGAATCTGAAGTGTTTGAACCCACATTTCCCAAATCCTTCATCCAGTTATTCTGATGACATCAATCTCTATCACTTCTGGGGAAAACTAACACCTGTGCATCTGTGAATACTAAATTCAGAGGCCTGGGCTAACAAGCAACAGCAGATAAATTCCAGCATAATATTTTTAACACCTCTCTAGGAAAGGAAGAGTCCCAGGATTCCAGTCCTTTCTTCTGTGTTATTTCTGTTTTATGGCCCATCCATACTAAGACAAAAGGCTTTGAATTAGGGACTTGGAATCCCAAGTCTGGTCTACTGCAGCTGAGACCTGAGTCTGTTTCTCTCAGTCTCTTCCTGATCCATGAATATTCAATATTCCAGCTTTGACGGGACAGGGGAGTATGTACCATGGTGGAAGACAATACTCCTAATTTCCAAAGGAAAGTTATTTTTGAGAAGGTTTTTTATTTTGTTCTTTATTCTCAAAGCAATATTTTAAGAATATCATTTGAGTAGCCTTCAGCTATGAAAATTGACATAAACATATGGAATATACTGCAATTTCAGTGTAGTACTCAGCCTGTGACTTGGATATATGTAAAGCTTTGCTTGATTTATATTTTCCATTGTTGGCATTTGAAATTAATTTTAGAAGGTTTTGGAGTGACCGCTCTCATACATCAGGCTGTTGCAGCTTTACAGCCTGATATCACATATTTCATGGCTAAAATTGCTAGTACATCATTAGTAAACAGGAAGCTCTGTCTCTTCTGAGACTGACTTCTTCCTCCTAGTGCCAAATCAAAGATTGCAACTATAAATAAGCAGTACTATTCGAAAGCATTTAAAAGTTGTAGTTGATTAGGCCAGCAACACCTCTTTTTTGACCTTGGATCCCAGTACAGTTTTAGGTCAGAGTTGAGGATAAGCAACAGATTCATATTCCTGCTACTTTCTTTTTTTCTGAGCAATGAGATTTTCTTAAGCATTGGGAATATTAGGTGGCTGGCTGGTTTTTGAGTAATGAAGTGGTGAGCAGAGTTTTGCTGAGAAATTAAAGTCATCAATATATGCTTTTTAAAAACTAACCAAACAGAACAACAGCAACGATGAAGCAATAACGAAGTAGGAATAACGGAATGTCATTCTAAACCAAATGATGGACAGTTTCAAGGTTATCTCATTCAGCTGAGCTGAACACCTTCCAGTTTTAATGGGAGAAGCTTTAGCACCATTTCCGATCCTCTCTTCCCTTTACCTTTCTAACCTGCCTATAATAAAAGATCAGGAATTACTAAACGGTGGTATGAGTGTCAGGATTGTACACAAGCTGCTTCACAGTGAAATATGTCCAGAACAGAGCAGAAAGAGCTGCTACAGATGATGACTGTACCCACCATTGTTGCAGTAAAAGAAGATAAAATTGAGGACTCCCCCTGCTGAAATAATTTAGTATCTTCTGGCCATTATGTTGGGTAGTCCTACATGGCATAGTGAAGTGTCATGAATTGTCATAACAATTCTTAGCCATATCCAGTTTAGCAGTTTTCTTCCTACAGCTTTAATAAACTGCAGAGATATATATTAGACATTATGTATCATTGATGCTTGAATCCTTTAAAAGCTAATTAGATGATGACAATCCTTGCAGAAATTGTTCTGCTTCTGGTTATTATATGAGAGATTCTGAATTTGAATTGTAAAGCTGCATTGCCCTTTTAATACATGTTTCTCTTCAGATCTTTGCTGTACTGTTTGTGTATAAATGGTAAATTCAGCACATGGATCCTTTGTTTTAATCAGGTTGTAGTTTGCCTATGAAGTCCCATACAGATGCTGAATTTCTGCTACCTGAATGCTTGTTATATGTGATTCTCTTTCTTACAGTGGGATAACATCTTAAAGCAATTTTATCATAGATAAAGAAATTGGCAAAAATGTGAACTTCTAAAGCTTTTTATTACTATTGTTTGTAAACACAGGAACCTAGATACACTCCCTGAATTTTCAGTGGGAAGTAGTGGCTTTCCCATGTTATTTGTAACACTAAAATGCAAGAAACATTCTCTTATTGGAAACAAACAGGTTCGAGGCAGACATTGCTGAACAGTTATTCTGGGATTTCAGATCGGTAGCCCTGTTGAGTAAGCAGGTGTCAGGGAGCAGCGAAGGCCAGCTGCTCCCCGAGGGATGGGGAGCCAGGAGCTGAGGGTGACCCCAGCGCAGGCCATGCCCTCCCCGATGGGGCGCAGTCACATGGGGTTTGATCATGGCAGGCGGAGCTGGGGCTGGTAGCGCAGTCAATCAACAGCCCCAGACAGTGGAGGAGGCCCGGGGGGGTGGGGGGGACAGGGATAACGAGGTTATCAAAGTTTGGTTTGGTTTGGCCTCGGGGCCCAGACAACAGGTTATCAAAGTTTGGTTTGGACAAGTGTAAATGGTTTAGCAGTTAGCCTGTGAAAGTGAAAGAATAAATCAAACACCTAGTTCTCCCTTTTCACAACCCTAAAAATCTAAAGTGTGTTTATATAGTATGAAGCATAATGTAAAATAAAGACCACTCTCATAACTTCAAGTATGGCAGGGTTGAGTAAATAACTCACTGGCACATTTTCCAGGGCTTTCCTCTGCTGCCCCTCTTGCAGCAGCACTCCTTAGGTGGCACAGTGGAGTACCAGGCTCTGCCCACTCACTCCCACCCACTCAATTGTAAAAGGAGCAATAGCCCTAGAGGGCTTCATTCAGTTCAACTGGACACATTATCTGTGCACACTCTACCATGTGGGAATTAAGGCGTTGCCACTATCTTGCTGTCACATCGGATGGTGTGTTGTCCTTTGTTCATTGCTAGACTGGACAAAGTAAAACTAAAGCATACATTTGTCATTACTGGGCAAGCAGATATTGCTTTAAAGCACAATAGCCAGCTTCTGGCTTTTGAGGCAGGAGCAGCTTATAGATGGGACAAATGCTGTTGCAATGCCACAAATGTGACAGGACACGCCACAGCTGTGCTGGCACGGATGCTTCTGGCTGTGATTGAGCCAACCTCGATGAATTATCTGCAATGCCTTGCTCACCTATATCCCACAAGGAGCTGTGAGGCCACTGGAAAGCCACTGTCATCTCCCTTCTGTAGGTCTCTCCTGAAGTTGTTCTTTTTCTTCTCCTCTCCACAGCAGTTCCCCAAAGTATGTGTCAGATAGATTTCAGCTATGCAATTATTTTAATCTATGGTTCAGAGGGACAAGATGTTCAACTGTTTCTTGAATAAAGGGTTCTCAAGCATATGATGCATTACATTTCAGGTATCTGCAATCTGCTGCAATTTATTCTTCTCCTAATAAAAGTGCTATGCATAAATCTTGTCCACCTACCACACAAAAAAGTCACTTAAAGAAGTAAACAGGAACACTTTAAGCAATGTAAGCAGTGTGCAAAATGTGAATAGTCCATCATCTTTACTGCACATACTATGCTGACATTACTGCCTTACACAAGACTGGGAAAATAAATGCTGATCAGGATTCTTGTAGTTCTGACAGTAGGTCTCTTCCTAGTAGTATACTTTCTTTTCTGCTCTATGTTTAAGCAATCCATGTTTAAATGATCCATCTAAAACTTTTGGGAATGGATGCTCTTTTTTTCATGTATAGAAGATACATAGAATTATTCTAAATGCCTACAGTCACATTGCCATGTGTACAGTACCTTGCATGATGGAGTCTTAAGGATATAAATTTTTTTGCAATAAAAAGCATTTTAAAGACAAAGCAGTGATCAGCAGCAAGTCTAATGGCAAATGTGATGATGCAATTGACTGGATTTCTCTGCAAAAGACTCTCCCAGAGTTCATACTTGCAGCCTGCTCAGCCAGATGGGTGGCATACTGTCTTTTGGCTATCACCACTTAAAGCACGATCATTAATTCCTTCAACTCTTACTGTTTTTCAGTGATCTCCTTTCACTTTTTGTAGCAGTCACAACTTTCTTCAGCTTAGGACTGCTGCTTAGCCAGATGATCAGGAGTAATTTACGAAGAAAAAAACAGTACCTTAAGTGCCTCCCCTGGTGCTTATGACTGGTTTCTCATGACTCCTTGACAATCTGATTGCTAAACCTTTTTGTTTTCTGGAACTCCAGAAAGGATTGTTTTTATGGTCTTTTATCTCCAGAACAGGTGTATTTTCCTGTAACTAACTTTTTAAATATTGTTAGTGCTCTCCTGTTCTAGGACACTAATGTAGCAGATCATGACAATGAATTGATACCTGTTTATGAAATCACCCTGATTCTACTTTGGTCTTGCAATTTAAGCATCTAAAACAAATATTTTTAAACTGTTTGAGTTGTGTTCTGGACTTACCATGCGTACTCCCTAATACTATACTAATGCATTGTAAGTGCATGTGCTTTACAAAGTCTGTGAGATCTAATGACATGATGTTTAGGGATTTATGAAAAATTGCCAAACAAAAAAAAAAAGTTACTCAACTACTCTTTTTTTATTGTTTTTCTTCTTGAGTATCTTCTTGAGGTGTCTCTTTGCAATTTTGTTACACCTTCATAATAGTGCATAAACCTGTTTCTGGTAAATTAAGAAAGCAATGTTCACTATTTCTCCAAATTCTCCCTTAAGAAGGGAAACCGAAAATTTTGAGAATCTTACTATTGTATAAAGCCTCTTTTGCCAAATAACAATGCAAACTTAAATAGTCATTTCTGTTTTCTTGATTTTTTTTGAAGTAGACTAATCTTGCTAGGTAACGCATCACTTTCACGATACCTGAACTCTATTGTTCAAGGCACAGCAAATATACAGAAGTTAACAGAGTTCCCTTTTCATTGTGCTTATTATCAAATGACAAGAGATGTAGAGATTGCTTGAGCACTAGGAAACAAAGTGACAGTATTGAATAGCATGGTAAGCCTGTCATAAAAGCCCATTACCACATTCCAACAGTCATTAAGTATTTTTGCAGGGATCAGAAGAAAGAAAGATTTTTTTATTAGGGAATATGATTGAGGAAGAAAATAAAGTAGTTGTGAACAGGAGTATTAAAGAACATCCTTCAAAGTTTGAAAGGCAGGAAGGAAAATGATTTTCAGATAAATAGGTGATGGAAGCTAGCTAGCTGAGTCAGCCCCTTTAAGTTATTGTAAGGGACTGAGCCAATAGAAAGCTTCCTACTAATATGATTAAGTTTTAAGAAAAGCCTAAAGTAAAGGAAAACAATTAAGAAAGAAGAAATTTCTTCCCCAAACTTTAGTGTTGAGATACAGCTGTGTTTCTATTTCCATCTCAACTGGAAACTGAGATACTCAGCAATACAGATGCTAGAAGCTTTTTTTTTGGTCAAGCAATGACACTTTCTACACAAAGGATTTTTTAATGTCTACTTAAAACTTGTATAATTATTTTTATCCAGAAATATTCAACACACTTCCAATACTGTGGTTCATGCAAACAAGCAACCTCTTGCTGAAAACCTTAAGCTGTGAATACTGATCAAAGATGAAGATACTTCAAATCATGCTACCATATAAACATAACGCAACCAAAAATACCTGGTTTTAAAAGAGTTTTAGTCTACTATTCACTCAAGGAGGCTAGCCATCTCACAGCCAAAGAGCACGTAAAACATGCTAACATTGATACAACTCGAGATATGGCAATTAACTTTTTAAACCACCATAACGTTGTCTCAGCCTGCTATTGGAGGTAACTGAAAACCAGGGAAAAAAAAAAAAAGAGAAAAGAGAGAAAGACTTCTGTAGAAGGGTTGTCATGGGCAARACAGTCTTGACCCCAGGAATGTCACTTAACTTCATTTATTGCCAATTAACACGAACTTTTGATTACTGATTCAGCTATTGGGAAAAAAGAGGCCATAAACAGCCAAGGAGACCCTCGGGGAACACCGGGGCCCCCTCGCCCCGGCTCAGCTCCAGCGGCACCTCTCCTCCCCTCCCGGCCCCGCTCCCCTCCTCTCGCCGCCGGTTACGCTCGGGCCCTGCCGAGGCCTCGCGGAGGCGACGGGCGGCGCCTAACGGCCTCCTGCCGCCGCCCCGCGCCCC